>NC_141139.1:22368636-22739886 GCF_053477565.2 Lygodium microphyllum | reverse complement strand
GCAGGCCCAAAATATTGTTGCAGGATTGCCAAAATTCAAGGTTGCAGAAATGCATAAGGTATGTGAAGCCTGTCAGTTTGGAAAACAGGCAAGGAAACCATTTCCTAGACATGTTCAAGAGAGTGAGAAGCCATTGGAATTAATCCACTCTGATGTGTGGACTACTAAAGCTGCATCTCTTGGAGGCTGTCATTATTTTGTCACTTTTATTGATGACTATAGCAGAAAAGTTTGGGTGTATTTTATGAAAAAGAAAAGTGAAATTTTTGGGCATTTCAAAACCCTTAAAGCTATGGCTGAAAAAGAAACAGGTCTGCAAATAAAATGCCTAAGGTCAGATGGAGGGGGAGAGTACCTCTCAAATGAGTTTGCAAAGTTCTTGCAGGAGCATGGCATAAAGAAGCAATATTCATGCAGTTATACCCCACAACAAAATGGAATTGCAGAAAGGAAAAACAAGCATATTGGAGAGGTATCTCGTGCCATGCTCAATGAAAAAGACTTGCCAGATTTTTATTGGGCTGAAGCAGTTGCTACAGCAGTCTACATAATGAACAGGACTCCCACTGCAGCAATACATGGAATGACTCCAGAGGAGAGGTATACTGGTAGGAAACCAGATATTTCTCATTTGAAAATTTTTGGTTGCATTGCCTATGTACATGTGCCAGATGAGCTGAGATCCAAGTTGGATCCAAAAGCTGAGAAGTGCATCTTTATTGGTTACTCTCTATAGCAAAAAGGGTATAGATGCTATAACCCTTCTACTCGTAAGTTTACAGTGAGCAGAGATGTTGTTTTTGATGAGATGAGTAGCTAGTATAAACCAATAAATGTGATTGATGATGTAGATGCACAAAATGGTAATGCTGCACAGAATTCACAGCAGCAGTCACAAAATATTAGTGGACCTGGAGCGTCCTCTAGCAGTGGTTCACACTCTTCGCCATGGACAGGCAGATTGAGATCAGGAGAATCTTCTCAAAGTAATGCAGATAATGGTATGCAGGTATCACGAAAAGGAAAAGAGAAGGTTGATCAGCCCATGTTTGATGTGAATGCAGGTCACTCTTATGTGGATGGAGAATCCAGTGGCTCAGAACAGAGCATTGATGATGAGTTGGGTATTCCTTCTATTGTTACACCTGGAGTAAGGAAGACTAGGGATGTTTTGAGAGCACCTGGGAGTGAACCCATTTTGCGCAGGTCTACCAGAGTTAGGTATCCTGTGGATAGGCTGAAATATGATGGATTTACAACCATTCACTATGCATATATGGTCAAAGCGATACAGGAACCAGAACCCACTTCTTTTGAGCAAGCCATGGGAAAAGAAAAATGGGAGAAAGCCATGGATGAAGAAATGGATGCCTTGGAAGCAAATGCTACATGGGAATTGGTACCTTTGCCTAAAGGTAAGAATGCAATTGGCTGTAAGTGGGTTTATAAGGTGAAGCACAATGCAGATGGTTCTGTGAACAGATACAAGGCAAGATTAGTAGTCAAGGGGTATGCACAAACATATGGCATTGACTATGAAGAAACATTCAGTCCGGTTGCAAGAATGGCAACCGTAAGAGCAGTCATTGCTATGGCTGCATCAAAGGGATGGTCTTTACATCAGATGGATGTAAAGAATGCCTTCTTGCATGGTGATTTGCAAGAAGAGGTCTATATGGAGCAGCCACCAGGTTATGTGCATGCTGTTCATCCTGAGTTTGTTTGCAGGTTGAAGAAAGCTTTGTATGGCTTGAAGCAAGCATCTAAAGCATGGTCTGACAAGATAGGACAGTATCTTGTCACTATTGGCTTTCAGATTTCCAAGGCAGATTTCTCACTTTATGTGAGAAAAACAGAGAAAGGTATTATGTTGCTTGTCATTTATGTTGATGATTTGATTATGACAGGTGACAGTGATGAAGATATCCTTCATGTGAAAATGCTATTGAAGCAGAAGTTTGAGATGAAGGATTTGAGAGAGCTGCGTTATTTCTTGGGCATTGAGGTGATTAGATCACCAAGTGGGATACAGCTCTTGCAGAGGCAGTATGGATTGGACATGCTGTCCAAATATGGGATGACAGGCTGTAAGCCTATTTCAGTTCCTTTGGAGCAGAATGTGAGCTGAGCATAGATGCAGGTGAGCTTCTAGAAGACCCTACTATGTACAGACGCATAGTAGGAAGTTTGATTTATATGACTATTACCAGGCCAGATTTGAGCTATGTTGTTGGATTGGTAAGTCAGTTTATGTAGGCTCCAAGGAAACCACATTTGGATGCGGCTAGACGCATACTCAGGTATGTGAAGTCCACATTGCAGTATGGACTATTTTATGAGACTGGGGTTTAGATACAGTTGCATGGATACACTGATGCTGATTGGGCTGGTAGTATTTCTGATAGACGATCTACCAGTGGATATGTGTTTTCTTTTGGGAGTGCTGCAGTCACTTGGAGCAGCAAGAAACAGCCTACAGTTGCCTTGTCGAGCACAGAGGCTGAGTACAGGGGTGCAGCAATGGCTGCATGTGAGGTAGCTTGGTTGCATAAGCTACTTTATGATATGCATCAGTCTACAGATGGGCCAGTTGTCATTTATTGTGACAACATGAGTAGTATACACTTGGCAAATAACCCAGTCTATCATGCTAGAACAAAGCACATTGAGGTGCATTATCACTATGTGCGAGAGAGGGTTTTACTAGGTCTTATTGATCTAGTTTATGTCAGCACAGAGGATCAGGTAGCTGACATATTCACAAAGGCATTGGGCGCAGAGAAGCTGCGCAAGTTCAGAGACCTGCTTGGTGTGCAGGAATTGGGATTGAGCTCGAGGGGGAGTGTTGAGATATCGAGCTCCACTCGTGATACGCCAGGGTGACCGTTGTGTATTTATGTCACCGACTTGTCAGTTGCAGATGCGGTTGGTACACCGCCCCTGAATAATAGCTACATGATAGCTATCCTTATCTACTCTAGTTCGTGGCTCAGTTAGTATGCCACCTTAGTTAGTTGAGTTTGGTTTGAGACCCATATCTAGGGTTCTTCTATTTCTTTGTACTTGAGTTCTTTTGGCTTCCACAACTAAGAAGAGGAAAACTGTTTTCAGCCTCCACCCTTGTGTGTATTCCCCCATTGTGCAAGCAAGAAAGCTACAAGTGAGACTCCTTCCTTCTCTCCCACAATCTTGACAAGAGGCATCCAAGTTCTTACGGTTGATCTCTTCTTATAGAAGAGCACTCTCTATATCACACAAGTTCAAAATAGTAGCAGGAGCACATAAGCCAGTGCGGAATACATCCCATAACTCACTTAGAGTCCCAAGCAAAAAAAATGGAGTAACCCCATCATTAAAGGTAATACCTTGCAAAGTTAAGCTCTTGAGAATAGCATGGAATGGGCTCAAATGAGCAGACATTGTCATATTCTCATTCACGCATAGGTCCATAAGCTGCTTCAACCAAAACATCTGACTTGCTAGACTTTTCTTGTCATAGAGGTTCTTAATTTTATCCCAAAGCTGCCAAGCACTCTGTGCTTCCTTAACCACATTGTAATGCACATGTTGAGTGAGAGACAAGATGAGGGTGGACTTGCATAACTCATCAAGCTCATCCCATGCGTCATCAGTCATAGTTTCAAGTTGCTCTCCATGAATCCTTAGTGGCTTTATCTACGATTTCTGCACCAATACTTGCCAAAATTGGCTCTTCCAATAGGCATAATTCATACCATCAAGCTTAATTATGTTGAAGATAGCACTATCAGTGGAAGAAGATGCCATACTGCAGTCCAAAATGGTATAGAAAATTCAAAACTGCTTGTTGTTTTCTACTGTAAACATCCAAAATACTACCAAAACCAAGGGAAAATAACCACGAACTGATAGCTAATGATGCTTCCCACCTAGCACCATCAAAAGTACATAAAATCAAAATGATTCAACATGAAAATTCCACGTCAATCCATGCATAACTACTTGCTGTAATAAATTACAGCCAGGTGCAATGAGAGCAAACGGTAGGAAAAATAAATGCATCAAGGAAACCATTGACTGTCAAAGCATAACCAGCATCAAGAGGGCACAAATCAGCATGTGACAGTCATACAGACATCGAGAAAATACCCAAGCATGTTAAACAAATCTGTCAGTAAGCCAGCATACCCCCTGTGTAATAGGGAAAAGTGTACACAACACTAGCAAGACCTTACACAAGGAAGTGTATGCTCACGGAGTGCAAATCCCAAATCAGCCCAAGTACATGTATGTGGACTACAGCATATCAACCATGCAACATCCAAGTAAAGAAGATCCCATTCTCAGAAGACTCAAAGCTCAATAGCATAAACCACCTGCTCAATGTCTATCAAGCATCCAACAATGCTCCCACTGGCACAAAAGCTGTATGGATCAAGCTAAGAAGCTCAAGAAAGGCATACTATAGCACCAGTGATGAAAGATCCAAGACAAGCATTAATAAGACATCATGAGCATATAGGCTTTGTAGCCTCCAATTATAGCATCCATAAACATAAAATTTATCCCAAATACAACTCTGGCAAGTCAAGAAATATCCCAAGTAAGTTCTAGGACTCCAAAAACAAGCCAAGACAAGGCTCTAGTAGCAATCGGCTCCAAACAATGTAACTAGCATGTAGTAGTGGCATAGGCCAAGCATGTCAAGACGGTCAGACATAGGTAACATGCATGCCATATATACATCCAAGATGGTGCATTAAATGCATTCCAAAGCCAAGCTCAAGCTCAAATGAAGATCTAGAACCAAAGACAAGCTCGATGTTGTACCCCGAAGGTCAATACTTCATTGGATATCCCAAAGACATAGCCCGAAACCAAGAGGGATAACCAAAGGCATGTAAGATAGCTTCAGGTCACTCTATTACAGCAAATATTTACTATTAAAACTAAGTATTTTCAGCAATAAAATCAGTCCAAAATGATGGCAAATCAATACGCATACATTCCCCAAACATTTGGGGACCACTCGGGACCAACTGGGCATAATCAGGCATCAAATGACCATGTAGCATAAGTATAAAGTGTAATGACAGGGAGCTGCCCTGTTTTGGGCTGCCTATGGACTATGTAAAGGTCAATGGCTGAGCAAATTCATCCCCAAAAGCATTTCACATCATAGACATACATTCCCCTAGCATTCAGGGAGCATTCGAGACCACAACCGGGCATCAAATGTCAATGCCAAAGTGATCCAAACGTAAAATGCTAATGTAGCACTGCTATGGGCTGCCTCTAAACTGTGTATAACAGCCCCAAACCTAAAGTAAATCATATCAATGCTCAATTCCAAGGCTTGAGATCAAATGCCAAGCATAAACCAAGTGTACAATGCCCAAATGATGCTACCAATGAGTGCCAAGGGAGGGCTAAAGTAAAAAACGATTTTTTTTTTTGGTAATCCCTTCCTGCTGTACCCTACAAACTAAAATAAACACTCAAAATAATGCTTCAATACCTATGAAGGAATGCCCTAAGGGTGCCCGAATGGGCTGGGTAGGTGCTCGGGAAGCTGGGGAGTCACGGAAGCTCGAGAGAGTCGGCTATCGCTACCAGGAAATCACTACCAGGAAGGAGATCCAATGAGTGTAGGTAATCAATAGGAAGCTAAAGGAGTCACGAAACAAGCTCAAATGCTCAAGAAACCACACTCTAATACCAATTGAAAAGTGAGAAGAATCGAAGCTTGCTTGGAAGTGAGCTATGGCGGAGAGTAAGAGCAAGAAGAGAAAGAGACACAAATGGGAACTCCAACAGCCCCACAATGTGTGACCGAGCCTTCCTTTATTCAAACTATCACTAAAAGAATACATAATAAAGTGAGGGGACAAGCGCTCGCCACCTGCAATGTGCAGTGGCGGGTACTATCAGTGTAGTAATACATGGGCCACTAGGTAGAGACGCCTTTATCCCCAACACAAATTACATTTCTGTGAATGAACATTTGGAGACATCTTGACATCTTTTTGAAGCGCTCAAGTAATAACAAACATCATTCAAATATCCAAAAGAGTACAAATCTTCAATTAAAAATCTTATTTAGGTAATAAAGGAAGTATGGAAAGAAAAAATATATAACTTTCTATTTAATAAGATAAAGAAAGAATTCAATACCATTAATTTTGAAATAAAAGATCAAATGATATAAACTAACTCTTGTTTCTTATATGATGCAACACATTTTTTTGATTCATGGACCTTGTTTTATGGAAAAGCACGAGCCTTTAGTAACTTACAATAGCCAAGGAATGGAAAAATCCCACTATCAAGTATATACATGTTACTTTCATGGCACAAGAAATGATGGGAGACTAACAAAAAGTAATGCGGTTGAGGAGTTATTCAACTCATTTCTTCAAAGACAACTTCAAAGATTAAAGAATATAATAAATGTTTACGAAATCTGATAGCCAAATATATAAATTAAAGGGCTAGCTAGCTTGCGATAGCCTTTACGTTCTATTCCTCCTCGAGCATCTTTCCTTTGTAATGTAAAATTTTAATCCTCTTATAGCCAACTATGGATTTGATATCCGTTTGTTGTACTACCAAAGCATAAGACAAAAATGCTCGAAAGTATCTAGCTTTGGAGGAAGAGTAGCCATAAGCATAACCAAAATTTTGAACAACTATTAACCACATATTCAAGAATTTGGGAATTTTCATAAATTTTGGAAATTCCTAATGTGATTAACATGGTCAAATATTATCCCCCTACTTGAAGGTGAAATTTTTCCTACGTACTATATAAGCAATCCCTCCAAGTAGACTCTTAAATATGGGGTTAAGATTGAGCCGCTTGGTCAAATATTTACTCCTTATTTGAAAGTGAAACTTGGGAGATTCCCAAATTCTCTAATATGGTATTTATTATATTTCTAGTAAATATTACTTTACGGGCATTATAATATAATTCTAAGTAGCCAAGAAGCCGCCTTGTAAAAGCTTTTATACAAAGAATGGGCCACGAGGCCTTATGTAAAATCAAAAGAATACAAGAATCAATTATGGCAAGGTAATGTCCAAGTATAACATCCTTGACAAAGCCACCACTTCTTGATCCTTTGCCTCTTCACAAGGCTTATCTACAATCTCCAACTAGAGAAAAAGAATATAAGATAAAAATGAGATCTAAAAACAAAAGTGGTAAAAAAAAAAGATAAAATATCTATGGATACTCATGAAAAAGAAATAAAACATTATCATTTGATTTTGTTCATTCTTTAGTTTACTTAGATTCCATAATTTAATTGATTATGTCTCCTTGATGTCTTTGAGTTCCTTTATATACTTTGACTCTTCTCTCCTAAAATTGAAACTTTCAAGTCTTTCTTGAAGCACATCAAACTCCTTATCAGTAGTCTGTAAGTCCCATATCTCTAAAATTTTTCTTTTAACTACATCTATTTTGAATAGGCTAGGATCAAAGTAGAACCAACTAGCTCTCATGGAGCTATTTGCATTGGCCAAGCATTAACTAGATGGGGGAGTGATCAAACATATGTTCTTGTGGACTTTTAGAGAGGCATTCACATAATAGCACATAAGGCCTACTGACACATATGTGCAATCAAGTCGAGCCTTTCTTAGGGCGCTTCCCCTTTCTGCTTTATTAGTTTATGTGAAAAACCTTAAAAGAAATTCATCTTTTGACTCATGTTCAACATCAATTATGCCATCAACATCTACAAAAGCTTCTACAATAACTACAAGATAATAGTCCTTTCCCCCTTGCCGTCACACCAACAGGTGGCGAGGGGGAAAGAAGAGGAAGGAGGGAGTTGCTGATGTGGAGGAGGAAGATGGCATGATGACTAGAAAGGGAGAAGATGACGTGGAAGGGGGAGGAAGCAAATGACATGGAGGAGGTGACGACAACACTGAGGAGGGAGGAGTGGAAGAAGTCGATGATGTTGAGGGAGGAGGAAGAAGCAGGTGACGACAGCAAAGAGGAAGTGGCCGATGACGAAGATCTCATTAATAATAAATGAGAGGTTGATGATGAATAGAGGCCACGGGCCTACCACCTTCCCCGCTGCCATGCAGAGCAGGGTGGCCCACAACTTTGGCCACCCAAATGGAGGCTTGAGGCTCCATCACACCCACCCTCTGCATGGTAATGGAAAGGAGGAGGACAATAGTACAGAGAGAGAGAGAGAGAGAGAGAGAGAGAGAGAGAGAGAGAGAGAGAGAGAGAGAGAGAGAGAGAGAGAGAGAGAGAGAGAGAGAGAGAGAGAGAGAGAGAGAGAGAGAGAGAGAGAGAGAGAGAGAGAGAGGGTGATAGAGAGGGAAAGAGAGACAGAGGGTGAGAAGAGAGTGAGACAAAGAAGAAGAAGAAGAAGAAGAAGAAGAGGGAGAGAGAGAGATAGGGGGAGAGAGAGAGGAAGAGAGACTTTTTTCAAGGTTCTTCTTCTTCCCCTACTTAGAGGGTGTCCTCAAACGTCCTTTCTCTCCCATTGTGTGCAACTTATACCCTGTCCCGCGAGATTGTTCTCCACCCTGCAAGCTTAACTCTCTCCCCAATCCCCCCCCCAATCGAGTACAAGGCGCGAAGGTCTTGTGTGATTATGTGAGAGATTATGTGAGCTTTACATCAATGACATATGACTCCTTGCCTTAGGAGAAAGGAAGATAAAGTCAATATAAAATGTTTCATAGTAGGGAAAGGCTAAAATATAAATTTCACTTAGAGAAGAGGCATAAATTCTCTTGCTAGATTGATTAACTCGCATTGAAATGATAGGACTTATGTCGTGTACAATGTTTGAACCCTTAGCATATGCCTTAACCGAAAGAAGGGAATGCTAAGTAAATTTTACTCTTTGGTCCCAAGGGGAAGAGCAAATGTGCAATGGAAATGTTATTGCATCTATTATTGCAATGCTTCAAAAAGAATACCATTGTTATGTTGGTTAATCGAAAAATACACTAAATGATTTCACAATCAAGTGATTGTTGGATTGTGGTTTGGATAATTATTCCAAGTACTTCTGTTTGATGGAAAATGCATGGTAGGGGTAAGTGACAAGGGAAATATAATTTCTCTTGTATGGGCGTGAGACAAAGATTAACTTGAAGATAAGTTAAGAAACTTGTTTGTAAAAAAGGACTGCTTGCTTTGTTCTCATGTTAGTGCTTTAAGTTAGATGAACGAACCATGCTCCCAAAAAGGCCTAATTAAGGAAGTTGGTTTTAAATGTCACACATAAATGTGATAGGACCTAATTAGATAACTAAAGAATGCCTATTGAGGGAAGCATGTGGGCGGAACCCCTGACGGGTCCATCGTACGACAGGGTGGTCCTAGAGAACTAAGAGGTTTCTCACAAGGTTTTACCATCATTTGACCTTTAGGTATTGTTAAAGTTAGAACCCGGTTCATGCCATTTTAGGGGACCGGAATGGGACTATGGCCTACGGGTAGAGAGGCTGAGCGGTGCATCCCTCTCATTTTCCATTCTCTTTGAACCAAGTACAGCATGGGTATCTTTGCGTAAAGTGGGATGCCCAAGACCGGATGCTAGAATGCTGTCAGGAGACCTTGACCACTAGGAACCTAGATTTCAGATTGATCCTAGTGAGTTCTATCGTGAATGTTTTGCTACGAGGTGGACTCGATAAACCCTAGGTGACAAACCCCGTAACATTCCATGGGAGTGCTGAGCGGTGTTGCTTAGATTAATCTCTCGATGGATCACTAAAAACTTGGTTGGTCAGTTGATAGGTGGGCACGTTACAGCTGATATCAAAGCGAAACTTTGTAATGATGCGTGATTGATTAACGTATGGTTTGTAGGCATATCATAAATAGAATAACCTAAGTGGTATGGCTTGATTGTCAAGCACCTTTTGCACCCACAAATGCTGACACGCAAGAGAAGAAATTCCTTCTTGAGTAAATTAAGGCACCTGAGTTTGGTGGAGAAGGAATAGACGCCACAGCTGAGGCGGAGATATGGATTGAGTCAATGGATGATTATTTCTCTGCTTTGGGAATTTCCTCTACCAATTAAGCAATGATAGCCAAACTTAAATTAATTGACCAGGCTCGGATATGGTGGAAGCAATGGTGCAAAGGTCAAGGTATTTCTGAAGCCGTTGTCACTTGGGCTCAATTGAAAGATGTTGTATGCAGATGATACCTTCTATCAACCTACTAGACATTGTAGATGAATGAATTCTTCAAGCTCAAACAGCTGGAATTAACCTTAGAAGCTTACTACTCAAAGTTTGTAACCCTACTAAATTATGTGCCACTTATGGATATTGCACAGCAAGTATCCAAGTTTTGCAATGGTTTGAACACTCCTTTGAACCAACGTCTCAAAGAAATACATCCAATGGACTTGCAAGATGCATTACTTTGAGCAAACCCAATCGTCCAAGAACTTAATTCGGGAAAATTGTGACAAAGATGATTCTTGAGATCACGACAAGAGATGTCACATGTGCGGAAAGATAGGGCACATTCGTAGGAGATGTCCCTACCATTAATGCTTCCACTGTAATGAGATAGGGCACGTCCAAGCTAACTGCCTTGACATAAGTCATTGAGAAGATATTGAGCCTCTAAGAAAACAAGGATACACAGGCCCAATCTATGAATATATAGAGAAATCAGATGAAGAGGAAGACTTAGAACCCACTACACCTCTTCAAGATAATTAGAAATCCTAGGGATTTTATCGATATGTAATACAACTTGTATTGGAATAAACCTTACTCTTGTAACTACAGTTAACCCAAGTAATATAAGTTGCATCTATTTTGAGCCTAGAACTTGCAAATGATTAGGGATAATCTAGCAAGGAATGGCAATTATAACTTGCAATGATTTTTCCTTAAGTGTTCTTCTCGAGTAATATAGGTTGGGTCTTGCATGAATGTCCAAGTTTGGGAGTATTCTTTAATATTACAAGCAAAGACAATTGACCATGGATCTCAGTCCATATTTAAAAAGAGAACAATGCAGAAACAAAGTTTCTGCGATAAAGGACCACTTCAGTTTGCTTAAAGGATCCTAGGACAATTTGGTCTACATAAGAGAATCCTGCCAAAGCCAACCAAGATTCTTGTGACCCCAAGTGATAAAGCTCTATGCTATTTCTATTGCAAGGAGTTAGGTCATTTCAAAAGGGCATCAAAAGCACCCAAAACATCGATGCTCCGAGTGCCACAACATTGGACACGTCAATTGTCCCAATAGGACTCGAAGAGAACTTGAACTTACAAAGAATGAAATTGTACAAGCTCTAGTGATCCAGAATATACCAGATACTTAGGAAAAACCTAGAAGATATTCATGAGATGTAACTACAATAAAAATTTCTCTTGTAACTCGGATATATCTAATACAATAAGTTTTAAAAAGCCACATGCTTATGAGAACTGCAATAGATGCATGGTGGGTCCTAACCCAGAGGCCTTAAGTCCCATTAATGCTTGTATTCACTAGTTCTTTCGAGATGAGGACATCTCGAGTTCTCTAAGGGGGAGAGGATGTAATATCCCCACGCCTCGCTGTAGAGAACCCCCCTTTGTAATCAAAGGAAAAAGAAAAATTGTTTATTCCTTCCCCCCTGCCGTTGTCAACAGGTGGCAAGGGGGAAAGAAGATGAAGGAGGGAGATGCCGATGTGGAGGAGGAAGACGGGAAAGGGAGAAGATGACGTGGAAGGGGGAGGAAGCAAATAATGTGGAGGAGGTGATGATGACACTGAGGAGGGAGGAGAGGAAGAAGTTGACGATGTCAAGGGAGGAGGAAGAAGCAGGTGACAACAGTGAAGACGAAGATCACATTAATGATAAAGGAGAGGTCGATGATGAATGGAGGCCACTGGCCTACCATCTTTCCCGTCGCCATGCATAGAGGAACTCTAGCCCTAGATGGATGCTTGAGGCTCCATCACACCCCCCCTTGCGAGGAGGGCGACACGAGAGAGAGAGAGAGAGAGAGAGAGAGAGAGAGAGAGAGAGAGAGAGAGAGAGAGAGAGAGAGAGAGAGAGAGACTTTTTTGAAGGTTGTCCTTCTCTTCCCCTCCTTAGAGGGTGTCCACACGCGTCCTTTCTCTCCTCGTTGCCCGCAACAACTTATACCATTTTCCGTGAGATTGTTCTCTACCCTGCAAGCTTAACCCTCTCCCCAGTTGCCCCCCCACCAAATCTAGTACAAGGCACAAAGGTCTTGTGTGATTCGTATCTAAGGGAATCAAAGATCAAGAATGGCCCCCAAGTGGAAAATGTCATGTGCAGATGGGCATTCCTCAATGAGCAATGAAGCCTCAGGCAAGGGCATCACTGCCAATCCAACTACGATACTAGTCATAAGTAATGAAATTTCAAATTAATAAGATGTTTGCTTTGATTCCCACATGAGATACGCTAGGCTTCGTACTTTGTCATGCTAGAAAAGGTCACTGAAAAGGATAAAATGCATCTCAAATATTCAAAGATGAAGTTTTCAAAGTACTTGTATCAAGAGAAGTTAATTGCACCTAAGTGCTATGCGATGAATCCATCATGCATAGCATAAGCACCATATGGGGGGACTCTAAATTATTAAGCATCAACAAGTATTCGATTAATCTTTACCTAGGACAATATCGTTTAAGGTTCGCAGATGCACATATACGGTACTTACATGGGTGAGATTATGTGAACTTTACATCAATGACACGCGACTCCTTGCCTTAGGAGAAAGGAAGATGGAGTCAAGATAAAATGCTATATCGTAGGGAAAAGCTAAAAGATAAATGTCACCTAGAGAAGAGCCATAAATGCTCTTGCTAGATTGATTAATTGGCATTGAAATGATAGGAGTTATGTCATATACAATGTTTGAATCCTTAGCATATGCCTTAGTCGAAAGAAGGGAATATTAAGTAAATTTTACTCATTGGTCCCAAGGGGGGGAGGGCAAATATGGAATGGAAATGTTATTGCGTCTATTCTTGCAATGCTTGGAAAAGAATACAATTGTTTTTTTAGTTAATCGAACAACACACAAAATGCTTTTACAATCAATTGATTGTTGGATTGTGGTTTTGGATGATTATTCCAAGTACTTGTGTTTGATGGAAAATCCATAGCACAGGGGGGGTTAGTAATGACAAGCTGCCATGGGGAATGAAGGAATGTTTTCTTGGAAGATGATGTAAGGCTGATTGCCTTGATTGTGCTTGATTCTTAATTGCATTAATTAAGAAAGGATATTTTGCGCGGATGGATCATCTCCATTGTCACATTGTGCTTCAAACCAAGAGGGGACTGCTCGATTCATGGGCCGAAGATCGAGTGGTGAAAAGGCCAATCACGGAAGTTGTGTCTCACTCCTAGGTCGCTTGGGGTTAGGTGGAGCTTTGGACATAGCTCTGAACACCCCTTGCCTAGTTTGGAATGGAGTTGAAGACTGTTGTGAACCCAACATCTGTGGCCTTGGAAGATCCTATTCTAGATAAAGGATGGAAATTATGGTGCCATGTGATTTGGACCGGGTACTTTTGTAAGGCAGAAGGAAAATATAATTTGTCTTGTATGGGAGGGAGACAAATATTAACTTGAAGATAAGTTAAGGAACTTGTTTGTCAAAAAGGACTGCTTACTCTGTTCTCGTGTCAGTGCTTTAAGTTATGCGAACAAACCCTGTTCCCAAAAAGGACTACTTAAGAAAGTTGGTTTTAAATGTCACACATAAATGTGATAGGACCTACTTAGATAACTAAAGAATGCCTATTGAGGGAAGCGAGGTGCAACCCACGACAGGTCTGTCCTATGGGAGGGTGGTCCCACAGAACTAGGAGGCTTCTCACAAGGTTTTACCGACGTTCCACCTCTAGGTATTGTTAAGTTAGAACTCGATTCATGCCATTTTAGGGAACCATAATGGGACTATGCCCTACACGCAGAGAGGTTGAGCAGCGCATCCCTCTCTTTTCCATTCTCTTTGAACCAAGTGCGACATGGGTCTGCTTCGTCTTGGGTATCTGTGCGTAAAGTAGGATGTCTAGGACCGGAATCTAGAATGTTGTCAGGAGAGCTTGACAACTAGGTAACCAGATTTTAGGTCAATCCTAGTGGGTTCCGGTCGTGAACGTTCCGTTGCGAGGTGGACTCGAGAAACCCTAGGTGTTAAACCCTGTAACATTCTATGGGAGTGCCAGGCGGCATCGCTTAGATTTGCCTCTTGATGGTCCACTAAAAACTTGCTTGGTCAGCCGAAAGGCGGGCACGTTACAGTTCGTATTAGAGCAAAACTTTGTAATGATGTGTGATTGATTAATGTATGGTTCGTAGGCATATCCTAAATAGAATGACCTAAGTGGTATGGCTTGATTGTCAGACACCTTTTGCACCCACAAATGGTGACATGCAAGAGAGGAAATTCATTCTTGAGCAAATTAAGGTACCCGAGTTTGGTGGAGAAGGGATGGATGTCATAGCCGATGCGGAGATATGGATTGAGTCGATGGATGATTATTACTCTACTTCGGGAATTTCCTCTACCAATCAAGCAATGATAACCAAACTTAAGGTAATTGCCCAGGCTCGGATATGTGGAAGCAATGGTACAAAGATCAAGGTATTTTTCAAGCCGATGTCACTTGGGCTCAATTGAAAGATGCTGTATGCGGACTATACCTTCTACCAACCTACCAAACTTTGAAGATGAATGAAAATTTAAAGCTCAAGCAGCTGGAATCAACCTTGGAAGCTTACTACTAAAGGTTTGTGACCCTACTAAAATATGCGCCACCAATGGATACTGCACAACAAGTATCCAAGTTTTGCCATGGTTTGAATACTCCTTTGAACCATCGTCTCGAAGTAATGCGTCCAACGTATTTGTAAGATGCATTATCTCGAGCGAAGCCAATCATCCAAGAACTTAATTCTGGCAATTGTGACATAGATGATTCTCGAGATCAGGACAAGAGATGCCACATGTGTGGAAAGATAGGGCACATCCGTAGGAGATGTGCCTACCGTCAATGCTTTCACTGCAATGAGCTAGGGCACGTCAAGCAGAGTGCCCTGACTTAAGTCATTTAAGTCTAGAAGATATTGAGTCTCTGAGAAAATGAAGCCATGCAGGCACAATCTATGGATATATAGAGGAATCAGATGAAGACAAAGACTTAGAACCCACTACGCTTCTTCATGATAATTAGAAATCCTAGGGATTTTATCAACATGTAATACAACTTGTATTGGATTAAACCTCACTCTTGTAACTAGAGTTAACCCAAGTAATATAAGTTGCATCTATTTTAAGCCTAGAACTTGCAAATGATTAGAGATACTCTAGCAAGGAATGGCAACTATAACTTGCAATGATTTTTTCTTAAGTGTTCTTCTCGACTAATATAGATTGGGTCTTCCTAGAATGTCCAAGTTTGGGAGTATTCTTTAATATTACAAGCAAAGCCAATTGACCATGGACCTCAGTCTAGATTTAAAAAGAGGAAAATACGGAAACAAAGTTTCTGCGATAAATGACCACTTCAGTCTGCTGAAAAGATCCTAGGACAATTTGGTCTACAGAAGAGAATCCTGCCAAAGCCAACCAAGTTTCTTGTGACCCCAAGTGATAAAGCTCTATGCTATTTCTATTGCAAGGAGTTAGGTAATTTCAAAAGGGAATGTCCAAAGCACCCTAAACACTGATGCTCTGAGTGCCACAACATTGGATATGTCAATTGTCCTGATAGGACTCAAAGAGAACTTGAACTTACAAAGAATGAAATTGTACAAGCTCTAATGATCCAAAATATACCAGATATTTAGGAAAAACCTAGAAGATATTCATGAGATGCAACTACAATGAATTTTTGTCTTGTAATCTAGACTCGGATATATCTAATACAATAAGTTTCAAAAAACCACATGCTTGTGAGTAGCATAGTGGATGCATGGTGGGTCCTAACCCAGAGGCGTTAACGCCCCATTAATGCTTGTCTTCCACAGTTCTTCCAAGATGAGGACATCTTGAGTTCTCTAAAGGGGAGAGGATGTAATATTCCTTGCCTCGTGCATAGAACCCCCCTCCCCCTTTGTAATTAAAGTAAAAAGGAAGGTTTTTTTATTCCTTCCTCTCGTGCCGTTGTCGACAGGTGATGAGGGGGAAAGAAGAAGAAGGAGGGAGATGCCGACATGGAGGAGGAAGACAGGAAAGGCAGAAGATGACATGGAAGGGGGAGGAAGCAAATAACATGGAGGAGGTGACGACACTGAGGGGGGAGGAGAGGAAGAAGTTGACGACATTGAGCGAGGAGGAAGAAGCAAGTGACGACAACGAAGAGGAAGTGGCCGATGATGAAGATGACATTAATGATAAATGAGAGGTCGATGATGAATGGAGGCCACGGACCTACCATCTTCCCCACTGCCATGCACAAAGGGGCTCTAGCCATCTAGATGGAGGCTCAAGGATCCATCACCACCCCTCCCCATGGTAATGGGAAGGAGGAGGATGACATGTCAAAGAGGGTTATAAGAGAGAGAGAGAGAGAGAGAGAGAGAGAGAGAGAGAGAGAGAGAGAGAGAGAGAGAGAGAGAGAGAGAGAGAGAGAGAGAGAGAGAGAGAGAGAGAGAGAGAGAGAGAGAGAGAGAGAGAGAGAGAGAGAGAGAGAGAGAGAGAGAGAGAGAGAGAGAGAGGAGGGAGGGAGGGAGGGAGGGAGGGAGGGAGGGAGGGAGAGAGAGAGAGAGAGAGAGAGAGAGAGAGAGAGAGAGAGAGAGAGAGAGAGAGAGAGGGTGAGAAGAGAGCGAGACAAAGAAGAAGAAGAACAAGAACTAGAAGATGGGGGAGAGAGAGAGAGAGAGAGAGAGAGAGAGAGAGAGAGATAGAGCATGCGAGAGAGACTTTTTTGAAGGTTGTCCTTCTCTTCCCCTCCTTAGAGGGTGCCAACACGCATCCTTTCTCTCCCCATTACCTGCAACTTATACCGTGTTCCTGGATATTGTTCTCCATCCCACAAGCTTAACTCTCTCCCCAATCCCCCCCCCCCCCCAATCAAGTACAACGCACGAAAGTCTTGTGTGATTCACATCTAAGGGAGTCGAAGATCGAGAATAGCCCCCAAACAAAAAATGTCACGCGCAGATGGGCATCCCTCAACGAGCAATGACGCCTCGGGCAAGGGAATCACTACCAATCCAACTGCGATATCGGTCGTAAGTAATGAATTTCCAAATTAATAAGATGCTTGCTTTGATTCCCGCATGAGATACGTTAGGCTTCAGTGCTAGAATAGGTCATTGAAAAGGATAAAACACATCTCAAATATTCAAAGTTTAAGATTGCAAAGTACTTGTATCAAGGAAAGTTAATTTCACCTAGTTGCTATGCGATGAATCCATGTATAGCATAAGCAGCATATGAACTCTAAAGTATTATGCATCAATGAGTCTTCGATTAATCTTTACCTAGGACAATATTGTTTAAGGTTCACAAATGCACATAGACGGTACATACATGGGAGAGATTATGTGAGCTTTACATCAATGACATATGACTCCTTGCCTTAGGAGAAAGGAAGATAAAGTCAATATAAAATGAGACATAGTAGGGAAAGGCTAAAAGATAAATGTCACCTAGAGAAGAGCCATAAATGCTCTTGCTAGATTGATTAACTCACATTGAAATGCTAGGAGTTATGTCGTTTACAGTGTTTGAACCCAGAGCATATGCCTTAGTCAAAATAAGGGAATGTTAAGTAAAATTTACTCTTTGGTCCCAAGGGGGGGAGAGCAAATGTGGAATGGAAATGTTATTGTGTCTATTCTTGCAATGCTTGGAAAAGAATACAAATTTTTTGTTGGTTAATCGAACAACACGCTAAATGCTTTTACAATCAATTGATTGTTGGATTGTGGTTTTGGATGATTATTCCAAGTACTTGTGTTTGATGGAAAATCCATGGCAGGGGGGTTAGTAATAACAAGTTGCCATGGGTAATAAATGAATGTTTTCTTGGAAGATGATATAAGGCTGATTGCCTTGATTGTACTTGATTCTTAATTGCATTAACTAAGAAAGGATATTTTGCACAGATGGATCATATCCATTGTCACACTATGCTTCAATCCAAGAGGGGGCTGCTCGATTCACGAGCTGAAGGTCGAGTGGTGAAAAGGCCAACCACGGAAGTTGTGTCTCACTCCTAGGTCGCTTGGGGTCAGGTGGAGCTCTGGACATAGCTCTCGACACCCCTTGCCTAGTCCAAAATGGAGTGGAAGATTGCTGTGAGTCCAACATCTGTGGCCTTGGAAGATCTTATTCTAGATAAAGGATGGAAATTATGGTGCCATGTGATTTGGACTGGGTACTTTTGTAAGGCAGAAGGGAAATATAAATTGTCTTGTATGGGAGGGAGACAAATATTAACTTGAAGGTAAGTTAAGGAACTTTTTTGTCAAAAAGGACTGCTTGCTTTGTTCTCGTGTCAATTCTTTTAGTTATGCGAGCAAACCCTTTTCCCAAAAAGGCCTACTTAAGAAAGTTGGTATTAAATGTCACACACAAATGTGATAGGACCTAATTAGATAAGTAAAGAATGCCTATTGAGGGAAGCGGGTGGGCAGAACCCCCGACAGGTCCGTCTTATGGGAGGGTGGTCCCAGAGAACTAGGAGGCTTCTCACAAGGTTTTACCGTCGTTCCACCTCTAGGTATTGTTAAGTTAGAACTCGATTCATGCCATTTTAGGGAACTAGAATGGGACTATGCCCTACATGTAGAGAGGTTGAGCAGCACATCCCTCTCGTTTTCGATTCTCCTTGAACCAAGTGCGGCATGGGTCTGCTTTGTCTTGGGTATCTGTGTGTAAAGTAGGATGTCTCGGACCCAATGCTAGAATGTTGTCAGGAGAGCTTGACAACTAGGAACCCACATTTCAGGTCAATCCTAGTGGGTTCCAGCTGTGAATGTTCTGTTGCGAGGTGGACTCGAGAAACTCTAAGTGTTAAACCCTATAACATTTCATGGGAGTGCCGGGGCAGCATCGCTTAGATTCGTGGTCCACTAAAAACTTGCTTGGTCAGCCGAAAGACGGGGGCACGTTACAGTTCGTATTAGAGCAAAAGTTCGTAATGATGTGTGATTGATTAATGTATGGTTCATAGGTATATCCTAAATAGAATGACCTAAGTGGTATGGCTTGATTGTCAGACACCTTTTGCACCCACAAATGCTGACGTGCAAGAGAAGAAATTCATTCTTGAGCAAATTAAGGTACCCGAGTTTGGTGGAGAAAGGATAGATGTCATAGCCGATGTAGAGATATGGATTGAGTCGATGGATGATTATTTCTCTACTTCGGGAATTTTCTCTACCAATCAAGCAATGATAGCCAAACTTAAGGTGATTGCCCACGCTCGGATATATGGAAGCAATGGTGCAAAGATCAAGGTATTTTTCAAGCCGCTGTCACTTGGGCTCAATTGAAAGATGCTGTACGTGGACGATACCTTTCGCTAACCTACCGGACTTTGAAGATGAATGAATTTTTAAAGCTCAAGCAGCTAGAATTAACCTTGGAAGCTTACTACTCAAACTTTGTAACCCTACTAAAATATGCACTACCTATGGATATTGCAGAGCAAGTATCCAAGTTTTGCCATGGTCTGAACACTCCTTTGAACCATTGTCTTGAAGCAATGGGTCCAATGGACTTCCTGAGATTAGGACAAGAGACGCCACATGTGCCGAAAGATAGGGCATATCCATAGGATATGTTCCTACTGTCAATGCTTCCACTGTAATGAGCTAGGACACGTCCAAGTAGAATTTCTTGACTTAAGTCTAGAAGATATTGAGCCTTTGAGAAAACGAAGCTACATAGGCGCAATCTATGGATATATAGAGGAATCAGATGAAGACGAAGACTTAGAACCCACTACACCTCCTCAAGATAATTAGAAATCCTAGGGATTTTATCGACATGTAATACAACTTGTATTGGAATAAACCTTACTCTTGTAACTACAGTTAACCCAAGTAATATAAGTTGCATCTATTTTGAGCCTATAACTTGCAAATGATTAGAGACAATCTAGCAAGGAATGGCAATTATAACTTGCAATGAATTTTCCTTAAGTGTTCTTCTCGACTAATATAGATTGGGTCTTGCATGAATGTCCAAGTTTGGGAGTATTCTTTAATATTACAAGCAAAGCCAATTGACCATGGACCTCAGTCCAGATTTAAAAAGAGAACAATGTGGAAACAAAGTTTCCGCGATAAAGGACCACTTCAGTTTGCTGAAAGGATCCTAGGACAATTTGGTCTACATAAGAGAATCCTACCAAAGCCAACCAAGATTCTTGTGACCCCAAGTGATAAAGATCTATACTATTTCTATTGCAAGGAGTTAGGTCATTTCAAAAGGGAATGTCCAAAGCACCCAAAACATCCATGCTCCGAGTGCCACAACATTGGACATATCAATTGTCCCAACAGGGCTCGAAAAGAACTTGAACTTACAAAGAATGAAATTGTACAAGCTCTAGTGATCCAGAATATACCAGATACTTAGGAAAAACCTAGAAGATATTCATGAGATGTAACCACAATAAACTTTTCTCTTGTAATCTAGACTCGGATATATCTAATACAAGAAGTATAAAAAAGCCACACTTATGAGTAGCGCAACAGATGCATGGTGGGTCCTAACCCAGAGGCCTTAAGCCCCATTAATGCTTGTCTTCTCCAGTTCTTCCGAGATGAGGATATCTCAAGTTCTCTAAGGGGGAGAGGATGTAATATCCCCCGCCTCATTGCATAGAACCCCCCCTTTGTAAGGAAAAATGAAATTTTTTTACTCCTTTCCCCCTACCGTCGCCGACAGTTGGCGAGGGGGAAAGAAGTGGAAGGAGGGAGATGCTAACGTGGAGGAGGAAGACGGGAAAGGGAGAAGATGATATGGAAGGGGGAGGAAGTAAATAACATGGAGGAGGTGATGACGACACTGAGGAGGGAGGAGAGGAAGAAGTCGAGGACGTCGAGGGAGGAGGAAGAAGCAGGTGAGTATAGAGAAGAGGAAGTGGCCGATGATGAAGATGCCATTAATGATAAAGGAGAGGTGGATGATGAATGGAGGCCATGGGCCTACCATCTTCCTCGCCGCCATGGACAAAGGGGCTCTGGCCGCCTAGATTGAGGCTTGAGGGTCCATCCCCCTTGGTAATGGAAAGATGCAATAGAGCTTCATTGCGTCAATAGCAATAGAGAGACTTCTGCATGGATGATTGTGTGTTTGTGTGTGTTACTGACGTGACGCTCTACCTCTATTTATATAGTAACCGGGGAAGGAAGGATAAAAGGAGGATGCTTGCTTTTTAGTTTTTTTGATGACGTCATCGATGATAAAGAGGGGACGCTTTCTTTTAGCATTTTTGACAAAGTCATTGATGATGTCAGGGAGGGGCTCCATTTTCATAGCATGAATATATGGGTGAGCATCGCACTGCGAGCCCCATGGCTGGGCGGGCATCACTCCAAAGATGCACGACCAAGGTGGCAACTGAGGCATAGACCTTAGCATCTTGGCCTTGGAATACTTGGCAATGGGCTACGAAGGCTTCATTGGCGCCATTGGCTGTGCATGAGAAGGTCCCACTAGCTTGTAGGAAAATCTGAGAGGTCACCCATCCCAGAAGTGTCGTCACCCAAGTGCTCATAACTGCGAAGTGACTATCCACTAGTCTAGTTCTTTTTGTTGTTCTATACTACAAACATAGTTTTAATAAGCTAGTCTTGGGCAGGTTTCCCAAGTCTTTTTTCCATGAACTGGCATATAATATCTCATTAATAATAAAAATTATCTTCATAAGTGTGGTCAATAATGATGGTTCGCCATTGTCCAAAAATAGTTGTCCACATGCTCCAGTTGGTCCACCTCCCACTACTGCTTTAGCTAGTAATACACGTCCTCCAACACATAAGAAGTGAAGATGGAGACTAGGCATAGTTGTGCTATGTGAGATAAGGAAATTCCAAAAGAGTGACAACTTGATTATTCCCAAGGCACCATTCTCTAGGTTGGTGCAAGAAATACTGCAAGATCTATAGTTAGGGCATCATCACAAGTTCTTTTCAAGGAACCAAGCAAGGATTGTGGGGTGATGGTCAAGCCAAGCCTTGCTTGCTCTCCAAGAAGCATTCTCGAAGCTAGTGTGGGAGATTATGGATGTCATACTGATTAACAACAGCATGAGGCACATCCCAGATGGATCATGCTTGTAACAACCCGATCATTGGACTACCCAAGCCTTCCTTGCACTATAGGAAGCTACCAAAGCTTACCTCATCGACTTGTTCGAAGACTCGGTCTATGCAGCATTGCATGCAAGGAGAGTCACCATCACCGATAGGGATTTTTGGATAGTGAGGTTTTTTTAGCGATGGAAGGATAGTCATTGCAAAGATTAACAACGATAGGGGTATACTACCAAAACATATACGGAATGTAGCTTCCAAAGAGATTTTGTAAAACCTTGGTTGTAATGGATCCCATGTAAAATGTTATGAAGATGAATACAAAATTTTTAGTGCATCTTATTTTTGTTTATTCACTTGTTATTTGTTTTATTTATGTCTTTGAGTCATCGTTACACGCATTTGAACAAATACATGTTGTGCACGAACTCGATAAAGCACTACGTATTAAATTTAGCATTACATGCATTCGAATGAATACATGTTGCACATGAACTCGATAAAGCACTACATATTAAATTTAGGATACGAATTGTGTTGCGTATAAATCTGATAAATAAATGTAACATTCAATCAAAAAATAATAATAAATAATGCGTATGATAAACTACATTGTACACAAATCCAACAAATATCAGTTTTCATTGCTTCAAGAGAAGATTACAAATTGCATTACATTGGTGATGAGGTATCATTTGGCAATAAGTAAATCTACTATGTCCTAAGATTCTTTGAGCTACACTCTCCATGGTTAGAGCTATTCTTGATCATATGCAGCAACACATTTTGCCCTAGTAGTTCATGCCTAATGACATTGGGGTCTTGAACACCAGCAACCATGCCACAGGCCACCATGGAAAAAGGTGGCCCCAGACCTAGTAACAGAGAATAAGTAGAGTATCTTCGAACATCGAAGCACCAGCACTTTCTCCAAGCTAGAGTTTGTTGGGATGGTCTTGAAGGGCCTAGCCTTCGTTACTGCCCTCAACTTCAAGAAGTTCTCAGAAAAAGTCGGAGAGCAAATCTTATGCAATACAATAATGTCGCTCACAAGCTGGCTGATATACTCCTTACATACCGAGTCTTGTACCCTTTCTTGGCTACCAGATTAGCCACCTTTTCTAGTTTAAAATTCATCTATATAGACAATGTCCTGCATCACATGATTTTAGTGTTAGACTCACTATGCATGGAGTTTGCTAAAGATATATACATCGGATTCGTGCAAAAATTTACCAGTAGAGCCTCTAGGGCATCGGGAGCATGGAGATGAAATTTTGCCAGGATTGGGCTCCTTGAGCGGCCCTGGCCCGAGGCTCGCATTTGGGAGCTTGAATCTTGCAGATTCAGGCTCACCTCTTAGACACGAGCCTAAAGTGGCCCGATTCCTAAAGTGTCGCTTAGAGGAGTGTCATGGATGATGTAGCACAAAAGGTCTATGTTTCTTTGATATGCAAGAGAATTGATGCATTAAATGTCTTTCAAAAATTCCTAAAGCATGCTGAAAATCGATAAAAAAGGAAGAGCAAATCCTTACATATAAAGAATGGTAGTGAGTATTTGTTTAATGCTTTCAAGGTATTTGATTACAAGTATGACATTACTTTAGAGGTATGGCATCGAGAGGGAGTTGGAAACCCCTTATAGTTCTACCCAAGATGTTGTTGTTGAGAGAATAAATCTGGATGTATTGAAAAAGGTCCTTAGTCTACTTTTTTAATGCTACTTTACCTTAAGAATATTGGGTTGAAAATGTGAAAATAATAGTTTATTTGAAAAATAAATTGCAAATCAAGGCACTAACTAGAAAAGTATCTTATGAATTATGGACTAGCAAACCTCCATTCTATAAGCATCTTAGACTATTTGTTTTTGGGGCATACATGGATGTACCCAAAGAGAAGTATCAAAAGATTGATCCTAAGTCGAGAAAATGTAGCATTGTTGAATATGGTGATGCAAGTGAGAAGACATCATCCACAAAGAAGTGTATAAAAAATTCCTTGAAAAATTTTTATGGTTTAGATATGTGCTCTCTCCATCGAAGGAAAATGTAGGCTAATGTTGAAGTTTACAGCATTCATTGTGTATGCTTTTGTAAAGTATCCAATTAGATCTCATGAACAATAGTTGGAGATAGTGAAATCCTCCAGCTATCATTTGCTCAAGGAGATGGAGGATGACAAGGATGTGTAGGACTAGGTCGACCCTCAAATGGAGGCATGTGTTGCAGAAGAACCTAGATGTTACTCATTTCAAGGCTGAGAATATTATTGAAGAAAGCAATGTTGAGGTCCTTGAAGTATTTGAGTCAACTTTGATATGTATTGTACCCTCTTTGTTGACCTTTCCATGAAAGACAAGGAGTACTTGCTATTGTCTGATATCCAATGGCTCTTTGATTTGAGAGAGGACTATTATCTTGTAGTTATTGTAGAAGCTTTTGTAGACATTGATGGTATTATTGATGTTGAACATGAGTCAAAAGATGAATTTCTTTTAAGGCTCTTCACATAGAATAATAAAGCAGAATATGTTTGATGACCCCCCCCATATAGTTAATGCTTAGCCAATACAAATAGCTCCATGAGAGCTGATTGGTTCCATTTTGATAATGGCCTATTCAAAATAGATGTAGTTAAAAGAAAACTTTTAGAGATATGGGACGAGCTTCAAGAAAGACTTGAAATTTTCAATTTTAGGAGAGGAGTCAAAGTATATAAAGGAACTCAAAGACATCAAGGAGACATAATCAATTAACTTATGGAATCTAAGTAAACTAAAGAATGAACAAAATCAAATGATAATATTTTATTTCTTTTTCATGAGTATCCATAGATAATTTATCTTTTTTTTCACCACTTTCTTTTCTAGATCTCATTTGTATCTTATATTCTTTTTCTCTAGTTGGAGATTGTAGATAAGCCTTGCGAAGAGGAAAAAATCAAGAAATAGTGGTGGCTTTGTCAAGGATGTTATACTTGGACATTACCTTGCCATAATTGATTCTTATATTCTTTTGATTTTACATAAGGCCTCGTGGCCCGTTCTTTGTATAAAATCTTTTACAAGGCGGCTTCTTGGCTACTCAAAATTATAGTATAATGCCCATAAAGTAATATTTACTAGAAAGATAATAAATACCATATTAGAGAATTTGGGAATCTTCCAAGTTTCACTTTCAAATAAGGAGTAAAGATTTGAACAAGTGGCTCAATCATAACCCCATATTTGAGAGTGGTACTTGGGGGGATTGCTTATAGAGTATCTAGGAAAAATTTCACCTTCAAGTAGGGGGATAATATTTGACCATGTGTCTAAATATTAATCACATTAGGAATTCCCAAACTTTATGAGAATTCCCAAAATCTTGAATATGTGATTAATAACTGTTTGAATTTTTGGTTATGCTTATGGTTACTTTGCCTCCAAAGCTAGATAATTTTGAGCATTTTCCTCTTATGCTTTGGTAGTACAACAAACAGATATCAAATCCATAGTTGGCTATAAGAGGATTAAAATTTTACATTACAGAGGAAAGATGCTCGAGGAGGAATAGAACGTAAAGGCTGTTCGAATTTTTGGCTATGCTTATGGCTACTCTGCCTCCAAAGCTAGATACGTTTGAGCATTTTCCTCTTATGCTTTGGTAGGACAACAAACATATGTCAAATCCATAGTTGGCTATAAGAGGATTAAAATTTTACATTACAGAGGAAAGATGCTCGAGGAGGAATAGAACATAAAGGCTATTGCAAGCTAGCTAGCCCTTTAATTTATACCTTTGGCTATTCAAATTTCATAAACATTTATTATATTCTTTAATCTTTGAAGTTGTCTTTGAAGAAACGAGTTGAATAACTCCTCAACTGCATTACTTTTTGTTACTCTCCCATCATTTCTTGTGCCAGGAAAGTAACATGTATATACTTGATAGTGGGATTTTTCCATTCCTTGGCTATTGTAAGTTACTAAAGGCTCGTGCTTTTCCATAAAATAAGGTCCATGAATCAAAAAAATGTGTTGCATCATATAAGAAGCAAGAGTTAGTTTATATCGTTTGATCTTTTATTTCAAAATTATTGGAATTCTTTCTTTATCTTATTAAATATAAAGTTATATATTTTTTCTTTTCATGCTTCCTTCATTACCTAAATAAGATTTGTAGTTGAAGATTTGTACTCTTTTGGATATTTGAATGATGTTTGTTATTACTTGAGTGCTTCGAAAAGATGTCGAGATCTCTCCAAATGTTCATTCACAGAAAAGTAATTTGAGGTGTGCTTGTTATATTTGTCGTAATCTCACACAACTCTCGCTAACACTCCCATACCATGTTTACTTGTTTTCCATTATGATTTTTGAGAAATCTTCTGACCTTTGCACCTCCCATAGAGACATCTACTAAGATATCTCTTTCTCAAGTAAACTTATCTTCTATGAAACCCATTCTCGAGAGTAATGCCTTATATTTATCAATGCACTTATCCGACACAAGAATATTGGCTTAATTGAATATGAATAGTCAAGATGCAATTTGAGAAGCTTATTAATTATTGTAATCTCTACATGCAAAGTATAAATATGAACATTTCTCATAGAGATTGGAAGAACATGATTCTGTATGTTCTCTTTATTTTTGAATTTTCTTAAATCTACGGATTCTCTAGCTAGTTGGGACTCTTTTGACTAGTCTTATATTACTCCAATCTTTAGACTCCATGCTTTGCATGCAATAAATAAAAGGGTATTTTGCATTCGTTCCATTGTATGTTTTAATCATACATTTGGTAGTCTTTAAGTCAATACTGATATACCATTCTACATTTAAACTACCAACCCCATCAACTATTAATATTTCTCCTTTACCTTGAGAGTTAATAGTATCAGAAATACCTATATGAGAGAAAAACCATTTCAAGGTTTGATGACTTTCAACTAGTACTTCAACTATACCAATCCATGAGATGTTCATCTTAGACTGAATCTTAGGATATTGTTCATGTCCCTTATTATTACTATATATATTCTAGTGCCTTGCTCATGATATAAGTGTCGACTCTTTACATATTTTGTCTTTTTTGAATTTGCGCTTTGTCTAGCTTTATCACAAACTTAAAAATGCCACCACACTCTTTTATAATAAATTTATACGTATGGACCATTGCAATTTGTACTCTTTTAAGATAAATCCAAATATTGTTAAATGTGTTGCATCCAAAGAAAGATAGTTTTTATTTTTATTTTTTAAGGGCATAGAAAACAAAAAAACAAAAAAACAAACACTCTGGACAGTTGGAAGTTAGGGACCATTGACTAGTTGTTCTAGTAGAACATGAAGGGCTAGCAACTAAACCATAGGAGTCCTATTTGGTGTCGTAATATTAGCTTGCTTAGTTTGGGTTCTTTGTTAGGCATGAACCTTATCTGTGAGGTTGTTTCGGAAGCAATATTCCTAGTAGGATAGTAGTGTGGCATTTTCTTGCCTTGGAGCCCCGAGAGGAACACCAAGGAAAAAGAAATTCTCTTGCAAGAAAATCTATCTTGTAACATCAACAAGCTTGTTTATCATGTTTCATATGATCACAATGAAGAAAAGAACACCAGGCACAACAAATCTTCATGCAGCATCATGTAGATCTCCCACGGTTTTAATAGAATCAACCATATTCTTCAATATCTTCATAAAATCCATCAATAGAACAAAGAAAGCAAAAGAATACACCATCTTTGAATGGAAATACATCACATAGTATTCATCTTCAATATCTTCATAGTCTTCTCTCTCAATCTCTCATATACAATCACTCTGTTTGAGTAGAATTGGCTATCTCTGACTCTCTCTCTCTCACTCCATCAATAATACATCATATCCTCACTACAATCTCTCAAAATTACCCTCAATAATCACTCTTAGGTCGTGGATACCCCTCCCAAGAGGTATGTCTGATATGAAGAGTCACCAGAGCCACTACAGTGTCTCTTCACAGCTCACTACTGTCACTTCACTCTAGTCTTCTCTTGAGTCTTCAGCAGCTACTTCTTCCACTTCTTTCAGCTCTTTTGCACTTGTATTCACCTCTTTCCAAGGCTAGAAAACTTTCCCAAAGTCACACATACATTCCACAGAACACTTACAGAAGCATACAGAACAGTCTACAGAACAGTACCAGAACAGCTACAGTACAGAACAGAACAGAACAGAAACAGAACAGAAGCAGAAGCTCTACAGAAGACCTACAGAAGATTACAGAAGATCATCAAAACCACATAGCTCACTCTCAAACCATTTCAAACTCTCACAAACCATTCAATAAGCTTTCTCAAGCTCTCAATCTTCATCAATCAATACTCCTTCCCTCCTTACAGAAGACAATCAGAACAAAACAGACCAAAACAGAACAAAACAGAAGGTATACAGAACCATTCAGAACCTATCAGAACATCACAGAACCACCAACAAACATCATGATCTTCCAAAACACAATCATTACCATCCAAAACACTCTCAAACCACTTCCAAATCAATCAATCATCTCAAAAAATCAACCATTCAGCTCTCAAAAACAACAAAAATCAGCCAAAAAACAAGTCATTTCAACACTCAACATATCCCCACACTTAATAAGGAAGCGTCCTCGCGACCCAGGAAAAAGGGAATACAAGTTCAGGGAAAAGCTCAACTTTGATCTTCAAGAATCCATCCACCACGACCCCAACTTATAACCTGTTTCGGATATAAAAATATAAAGAAAGGAAAACTCTTTATACATTAACACCTCTGATCAAACTAAAAATCACCACAAATTTGTAAAGGATATAAGAGTTTGCTTCTTCTTCATCAGCATCAGCTTCAACTCTCCATCCACGACCCCATCTCTACAAATCTCCAAAACATAGCTCGTACACGAAATTCCATAGGAAACCACCACGTTCGTATGACATAAATGAACTCACAACACAAACACTAATACACAACACAACCATCTGAATGACTTCTTCAAAAAGAGAGTTGTTCATTAAAAGCTTCCACCATACATTGGAAAGGTATCAATGAAGATGATCCCTCTTAAAAGATTGATGTTGTCGGAATCGATCCATAGATAAGGATTCATCTACAAAGTTTTTAGGAGGATTTTGAAAAAATTGGAGACAGCACATCCTTTCCAACAGGACCAGGTATCTGCTAGGCAAACAGAGGGCATGAAAATACAATATGTCCAGCTGTTGGGAATCAATGCTAACATTGACATTCATGCACAACTTTGGAATAGGCTTTGAATCAGTATGAGAGTGCCTATGCATATACGCCAGGTACCAAGCAAAGTGAGCAGTTAATCTCACTGAGGGATCTGCAGACTGTGAATATTGTTGGGAAAAATGAACATAGTTTTGATAAGCTTGACTGGAAGCTGTCCATTCGCCTGGAATTACTGGCTAATTAATCTGCGGTCCTGTAAGGCAATCATCCGAACTCCATCCCCTTCTTCTGGAAATCTGATTATCAAACCCGTCACAGTCACTAACCAACTGAGGTGGTTGAGATATGGAAGTGTGAGGAGAGGGTGAAGGGAAGGATAGGAAAAATCATAAAAGGAAGAAAAGGTTAAAGAAGGAGTGGCAGAAATTTGTAAGGAATCACTAAGGAACGGTGTTAACTGATAAATAGGAAATGTGGAGGGTACATTAATGAGGGGTGAAGGACAGGGTGGAGAAGGGGAAAATACCGTATCCTCAATAAAGGAACAGTAAGTGAAAATAGGAATTTGAGGGAAAGATGAAGGTTGGAAAAGAAGGGGTAAAATAGTGGTGGAATTAGATTGACAAAGGGAAATATATATAGCATAGCGGTGAGCCATTTGTTGGTAATAGAGGAGGGTAGGAACAGAAGGTCCTAAGAGAGATCGTCTATGATAGGCATCAAAGAAGGTAGCATCAAATGGATTATGTTTTGAAAGATAGGCTAAAAGATCCATCCTCAGTTGGTTAGTACTCTGGGCAAAGGTAGGAGCTGTGTTTTGTCTTTGATTTAGGACCACCGAATCAATCATGGGATGCCACGAACTATCCTGACAATCAGCTACTTTGGAGGAATAACTTTGGAACATGTCAGCTATGCGCAACTCCAAATGATTGACATATAAAACAGCCTGTAAGACCACATCCCCCACATACCATGCCATATCTACCTCATCTGGAATTAACAAATCTCCTCGGAGATACATGTATGACATCAACATGGTATCTGGCGTGACAGAATCTTCAAAGACCATTCTGACTACCTCTGTCAACAACTCAGCAGACCAAGCCCCACTCCAGCCATCCTCTGGAAAAGGTAAATCCATCGTGGAAAGCTTCATATAGAAGACCAACTTCTGTAAGTGGTAGTGGACAAAGAAAGAATGGTCGGGTAAGACATAGTCCTGAAACTGTTCAAAGGTAGACCATAACAAGTCCATTCGGGACTGCAATCTTTCCACTTTATCTTGGAATAGAGGACACAAAGTAGTCTGTCTCTGAAGAGCAGCCAAGTCCTACTGTGAAAGAGAAGGAATTAATGGAACAGGAGGGCTTGGAGGAACAGAGCGGGACTTTGCAAGCTGATCTTGCAACTGCTGGATTTGGGAGGCTTGGTTGGCCACTGTGTCATTAGCCATCTGTAAAGCTGAAAGCTTGTCATCTAAGATAGCTTGGAATTCTTTCACTTCGCTGGACATCCTCTCCTTCTCCTCTGAAAGGCTAGTAACCTGTGACTGAGCCTCGAATAACTGGGTCTTTAATGAAGAAATCTCATCGCTTTGGGTGGCAACCAGTTGGGTTTGTTGTTCCATTTGCTTAAATAAATCTACTAGGGTATCCTTAGCAGAAGCTAACTCAGATGTTGCCTTATGCAACTGGTCCTTGGACTGCATGAGCTCTTCATAGAAAGATGCGTACAGCTGTTGAACACAGGCTGTCACTGACAACTCAATGGAACTTTGAATATCCTTGCAGAGGAAAGGAATGGCATCTCCTGAGACGAGACTGTTCAGGGAAGGAACTGATATCTCCAAGGATCCTTCTCGATGTGCTCTGAACAGGTTATTGCAAGTGAGATACCCAGGGAGTTCACTGCCAGAAGTAGCAGGGATAGGCACTGAGGGAAGTACATAAGGGGCTTTATCCGCTACCCTTTTCAAGCGTTTGCGCTGTATGACCAGGGGAGGCGGAGAATCATCATCCTCGATGTCAATGGGTTCTGACTCTTCTGAAGGTGGAGGAGGAGGTACTGAATCTGATGAAGGAGGTGGAGGCACAGTCTTCTGTAAACCTGAATAGGTCAAGAAGGCAGACAAATATGATCCGTATGTAACATTGGTAACATTACCCCTGGTGACTTTAACAAAATGCTGATCCATTTTAGTAAGGAGGTAAGTGCTCCAATCAATAGCAACTCCTTTCAACACCATCCTGGAAGCTGTGAAAAGCTCTTTGGACAAATAGTGGGATGGCGTTTTGGCAGGCATAAACCTGTCCTGAAGGAACTGACAGATCGTCTTCCATACGGGATCAGTGATCATAGAAAAGGAAACTCCTGAAGAGTTGATCACCTTCTTAACATCGAGGACTTCCCTTGTCTGCTTTTGCAACATCTTTAGAATCTCTTCATTAGAGAAGAGCTGACGAGTGGTCACAAAAGGTTCACCTTTGAAGGGAAGAGACAGAGCCTTCCCTAAGCCTCGAGATGTCAAAGTCATAGACATGCCCTGGACTACGCCTGTCTTCTTGCTGTAAGAGGCCAGGAACTCATCACATAACGACGGATCTTCTGGAAGCAATGGAAAAGGAGTGGCTACAAAAGCAGCAAGTCCCGCCTTCGTGAGAGGCTCAAAAGTAAGTAGGGAAGAGTAATCCCTACTAACTAATGGGACGTACTGGATATGGGGAGGAGCATGAGAAGGCGCCATTCAGATGGTTACACACACACCACAAACACAGACAATCAAGGAGAATGCCTGCAAAGCAATAGACAAAAAACCAAGGATAAGAGAATAACCAATAAAACGTGACACGACCAACTAACCCCAAGCAAACCACATCCTAGAAAAAATTTGACATGACCTTGAGACAAATGCGACCGAAAGCTTCATGCGATGCATCAGACAAACACCCTGAACCCCGTATCATGCAACAAAAGAAAAAAACTGCATACCGTACCCGTAACCGTAACTAAAACAGTAAACCAAAATAAGATCACATCCGACACATATCAATACTACATCTGTGATAAACCAAGAGTGGACCATGGAAAACAACTCTAATGACTGCGCATACCCATCCCACGAAACGATTCATTGAAAAGGGGAATGAAGTGCAGTGAGGGGGGATTAATGTAATGAAGGGTGGATTTTAATCAATTATTAAAAATGGGTGAATTTTTATTAGGTGATAAACCTTAGCAAGAAAACGACGGTTCCTTATTATAAATTAAATTACCAATTATTAGGTTAAAACGGTGCAGTTATTTGATTCTCGGACTTCGATTCCCGACTGGGTCTCTAAATGCAATTCATTGATTACAAATTAAGGTGATGTGGAGCGCTTTTTTGCCAGCGCGTGCTCATGTGACGGCTGGTTTATTTTAATTAAAAAAAATTAAAAGTGCCTCTTTAGCGCACGTAGCGCGTGCTAAGTGAACGACTGGTTTATTTTATTTTAAAAGTATGTGTGTATAGCGCGAATGTGCGTGGAAACTGTGGGTGAATTAAAGAATTCATTTTAACAATTAATGTGTGATTAAGGGGAAAAATAAAAATAAATAAAGCACATAAAATAAATACCTGGAAGGGGTGTTATGTAATGCAGAAATGCGCACGGAAGAGTCTCCCAAAAGAAGTGAATCCAGTAAAGGAAAAGTAAAGATCACTGATGAAACAACAATAACAACACCTTAGCGGATGTGTGGATTTGGGTTGTGTTGGTTGTTTATTTTGATTTTGATTTTTTATTTTTATTTTTATTTTTTGTGTGTTAAGTTGTGATTATTTATGGTTGAATAAATGGAAAATGATCAAGGGAGGTGAGGGGAATTTTTAAGAATTTTTAAGAATTTATTGAGAATTTTTTACGATTTGTAAATGAATTTTCTACATTTATTGGCAATTTAGGGGATTAAATGAGGAAATATTTAATTTTCTGAAATTTTAGGGTAGGCAATTTCCAGCGGACAAATTCCCAAAAATTGGCAAAAGGCAAAAGGAATTTTTAGAAATTTTTCTGAATTTCTTTAAATGGAAAAATTAATGTAGTGATTAATTAAATCACCTAAATCACATTAATCAGATAAGTCAGTTAGGCATAAGTCAGTTAAGTCTGGTTAGTGGGGGTAAGTCAGGTTAGTCTGCCCAAGTCAAGTCAGGTTAGTCAGGGTTGCTTAGGTTAGTCAAAGTCAGGTAGATAGACTAAGGCAAGGCAAGTCAGGTTAGTCTGGGGTAGGCTAAGTTAGGTTAGTCAGGGTAAGTTTGGTCAGTGGGAACTAACCTAAGGGGGGTTAGTTAACCTGGGGGGGTTAATGTAACCAGGGGGGTTAGTTTAACCTAACTAGGGTTAGTGGGAACTAACTAAGGTTAGTTGGTTAGGGGGTGGGTTAGGTTTAGGGTTAGTAAACTAACCTAACTAAGGTTAGTGACAACTAACTGGGGTTAGTTGGTTAGTGGGTGGGGTTAGGTTTAGGGTGACTAGGGGGTTAGGTTAACCTAGGGGGGTTAGACTAACTACATTAGGGTTAGTTTAAGTTAATTAGGGTTAGATTAACTTAATTAGGGTTAGTTTAACTAACTAAAGTTAGTAGAACTAACCTAAGGAGGGTTAGAGAGGAGGTGGAGCAGGAAGGTGGCGGCGGGCTGGCGGCGTCTGGCGGCAGGGCGGCGGCGACGGCGGCGTCCTCGGAAGGTCGGCGGCGGCGCTTCGGTATCTGCGGCGGCGTTTTGGCACGGCTGCGGCGAGGAGGTCGACGGCGGGTGACTCCACGGCAGCAGGCGACGTCACGAGCGGCGGGCGACGTCACGAGCGGCGAGCGGAGGGGGAGGCGGGCAGGAGACGGCGGGGGAGGAAGAAGAGGAGGGAGAGAGGGAAGGGAGGGAGAAGGGAGGAGGACGGACGGCGGGAGGGCAAGGAGGGAGAAGGGAGGAGGACGGCGGACAGGGAGGAAGAGAGGGCGGATGGAGGAGAAGAAGGCGCAGGTCGGGGGGAGGAGGAGGAGGAGAGGGCGGATGGAGGAGAAGAAGGCGCAGGTCGGGGGGATGCAGGTCGGGGAAAGAGAGAGAGGGAGAAGGGAGAGAGAGAGAGAGAGAGAGAGGGAGAGACGACGGGCAGAGAGAGAGAGAGAGGGAGAGGCGCACAGAGAGAGAGAGAGAGAGAGAGAGAGAGAGAGAGAGAGAGAGAGAGAGAGAAGGGATGGGCGGTTGGGGGGAAGGGGTGGGCAGTTGGGGGGAATAGGGTAGGGGGCCCATGGGGGGGCCATGGGTTGGGCAGGTGAGGGAAATAGGATAGGGGGCAAGAGGGTAAGGGGTGGGTAGGGACAAGGGAAATAGGGGGGTAAGGGACAAGGGCGCGTACCCCCGTCCCGCGCACGTGCGCGGGGTGGGGTAAAAAAATTTACCGTGACGGGATTGAAATGACGCTCGAAAGACGGTACGGGTTATGCGGACACGACCGGGGCGCGTGGAGACTCGTAAAATCGAAAAAGGGCGCGGTCACGCGCAAAACGGGCGCGAGAAAAAACGTAAAAATAAAGAAAAATTAATAACTCCCAATCCGGACGTCAAAATGAAATAGCGTAAAAACAAAAAGTGGGCAGGACGACAGAGGGAAAACAAGAAAAATATATGAAGGAGGTTCCGGGAGGGGTAAAGGCGGTCACGTGCAAAAAACACAAAAAATGAACTAAAAATCCGAATTAAAAATTAATATCAAAAGATCCGTGCATCGGAATGAGGTGCAAAAAAAATAAAAACTGTGCAGAAAGATGTGCCTGACAATCCTATCACATCAAAACATAATTCCGACAGAGATAAGATGCGTTCACATGGGAAAAACCCAAAAAACAAACCCGAAAATGGGATCAGAAATTAATATCGGACAACCCATTCACCGGAATGACATGCAGTAAGAAGGAAAAATGTCCGCAGGAAGGGGTGGCACAGGGTTATCACGTTAAACCACAGTTCCGGTGGAAGTAAGAGGGGTTCGCATGTGAAAAACTCCAAAAATACTCCCAAAAACTCATTTAAAATTTAATAAGTAAAAATCCAGAAGTCGAAAAAGGGTGGAGGAAAAAGGAAAAGGGTGGGGGAAGGCACAGGGGACACGGCTGTCAGATCAAATTGGAATTCCGATGCAAATAGGGCAGGTTCACATGGGAAAATGTCGAAAATACGCAGAAAAAAGTCTTAAAAAACCGGAAAATTAATAATGGACAAACCGTGTATCGGAATGATGCGGAATAAAAAGGAAAAATGTCAGGGGAAAAGTGGGTGGCAGGGCTAGGACATCAGATCCTAATTTCGAAGCAAGAAAAGTGCGTTCACATGGAAAACCGGCTAAATTACGCAAAATGCTTCAAAAATTAATAACTCAAAAACCGTGCACTGGAACAAGGGTAGGTAAAAAGGAAAAATGATCAGGTCAAAGGGAGGAACAGGGCTATAAGGTTGGATTTGGACTTGGTGAACGTAGGGTGCAATCACATAGTAGGACCTCAAAATCAGGGAATGAAGGAAAACTGCAAGGGAACAGCCCCAAGGGTGGATGGAACATAAACGGGTGGGTGGGAAGGTATCCCATGAGGGTAAAAGCAAGTCATGGCAGACATGCATGAGCAGGTTGAGGCATATGCCAAAGGGTATGCAATGTAGACGCGCAGGGACGCGTCCCCACACTTAAGACCTTAACGGATAGGGTTAACCGAGCAACAGGGACCTAGGACCACGCCGCAGACCATCCACCAACGTCCCCACACTTAAAACATGACCATCACTAAGAAACAGAAGTTGTAGGGTTAGAAAAACTTGGCCTGTTTCGTCAAGAATCAAGGTTGAGTGTCGACGGCACGTCCAGTGTTGTTGTCGGCGCTGGAGGGACCAAGGCATCTTCTCGGCACACGTCCGTCATGGAAGGGACCACGCGGCAGCACCCAGGGAGGTAGCTGATGGAAGGAATCGCAGGAAATTCGTCGATGATGAGGGATACTACACTCAACTCACAGTCACTCAAACGAAATGAAAGAACAGTCACTCGCCCCATGACTAATATCACTCGAGGAAGAATGATTAAAACCCATATCTCATACTCGGTTGAGGAATCGACAAGGGGGAAATGGTGCAGAAGGAGTATGCCAGGGTGCACAGTTGATGGTACATTAGTGCGTCTAACCCGTCTGGCATAAGTGCAAGGAGGAAGGCAAGGGAGCCTTACGGTGCAGTGTACAGAACAGGGTGACGTGTCTTGTGATGACAGCAAAGACCCATCCCGTGGTGCATAGGGAAACAGGAACATACCTGACTCCAAGTGTCGTAACGTCCCTCAATCTCACCTCTCGGTAATTGATTGAAGAAACTCCAGTCACACTCAGCCCACCCTCTGTCTCACTCTCTGTTGATAAATACAGGAGGGCAGCCTTTTCCTGAAACCCATTGATGTAATCCTCACAGTCACTTTGCAAAGGTTGTATGCCTTGTGCGCATTTGATGGTGCAACTGTGCATCCCGCCCTGTGCCGGCATACGGTGCGAGAAGGAAGGCCAGGGAGCCTTATAATGCATGCACAGAAACAAATCGTGCTTTGTGCATTGAGAGGCCCATCCCGTGCGTGCAACACTTCAGTCACACTACTCATCTCTCATTTGATTTGAAGGGAAAAGGCTGGTCTCTCGCCCCACCCTCTGTCTCACTCTTTGTTGATAGTTATAAGAGGGCAGCCCATACTCACTTCCCCATCCGGTTAGGATGAAAGCTCACGTCACTTGATTGTTTGTCGATGAAGATCGCGTCATCAGTTGTTAAAGAGGCGTACCCAGGGAGGTAGCCATCAAATCGAACGTTGTATTGAACAGGAACATGTCATCTGCTAGAGGACAGGTAGTCACTTTGCAAAAAGACCCAGGACACAGCGTACCAAGGGAGGCAGCTTCGGAATTGGATCCGAGGGATATCAATCAATGAATCCACTTTCTGGACTGCTGGGTGTTACCACCTTTTCCACAGCCAGCTTCTCGCCCAAGGGTGTTTATCACATTTTCTTGGAACGAGGCCTGCTATGACAGGGAATTGCTTCCTTTTCCCTCATGACAGATTTGTTTTTCTTGTTTTTTTTTTTCATTCTTTGGTTTTTTTTCTTTTTCTTATTTTCCCCTATTCCCGAGGGTGTTTCCACCTTTTCTCGAAGAATAGGTCGGCATGACAGGGACCTAAGTCCTTTTCTCCCATGACCGATATGTTTTGTTTTGTTTTTGTTCGTTTTTTTTTTCTGCAAAGTGAGCAAGGGAATGGTAGAAAAACCATGTGTCAAGACCAACCTCGCCACTGTCGCTGGTGGAAAATAGAGGATAAGAGATCAAGGCTGGAAGGGGGGTTTAAGGGGACAGAGGGTTGCGTCCACTTCATCAGGAGTGACTGAAGAACGGCTATCAGAAGGAGCATCATAAGAAGTACAGTGCAGCGCCAACGAGGGAAAGGATCAAGTGTCCGTAATTGTCAAGATCCCCAAGGAGGGAAGTACTTCTTCAGGCGATATCCATTGATCAGAAAGGGATCATCAGAGGCATCAACGGTCTGCACTTGGACAGAACCATTAGGGTTGACTGCAAGTACCTTATAGGGGCCCATCCAACGCTGTTGGAGCTTGCCAGGAAACTTTCCAAAGCGTGAATCATAGGCTAGGACCAAATCACCTTCTTTGAACTCCTTGTGCTTGATGAAACTGTCATGGTAAGCCTTGCGTCGAGCTTGCGTGGCTTCCATGCACTGTAGAGCCATCCTGCGAATTTCGTCCAAACATTCCAAGTGCAGAAGACGGCGTTGCAGTGAATCATCGTCCCCCAAACGCTCTTTGATAGCCACTCTCAAAGAGGGTAGTTCCAGTTCAACAGGAAAAACTGCTTCTGTACCATACACCAATTGGAAAGGTGTCTGTTCCGTTGCTGCTTTATGGGAGGTTCTGTACGCCCAGAGGGCCTCTGTAAGTCGATCGTCCCAATCACGACGATGTGCGGAAATCGTTCTTGTCAGAATCGAGCAGAGGATGCGATTCGTGACTTCGACTTGGCCGTTGGCTCTAGGGTAATAAGGAGTGGACTTGCGATGGCGGATCTTATACAACTCTGTCAACTCTTCCATGACTTTGTTGAGAAAATGAGTACCTCTGTCACTTACCAGCTCTAAGGGACTGCCAAAACGGGTGATGATATTCTCGTACATGAACAGGGCCACGCTATTACCATCGTCCCGCTTTAGGGCTTTAGCTTCACACCACTTTGTAACATAATCCGTACATACGAGGATGTATCGGTTCTGTTTCCTTCTGGTAGGAGGATCGATTGGACCTACGAAGTCAATGCCCCACTTCTCAAACGGCTTCAACGGAAGGATAGGTTGCAATGGCATGGCATTTGTCTTCGTGGGTTTCCCCATTCTTTGACAAGCATCACATCTTTTACAGTAATCATAGGAATCTTTGTGGATGGTAGGCCACCAATATCCCGCTAGTAGAGCCTTCCTGGCTGTGGCTTCTCCTGCAAAGTGACCTCCACATGGCTCGTCGTGGCAAGCCTTCAGAACAATCCCAATCTCATTTCCTGCAACACATCTTCGGAGCACTTCATCTTTGCCTTTCTTGTACAGTGCACCGCCTAGCATGGTGTATGGGGCTGATTCTAGCATGAGATTCTTCCTTTCCCGACCAGAGATACCAGGAGGATACTGTTGGGTTGCTAGCAGATTGGCAATGTCTGCATACCAGGGAGTTACAGTTTCTACCAAGAATAGGGAAGCATCAGGGAGGTCTGGATCATCCTGCTCCTCGTCTGCAGTTTGTGGGATACGCGACAGATGATCAGCCAGAACATGGGAACGACCAGGCTTAGTAATCACCTCAAAGTCGAACTCCTGGAATAAAAGGAGCCATCTCATCATTCGTCCTTTCACATCCGCTTTGTTCATCAAGAAGGACAGGGCCTCATGATCCACATAAAATTTAAAGTGGGTGGATAGGAGGTAATGGCGAAACTTCTCTAGGGCAAACACCATTGCCAAGCACTCCAGCTCTGTCACTGTATAGTTCCGTTCCCTATCAGTGACTTTTCGGCTTGCATAATAGATCGGTTGATCCAGCTTCGAGGAGCCCTTCTGGCATAGGACTGTGCCTAAGCCTTCAATAGATGCATCAGTGTGTACATGGAATTCTTTCGTCCAATCAGGAGGTTGCAGAATGGGTGCCTCTATCAGACACTGCTTCAGAGTGTGGAAGGCTTTGTCACATTCTTCCGTCCAAGTAAACTCTGCATCTTTCCTCAAAAGCTTGTGCAAGGAAGTTGCCTTTGTCGCAAAATGGGCTATAAACCTTCTGTAGTAACCCACATGGCCTAGGAATCCCCTCAACTGTTTGAGGTTGGTGGGTGCTGTCAGAGCTGCGATCTTTTCAATCTTTGCAGGGTCTGTTGATATCCCTTGTGCAGAGACAATGTGGCCCAACAGAACTCTAGAAGAGACCCCAAAGATGCATTTGTCGGGGTTGAGGGAAATCCCATACTCCCGGCATCGGTCAAAACATTGTTCCAGGTGTTCCCAGTGTTCACGGATCAAACTATAGACACAGAAGTCATCCAAATATACCTCAATAAAGTCGTGCAGATGATTTTGAAATGCAGCCATCATGACTCGTTGGAAAGTAGCAGGGGCATTGCAGAGCCCAAATGGCATCACTCGGTAAGCATAGGTCCCCCATTCTGTGGTGAAGGTTGTTTTGGACTGTTCTTCTTCCGCAATTTGGACTTGGTTATATCCGCTGAATCCATCCAGAAGGGAATAAAGTTCATGTCCTGCCACTGTGTCCAACAGTTGGTCTGTGAAAGGGATAGGAAAATGATCCTTCTTCGTTTTGGAATTAAGCTTTCTGAAATCCACACATATTCGCAATTTGCCATTCTTCTTGGGTACAGCCACGATGGGTGAAACCCATTCACTATTTGCCACTGGATAGATGAACTCGGCTTCTAGAAGCTTCAACAGCTCCGCTTTCACCAATGTGGAATAATTCGGGTTCATTCGCCTCTGTCGTTGCCGTACTGGCTTGGCATCAGGCTCCAAGTCAATATGATGTTGACATATTGTGGGATCAATCCCCTTTAGGTCTTTGTAAGACCATGCAAACACGTCCAAATTTTCTTTCAACAAATTGTACAAGGTTGACAACTCCTCTTCTGGGAGACTGCTACCCACCTTCAAGTGGCGTTCAGTGCCTTCTGAATCCACAAAGGTTAACTGCCTTTCACCTTCTACTTCACGAATCAAGGTCCCACGGACCGCTTTTGGATATAGATCCGACTCCTTCAAGGGAGTGGTGTCCTCGTCTGATGTCCCACTAGAACCCACTTCTTCTTTTGGTGGAGACTTAGGTTGCTCCTTAAGATATTGAAATGGGATTAAAGCTGTTTCGGGTTTGGTTTCAAGAGTAATTACCTCTTGGCTTGAAGACTCATCTTCTGATGATATATCCAGGAACGTCACATAACAGGGACCCTCTGATGCCTGTTGGGTTTGTGGGATTGGTGCTTGTTGGCACGGTGCATCATCATCATCTTTCTTTGGCAAGGATAGGTTAGGACGGCAGGAGCCACACTTGAAAGATGGCTTGTTCTTCTTAATCCATGTCTTATAAAGGTTTTGCATATGAGAAGATCCATTTACCAGACCAAATGGTACCATCACCATTCTGTCCCATAGCATGAGCTCGTCGGCTTCTGATGCTTCTGGAACTTCTTCCTCAAATGTATCCTCTTCAGGTGGGATAGACTCTTCCATTTCACTTTCATAATTCTCTTCGTCCATATCATATCTATCCTCTTCTGTCTCTGTCTCTGCTTCTGCTTCTGCTTCTGTGTCTGTTCCTGCTTCTGCTTCTGTCTCTGTAGGAGCTCTGTAACAGAAGAAGAGATTCTCTGTTTTCTCTCCTGCCTCTGTCTCGGGCTCTGCTATGGCCATATAACAGGGAGATCAGTACATCCATGCTTCTATCTCACTATCAGAAGTGATTTCAGAAGTCATTCACGATTCAGGCAAGAAGTATTCACCCATTGATAATGGCTTTGCATCTTTTGGAAGTCGGCTTACAGTATCCACTGTTAAGGAATGTGCCACTGTTTTCTTGGGAAGGATCTGTTTGACAGCATCTTCGTCTGCTGACGTTCCATCTGTAGCCTCGTTAGGGGAATCAGAAGATAATTCCAAGGAGGTGGATCCATGTCCTTTTTGAGAACCATACAGTTTCAGCACCACTTTGTTGGGTCCTCTACCCAAGGTCAAAGTTCCTTTGAACCAATCCGTCCTTGCTCGGGCTTCAAAAAGCCATGGTCTGCCCAGTAACAGGGGATAGGATGTACCATATGAGTTTGGCTTCACCACCAAATAGGTTAGCCAATAATCTTTTCCAGCCACTGTAGTCTTCACATATGGGAGAATGCCCAAAGGCTTGATTCTACTCTGATCCGCCAGTCTGATGAGCCATTGGGTGGGTTGCACACCTTGTAAGCCTAGATCCTTCATTGTGACATCCGTCATAATGTTCACTGATGAACCTCCATCAATTAGTGCGTTTGCAATGAAACAGCCTTCTATCCACACGCCAGTCTCTGGAGTACCCGGATCTAGGAAGGCATTAGCCACATCCACTTCTTTTACAGGCTCTAGAGCCTTGTTGGACTTTGTTGCTGTTGAGGGAGCAATCCTTAAGCCACGTCTTCTTGTCAGTATACTTTTGAACCTTTTCCGGCAACTGGGAGACAACATCAATAATTGTCGGAATGTGAGGTTTGGTCTAAAGGTATCTAGATCTCTGACCAAATCGTATTCCTTAATAGGATCCACTGGCTTCTCTAACCGATTAGGGAATGGGGCAACACCCATTTTCATTTTTCCTCTTTCTTCCAACAGAGGAATTACAGGAACTTCTTCTGCCACTTGTGGCACTTCCTCCTCTTCTGTATCCTGGATCTCTGGTCCTGTCTCTGTAACTCTCTGTGGCACTGTAGGGCTCTGTACAGCACTGTTAGGCTCTGTTCTGTTCTGTTCTTCTGGTGGAAGATTGAACTTCACTATTCTGGCATGAGGGTTATTTTCTTTCTGGATAGGTGGTTCCTTCTGCTTTGCACGCGTGATGGCAGCAACTTCCAATTCCACTAAATTGGAGGTAGGCTCTTGAGCCTTGGCTGGACTATCAGTAGCACTGTTTTTCACTGGGGCTGGGCTTGGATAGTCTTTTGCAGTGTGGCCTTCTCCTTTGCATCGACTGCATAAGGGCTTGTAATCCACTGACCTTCGAGGATTTGGACAATTTGGTGAAATGTGTCCCTTTTCTCCGCATCTGTAACACTCCACTTCTGATCTCTGACCACCGCCAGACTGTCTTCCTCTGTAACTTTGAGAGAGAAATCTTCTGGGTCCGAAATTAGGACCAAACTCTCTAGGCTTGGGTCCAATATCTTGTGTTGTCATTTTGGATTCCAGCAAGTTGAATCTTGCGTCTTCTTCCTTCCTTCTCCTATCATGCATCTCCTTCAGAGAGCAAATGTCCTCTGTATGGTTCTTCCGCAAACAGTAGGAACAGAAGGCCCCAGGAATAGTTGGTTTTCGTGTACATTCAGTGGCTAAATGGCCTGCTTGATGACACTTACCACACCAAGTATTTGACCGCATCACATCTCTTCTTGCTCCTGCAACGTTGGATATGCTGGCAGTATTCACTTTCAACGTCTGTAGTTGTTCTGTAATCACATCCATCAACTCCTTTTTTATGTTTGCAACTGAGTTGGATAAATAATCCTTCAAGCTTTCTCCTCCGGACGTACTGGCAGGAGGGTTTTGAGGAGTCTCGGTAATCACTGCATAAACGGGTTGGGCTGGTACAGAGGGATCTCTATTCTGGTTTTGATTCAGAGCTCCTGTTTGAACTGTTGGCTGTTGGCTCTAGTTGGTAGGATTCCACTGTTGCTGCTGATTTGGCATGGAGGAAATTGGTTGGGACCATTGATGTTGTGGTTGAACCACCATTTGAGGCATGGATTGTGGCCACTGTGGATTTGGTGCATTGTACTGTGATACCGAGGGCATCTGTTGGTAGGGATAGGGAACAGTCCCTGGAACTGCATTGGGTGGGTACATCATTCCTGGCATCAGAGGAGGTAGGACTCCTCTTCCTGTATTCATCGCTAATCGAGCTTCCACTTCATCGTACAGTCTTGCTCCTTCTGTTGCAGCTTGCAGGGTGGCTGGTCTTTGCAGCTCCACAAACTTACGGACTTCTAGTTGTAATCCTCTGAGAAACACCCCCTTTTGAATGCCATAATCTAGATTATGATTAGTCCATCTCTTCAGGATGGATTCCATTCGTGAAACATAAGCTTCCACTCTTTCTCCAGAAGACTGACTTAGGTTCATAAATTCCTCTCGCATCCGCTCTTCAAAACCTTCACGCCTGAATTTAGTGAGGAAGGCCAACTTCAGGTCGTCCCATGTGCCAAAAGTTCCTGCTGCTTGTCTCTCATACCACTGAAACGCCGCGCCCTTGAAAGTGGCGGGGAATATTGCTAACCAATGCTCAGGGGTTCTGGCATTGTTAGCCACACATGCTACCATAAACTCTGCTACATGAAGATCGGGGTCTTCATTGTACTCTCCCTTAAAAACTGGCAATGGGACTACATTCGCTGGCCTGTCATCAATATTTCCAGGACGGATCTGGCTTGGAAGTGGACCTCCAGCAGGAGGAGGAAGGGCTTGATGTGCCATTGGGACTTCTGTAAAGAGTTCCGCAAGGGCATCAAAGGCGGCTTCTGTTGCTAGCTCATTCTTAGCCTTGATTTTTACTTTCTCTCTTCTCACGTACCTCTGGACTCGTTCTAACGCTTGCCTCTTTATTGCGTCATTCATCAGGGGGTTGGCTCCACTATGTTGTTAGTGCTCCACAGAGGGTTAACAGAAGACCTCAGTCTCTGGAGGACTCTCTTGCCAACATTTCTTCTACTTCTTTCTTTTCAATGTCCCTGAATTCTGCTTTCATGCCACTGCATAGAGGAAAGTATTCGGTTCTGAAGGTGTCAAAATGCATACGTCTGAGCATTGTAGTGGTGCCATCATCATAGTAATGCCAACTTCTGATGGTTTCAACAGTGTATGTTGTGAAAAACACTCTGTCTACCAACTGCCAGTGGGTTGCTAATTGAACAAACATAAGATTATCAGTACACCAAGCATCCCATGTATCTTGCTGTTGAGCATCCACGAACAAATTCCAACTCTTTTCCTTCTTGTCCTTGTGAACCTCTACAGACCAAGACTCCTGAAGCTTCTTCACAATCTCCCACTTGATGTTGTCTGGAAACTTTTCAATGAATGCCAAATCTTCCATGGATGGTCATTCTCTCTGTTTCTGCTCTTTAGTTTGTTCCCAAACAGTTTGCCACCAAGATGCAAGTTTCTGCTGCTTCAACAGGAAGAGGAAACTGTCCACCACATAGAGCATGCATCATGATGGTGATGTGTTTCCGCCATTGTGGGATGAACTTCTTGTGAAAAGTGGCTTTGATTATGAGAAATTCCAACTCTTCAGTGGAAGAAGGAATTTTACAAACATCCATTGAATTCTTCTCTTCTTGGCAATGCCATTTCCTTCATTTTCAGCCTCTTCTGGTGCTTGTTGATGGCAAGTTTCCCCGGCTGCGCACCAAAAACATGGAGCCCCGAGAGGAACACCAAGGAAAAAGGAATTCTTTTGCAAGAAAATCTATCTTGTAACATCAACAAGCTTGTTTATCATGTTTCATATGATCACAATGAAGAAAAGAACACCAGGCACAACAAATCTTCATGCAGCATCATGTAGATCTCCCACGGTTTTAATAGAATCAACCATATTCTTCAATATCTTCATAAAATCCATCAATATAACAAAGAAAGCAAAATAATACACCATCTTTGAATGGAAATACATCACATAGTATTCATCTTCAATATCTTCATAGTCTTCTCTCTCAATCTCTCATATACAATCACTCTGTTTGAGTAGAATTGGCTATCTCTGACTCTCTCTCTCTCACTCCATCAATAATACATCATATCCTCACTACAATCTCTCAAAATTACCCTCAATAATCACTCTTAGGTCGTGGATACCCCTCCCAAGAGGTATGTCTGATATGAAGAGTCACCAGAGCCACTACAGTGTCTCTTCACAGCTCACTACTGTCACTTCACTCTAGTCTTCTCTTGAGTCTTCAGCAGCTACTTCTTCCACTTCTTTCAGCTCTTTTGCACTTGTATTCACCTCTTTCCAAGGCTAGAAAACTTTCCCAAAGTCACACATACATTCCACAGAACACTTACAGAAGCATACAGAACAGTCTACAGAACAGTACCAGAACAGCTACAGTACAGAACAGAACAGAAACAGAACAGAACAGAAACAGAACAAAAGCAGAAGCTCTACAGAAGACCTACAGAAGATTACAGAAGATAATCAAAACCACATAGCTCACTCTCAAACCATTTCAAACTCTCACAAACCATTCAATAAGCTTTCTCAAGCTCTCAATCTTCATCAATCAATACTCCTTCCCTCCTTACAGAAGACAATCAGAACAAAACAGACCAAAACAGAACAAAACAGAAGGTATACAGAACCATTCAGAACCTATCAGAACATCACAGAACCACCAACAAACATCATGATCTTCCAAAACACAATCATTACCATCCAAAACACTCTCAAACCACTTCCAAATCAATCAATCATCTCAAAAAATCAACCATTCAGCTCTCAAAAACAACAAAAATCAACCAAAAAATAAGTCATTTCAACACTCAACATGCCTAGAGCGATTATTGTTGTTTAGTGGCTCTAGAAAGCTTCCTAGTTGGTATATTCTATGCACTCGATGAAGCTAAGTTATGCATTTAATGAGGGAGAGTGAGTAAGGGAATGTTAGTATGCACAAGTTTTTACACAACTTAATTGAATATTTGCTTTGCTAGATTTATACTATGACACATGTAAATATCTTCCTATCTTTTCAATGTCTACTAGTTTTCTATGTGTGGATTTGTAGTTCTTGTAGTTGTGCTCATGAGGACACTTCGCAATTAAGTGGGGGAGAAATGACAACACCTAGAAACAATGCCTACTATTGCAAAATTTTTAAGCAAAATTGTACACAATTGGCACATTGTTACTAACTTTTTATATTAATTTAATGTAGATGTAGTGCTAGTTATTGTTGTTTTTGGAGGCTGTGCCTCTATAGTTTGGACAAGAGATGTTGATACAAGGAAGTTCTTGTCTGAGAGAAAGGTAGTGCTACAGATGAAATTTGATAGATTTCCTTAGTGAATCCCAACCATGACCAATCAATGTGCTTATAAGGCATATAGATGGTCAAGTTGTCCTACCATGTTATATATTGTTTACATTTCTCAGATAGAGGACTTAAGTGTCCAAGCAATTTAGTATGCAAGTTTGTGTCATTAGAAGGGTGGAGCCTTGTCATGTATGTTATGGAGACTATGGAGTTCAAATATGTAGTGGCTTATTGTTGGACATTTCTTGGTAAATATTGTGGTTGTTGAAATTAGCGGAGTTTCCTTTTGAGTTTGTCATGGGTATCAGCTCTTTTGAAGAAGAATAGAAACACAAAGAAGTTCAGTTTTTATAATGCAATTATCCTAGTGAGAAGTTGATTTGGAACTATTTACAAATGGTATGGGGGGCAAAGGAAGAGTGGGAATTTTTGCAAATCAGAAAATTAAAGCAGGGACCGAGTTGACCTACAAATTACAATGAATGGTAATGGGGCTGTGGATTTCCTTGTCAATTTGCGGAGGTTACTATTATGTTCTATGTGGAAATCACATGTGGGCAAAGCTGCATTAATTGACACAAGAACCATAATAATGGTTTTATTGAGGTTTAGAAGGGGAGGCCGAAGGAACAACTTGGGTCTATATTGCATTGAGAACATTAATTCACATTTGTGGAAATTTTGTACAGTTTCTAGACAGTATGTGTCAAACTAGTCTCCTGAGCAAGGGTGGTGAAGGCATTGGGTGTCGAGCAATGCATCCATCCAAAAATTATTTTGCAATGTGTAAAAGGGTTTCCATCCACATGTATATATCTATAAATATCCTTAATTGGAAGTACACAAGGGAAGGGAAGGAAATGAATTAAAAGAAAATTTGGAAATTAGTTAGAGAAAAAGACATTGTTGGAGACCATTGGAGAAAAGGAGGGTCGAATAACTGAGGATGGATCAGTTGTACTATTGTTGTTACAAGATGAGGTAAAAGATCAAACGTACTTCTTGTCTAACCTTACTCAGTCACAATTATCACAGCTAATTTTTCCTCTTGGATGTATCCCAAAGGGGGAGGTTCGTCAACTGGCCGAGTCGATGCGACTTTGTTGGAAGAGAGGGAGAGAGACAGAGTGGAGTGGAAGATGAGCCTTAGGTCATTGTTGTTCTTCTTCCATTATTCTTCCATCATACTAACTGAAAGAGACTTACACACATAGGTATGAGTAACCAAGACTAGCTGTGGTTAAGTCACTAACTACACTGACTTACTGAATGTCACACACATGTACAACTGTATCCAGCTAATGTTGGTCACACACATAAAGATAGACTGACTAAAGAGTAACAGGAGCTTGATATTCTAACACTCCCCCTCAAGCTCAAACCATCTGATAAAATCCAAGTAGCTGTCTGAAGTATATGAACTTTTTTTTACCAAGAGACTTGGTAAATATGTCTGCTACTTGGTCTTCAATCTTCACATGAATCAAGTCAATCTACCCGTAAGAATCATTTTTCTGATGAAATGGTAGTGAACCTCAATATGTTTGGACCTAGCATGGTAGACAGGATTGCTAGCCAACATAACATTGTTGAGGTTGTCACAATGCAATCTCACTCTACTTTCCAACTGTATTCCCAAATCTTTCAGCAGCTTCATCAACCAAATTGCTTCGCAAGCTGCTAAGGCAGCTCCTCTGTACTCAGCTTCTGTACTAGACAATGCAATAGTAGGCTATTTCTTACTCTGCCAATTGATCATATTGCTGCCCAATCCAAATGCATAACCACTAGTTGACCTCTTGTCATAGGCACAACCAGCCCAATTAGCATTAGTAAACCTTGTCAAATCAAGGGATTTTCCATATGTATAAAACAACCATAATCTGCAGTACCCTTTACATATCTCATGATCCTCCTGACTGCATCTAAATGTGGTTTGCGAGGCTTCTGCATGAACTGACTAATCATCCCCACTGCATAACATAAGTTAGGACGGGTAATAGTTAAGTATATCAAGCTACCCATCATCTATCGATATATGGTCACATTCTCTATGTCATTCCCAACACCAATTTGTAGCTTGACATTCTGATCAAGAGGTGTCTTCATAGGCTTGTATTCAGCCATACCATACTTCTATAACATGTCACGAGCATACTCCTTCTGTAGCATCCATATACCTTGAGGCATAGAGACTATCTCAATCCCAATAAAATACTTTATTTCACTAAGGGCTTTGACTCTAAATTTAGCTTATGTGTGTGTGTGTGTGATAGAGACAATGTGGAAAGTAAAGTGAATCGCAGTTATTGATTTCATTGCTAGTAGTTGTATATATACATGGTACATTAAATGAGGCAGGTGAGCTCCTATTTTAAATATTTGAGACATTTACAATAAGGATAACTATGAGATCCTTTTGTCCACACGTTTTCCTATCATTATCTTATCCAAAATTTATCCTAAGATCCCCCTTTATAAGGATTCCATAGAGAATCTAATTGAATACAACTACAAAGAAAAGAGAATATCATTGAAGTGCATGATTTACATATATCTATAATATCATGCCCCCCCTCCCCCTTTATAGCATGCAAAGACTTCACATTGCAATTTTGTGCTTTTAGTGGGGAATTGATTTGATGAAAGGAAATCAACAGTGTAAGAGAGGGGGACTTAATAACGGGGAAATACTAGCTACACTGGTTGGTATATAAGGTGAGAGAGACTTAATTTTTCATTATCAGATAATTAATACAAGTCTTCTTTCTCCTTCACCTTGCTCTCCAAGCTTCCATGTCTTCTCTCTCTCTCTTCCTGTCTTTCTCTCTCTATTTCTAGTATTTCTCTCTCCTCGTACTTATCTTTCTCTTCTGCTCTTCTTCTTCTTCTTCTTCTTCTTTGCAGTCTTCTCTCTCTTCTTTCTCTCTCCCATTCCCTCTCCTTGACAATTGGTATCAGAGCTTAGGTTCTTGGTCCCAGTTAGTCCTTCATTTTACCCAGTTACAATTTTCTAGTCACATGGAATTTTGAGTCACAAGTACACAGGTACAGGGAGTAGTAGGGGAGTTCCCAAAGAATTCTAGACCACAAGGACTGCATGCAGGAGCATTAATGGTGGCTTGGACCAAGTTTGGAGGAAGGAAGACCGACTTTGGCAGCTCGTTGGTCATTTTTGGCCCATTTTGAAGGTAAACTCTTAGTAACTGTGGTCATAGGAGTTAGAAGAAAGTCTAGTTGGGGTTACTTTTCAGGGAGAGTCTTCTCTCTCCCCCTTTCTCAAGCTTCTTGCAAGCTCCGATGGAGGTAATTAGCCCCAAAACTCTGCTCTTCCTCTTCCATGGAGTTTGCCTTCCTTTCCAGGGGCTCCTTAAGCATTTAAGCTTCAGGACAAGTGGTGGAAGTGTTGTGTGAGACCTCCTCTCCCCTCCAGGCAGCTCCCCGCGTTTCACGGCGCAAATTGTGGGCTGATTCCAGGCCAAAATGATAGCACCACAAGCCTCCTCTCCTTCTTGACTCTCATTCCCAGCTTCTTGAAGGTCATTTGGGCAAGATTGAAGCCTTCTTTCTCATCTTCTTGGACTTCTCTTCCATCTCAAAAACCCTAATCATATGCAGTCCATGGCAGCCATGAAAGCTTAGTATTAAGCTCAAGAATCTTGAAGATTTTGGTCTCTTCTTGGTCCCGGGGATTCACTCTTCAAGCCTAGCTCAAGATTTGGCCATCAAGAAGCACGTGAAGAAGATTAGAAGCAAGATTTGATGACGTGCATTTGTGGGCAGCCATGGCTATGGAAGTAGAGCTTCAATTTCATCAAGAGCTCTTCATGGGAAGGTCATGAGCCATCCTATCTCCAAGCTACAGCCGCATTGGAGCTCATTCTCAAGATTTGAAGGCTTCTTGGAAGCAAGAAGGCATTATGGAGTGCTCATTTGGAAGGAATCCTTCTCTTGATCGGTCTATGCAAGCAATGCCCTTCCCCCATTGAAGAATCCTTCTCCCCCACGCTTGAATTCATCTCTTCTTGATGAAGCACAACCATTTTGGAGCTATGGAGCATGCGGGGATCAAATTGGAGCTTTCATGAAGGACTGAAGTGGCATTAGTGGCTGCAATATTCATCAAACAACACAAGGTAACCGACTCTTGGCTCTCATTCTCTCCCATTAAGCCTCTTGTTGAATCCTATCCACTTGTTTGAGAGGATGCATGAGTCCAAATAAGTAATAGGAGTCCTAAACATTGTATGCATGCTAAATATTAATCTTAGTCATTCTCATTTGATCCTATGGCATTGGAATGTATTTTATTCATACTGAAGCTTCATTGAGATTATACTTTTGCTTACCCATAACCCGTTTGGCTTCTTGTGAATTGGCTGAGCCAAGAATTGATTAATAAATCCATTGTATAAGGGTGAGTTGGCAGTGAGTCACTGCCTATTCCCAATTCCAATTCCATGCACATCATGAAAAGCCAAAATTTCCATTCCTAAAATGCATCTCATGCTGGGTGTTTAATTAATAAATGTCTGCTATGTATATTCCGGGTGAGGAAAAGCCTGATGCCAGGCGAGGTGGCAAGACAAAAGAGGGGTGACCCCCCTTGCCATCAAAGACCTTGAAGGGATGCACAACCCGACCCGGGGGGAACTTTGCTCATCTCCCGGTGATTCGGAGCCCAAAACTCTTTTGCAAGTGCAGGTATTTCTTGGAAAATTGAGAAATTGACTTGGCATGATGGAAATTTTGATGACTATGGCATGACACACTCTTGTGTGCATGGGACGTATGATTATACTTCAGCACATGTATCAGGAAATGTATCTTTAGATACACATGTAGCTATGTATACAGTGATTTATGGGCATGTATTGCTTCACTTGGATTGAAAATGGATATATGTATCATGGGATACACCTATGCAGTCATATATGCAGTAAGGGCAGTGGTTATGCATGTATGAGAGCCTATCTTGTTGGATATGGTCATGGGAATGCTTAATCTTATGCTCAGTAATACTAAAGTGATGCCAAAAATACTAAGGGGTGCTAAAGTGATGTATGATGCCAAGAAAATAGTGAATCCCACAGTGCAATAGAAGGGGAACCCAATTTCAGCCCTCTTGTGATTGTTTCAGGGTGCTGTAGAGAAATTGCTTGTATTTGCAGAGGTGTTGCCACTCCCAAGAATTGAGGTGCTGACCTTGGAGAGTACCCTCAAGCCTTGCCAAGAACCTCACTCAGTTCTGGATACCCACTTGGAGCATACCAAATACCTATAGCCCAAAACATGCCTTTCCTAGGTGTAGATAGGGTGCTAGACTGCATAGAGTAGTCCCACATTTCTGATTACAGAAATTTCTGTATAAAACCTGGGAATGCATGCCTATGCTCATCTCAAAGAGGCATTGCTGCCTCTGTTTTGAACCAAAAAGTAGGTAAATCGGAGTTGTCTAGCTCTAGTTATAGCCAAAACAGTGGTAGGTGGTCTCACGGGACTGCACCTAGACATGGCGGGTAACAGGGGGAAAAACAAAGCAAATGAAGATGTTCAGCAAAACAGATAAGGGATGCGCACACCTCGAGGGATGACACCAACTTTGAGGTTGAAGAGGAAGACCTCTCTCACTACATGGGAAGTCTTAGTGCACTCAATCATACCCTTAGTTCACACGAGACTAGACATGTGGAGAGGCATAGGGAAGTAATGGAAGGTCAAGCTCAAATGGTGACAGAGATGCGCCAAATGACCTCTACCATGGAAGCACTTGCAGCCAAGTTCTCAATGTGGATGGATTCCCAAATGAAAGGCAAGGAAAAGGAGGATAGACCAAGCATGCAAGCTGAAAGAGTGACCATCCCATCCGTGAATGCAGCCTATGCAAGTACCCAAGGTATTTTGGGAAGAACGAGCATTCCCAACATCAGCTTTGAGCAAGGAGAGCCCTCACAAAGGCATGAGGAGCCCATAAACAATGGGATGAGGAGTAACTCTCAGCCACCACCCGCGCCCATGCCACCTATGCGTGCTCAGCTGTCTTTTGGAAGGAATCACTCAAACAATGGGTCATTTCTTGGCAACCCAATGGATCAGCCCCACTTTGGGTATATGGGACAGCCCCCCAACCATGAAAGGGAGTTGAGAGACAAAATCATTTTCTCAAAGTTCAATGGCCAGTCGTCCTCCCCAGCTGAATTAGAAGAATGGCTCTAAAAGCTTGAAGACATTCCGTATATGTTTTGGTAGTACACCCCTATCATTGTTGATCTTCACAAGGACTATCCTTCCATCACCAAAAAAATCTCACTATCTGCAAATCACTATCGATGATGGTGAATCTCATTGCATGCACTGTTGTATAGACCAAGTCTCCAAAACAAGTCGATGAGGTAAGCTTCGGCAGCTTCTCGTAGTGTAAGGAGGTCTTGGATAGTTCAGCGATCGGGTTGTTGCAAGCATGATCCATCTAGGAAGTGCCTCATGTTGTTCTTAATCAGTATGCCATCCATAATCTCCCACACTAGCTTTTGGAATGGAGCCTTTGGTATCAGGAGGTGCGTGGTCTTCTGGTAATGGTGGATCTCACAAAGAGCCAATGTGCTTGGCCTCCATCGACACTTGCGATGCTGGTGTGGTGGTGGAGTTGGGGGAGGTGGCATGTGCATAGGATTTCTAGGGGGTGTCTTCGGGCTGCTTGCTTGGTGCGTGCCATGTCTTCTAAGAGAGAAAACTCAAAACTCAAAACTGAAATGTGTAAAATGAGGTGAAACTAAACTTATAGAAAAAAGTAAAAAAAACCCTTAAACTTGAATTAATGTATCCAGGCCTTGGAAAAATATGACCAGTGATCCGATCGACGTGAAATTTTACATGTGGACTCCTCTAGGATACATCAACTACCAAATTTTTTTTGGCCTCATCAGAAGTCTCTACGACACTTGTCCGGAGGCTGGCATTTTGAAAATGCATTAACTGGATTATACTTCACTGATAATAGAAAAACTCACCACCACACTGAGTGTGCGAAATTGCATATTAAATGTGTTCTCAACCAAACTACGTGAAATATTGGAAACTTAAAAATTCACAAAAAATAAGTCATGGGTCAAATGGAATATCGCATATCGGATATAGTGTTGCCCAACTGCTAAATACAGTAAAGATATAGTGCATCGGCCCATGTACAACTGATTACTTATGTGTATGTGATTGCGCATTGAATTTGTCCTCAACAAAACTACTTTCAAAATTAGAAACTTGAAAATACGCACAATGCAAATCATGGCAAAATAGAATATCAAATATTAGATTTGGCATTACGAAACCATGAAATACACGGTAGATAGTGTATCGCACCAAGTACAACTAGAGCTAGGCAAAATTTAGCTCCATTTTGCAGATCACTACTATCAAATACTTGAAGGTCTACTGGAAAGATATCCAAAACTAAGCTCCTTACAATCTACAACCAAACTTGAGCTAAAAACATAGATCCAATTGCAAGGTAGCTTCTCAAAGCATATTGTTGACATTAAGATTAAATGCATCCTTGTTGTTGCGGATCCTACGAACAAGAACCATATCTATAGGCCTAATAGTGATACGTCGGGCATGAATGGCTAAAAGTTGACAATCGCCCATTAGATCAATCAAGTAACTTTCAGTTGCTTCTTGGAGAGCAAGCAGCAAGGCTTGGCTTGAACATCACCCCACATTCCTTGCCTGATTCCTTGAAAAGAACTTGTGATGATGTCATATCTATAGATCTTGTAGTATTTCTCGCACCAACTTAGAGAATGGTGCCTTAGGAATAATCAAGTTGGCACTCTTCTGGAATTTCCTTATCTCATGTAGTGCAATTGTGCCTGGTCTCCATCTTTATGTCTTATGTGTTGGAGGATGTGTATTACCAGCTGAAGCAATAGTGGGAGGTGGAGCAACTGGAGCATGTGGACCTCTATTTTTATACAATGGCGAACCATCATTATTGATGATACTAGGGCCACCATTGTTGGATACAGTAGCACCACCATTATTAGCTGTGGTAGGGCAATCATTGTTGGCCACCAAGGCGCCTTTATCACTCACAGTACACTCACTAGAATCGGAAGAGTGTTGAGCTCTTGCTCTTGTACACCCTCTTGATAGGAAGCTTGGAACGTGCCATGGTTGTGATGATGAAGGATAGAAAGGTGGAGGATATAGTGAAGAGTAATGGGAAAAAATAAAAGGAGACTTGACTTAAGTATGAAACTTTTAAGCTTAATGTGGAACATCATATTGGGAAATATGGGAATTTTCCATAAGTTTGGGACACGTGGTCAAATATTTGGATTTGTCATAACTTGTACACTATAACTCCAAATCGAGCACTCTATAGCTCAATAGATTCCATTTTTCAAGTGCTTTCCAATGATAGGTCACATCATATAGTTTTGAGAAATTTATGGGCATGTTATCTAGGTGCCACCTTTTTAGTATTCAAAAAATGAAAATTAGGAGATTCCCAAACTCTCTAATATTGTGTTGTGGTGTAAATGAACTTTAAAATTATCATTTCATTTCATTTCTCCACCCCATCCCTACCTCTCTTTGTCTCCTACCCCCCCCTCATGCCCCTCTTTGTCTAGGCCAGTGAATGTTTCAAGGTTTGGAAATTTCATATCTTTGTTTTAGGATTTTGAAATCAGATTTTCATAGTTTAAAAACATAGTTTGAAATTGACTTTGAAAAACATAGTGACAAACCTTAGAAATTTTAAATAAAATTTACAAGACATCTCATGTTAAAGATAGGAGTATTGATGAGTCATATCCTAGGTACCTATGCTCTCTTGTGGAGTCTAAATGCATCAAAAGTACTATCTTTATCTAGGTCTCAATTTCTTGTCATCTCTCTCTTGGGTTGCCAACCATTCTTCGGGGTGTTGTCTAGCTGTGCTATTTTCATATCTTGCTTTTCTCACTTTATATATCGCCCTACTTATAAATTCTGCTTGAGAGGTTTTGGACTTCTTTTCTTTTTTCTTATATCGTATCTCTAATCTCCTAAACTACCACTGTAATAATTGCCTCATAGAATTGGAATCATTGATGCCACCTCTATGATCAACTGCCTTTTGAAAAGCACATCGAGCTTGCCAATGAGATCATTCCATGCCTTGAGTTCACCATATTGCCAAACTTCCTTGATTTGCAAAGTATGGACCATGTGCTTCAAGCATATGCTGCACAAGAAGAGAGATAAGAAACACAAACTAATTGGAAATGATGATTTTTTTTCGTAATGTTGACAATATTGACCATGTAGTGTGTTATACTATTTGTAGTCCACACCTCCACCATGGACTTATGAAATTCAGCAACTGTCTCTTTAAATGTATTGGCATCACCATCCTTAAACCTCAACTTTTGTAAGAGAGCTACTAATCTATCTAGGTGTATCCACACGTCTACCTTTGCATTCCTCATTCGTCCCCCATTGCTCCAATCCGGAACAGTAAGTTGCAACTTTTTCCATCCTTCATACTTCTCTGGTTATTTTACAAGTATATTGCTTTCCTCATCTCGAGGTGGAGATATAGACTTCCTAGCATTGTTCCACAAAAGCATGGTTTACAAGGGATATTTCCACTCTTTCCCGATTTTTCTCTCGTCCTTTTTTATTTCTACTTGGCCCCCGTGCAATCCAACTTCAGAGAGGACTTGTTCTACCTTCTTGCATGTAGCATTAGCTTGTGACACCGGTTGCATCTTGTATGCAAAGCATATATATTCATATACTAGTTTCTCAATTATTCTAACCAAACAAAGTGCTATTTCCAAAATAGGGCACTAGTTTGGATCCACTAAAACTAACGTTCCATTTCTCATGACTTTTTGATCACATGTTGGAGCACCTTGTTGTCCTGCCTTGGCAAGCCATTTGGCTTTCCATCTTTCCATTTCTTCCTAGTTTGCATGCAGTATATGCACGAAAATTTTGCATTCGTTGCATTTGATAAACTAAACATATGCTTCAATGTTTTTAAATCACCCACAAGATGGCATTCAACTTAATAGTCCCCAAACCCCTCGATGTGTAAAATTTCTTCATTATGTTGCTACAGTGGGTATATTAGTGAGGTTTAAAAAAAATTTAAGCACTTCATGATATTTCTTTGGTACTTCAAATGTTGCAAGCCACCATATTTTATTCTCTGATTATACATTGAAGTATAAAGGATGGTTTTCATCGATGTTGGGATCAAATGCTCGATTTATAAGTGTTATAATCACACGTTCCAATTTTTGCCCCTTAATAATCTCACACTCGTTAAGTTTGACCATAGCAATTTGAACCCTACATATATAAAATACAAAGTTGTTGGATGCATTCAATACAAATGCAACTTCGTTGGAACCATACTTCAATATGTGTGTATTTTCCAGATGCGTTGGCTCACCAATTAGTTCTAAAACTTTCTCATTTAGCTATCTTTGAGCCTTCTTCATGTGAAATGGTTTTGATAGAGGCATTACTCACTTAGTTTTGAAGACTTGCTTAAATCAAGTATCCAATTGTTGATAGACCATACTATATGACTGATAACTCATTTCCACCTTGTCACGTAATCCCTGAGCATTTGTAGCAGTAAACAAGTTGCTCACATCCCTAAGATGTTCACTTGCGACACCATCTACAATGTCCCTGAATTTACAAATTTTCAATGCATTTTTGACCATGTCCTTGCTCAAGACATTGGCAATAGTATCATTCTCTGCATGAGGAAACATATTTCTCATTGTAGCAAATTTAGCATATATCCATCTATGATATTGTCTACTTTCTTTGGTTAATTGGTTTAACTAATTGGATGCACTGACGTCATTCTTTGGTTTTTAAAGTGGGCCCAATCTCCAAATTTTTTGTGAGCTTCCTCTTTATGTTTTGATTCTCCTTCTCCAAGTCTATAAATTTAGATTGTAACTCCATATTCTACACATGTGTAGCATCTTCAATGACAGACATTGTTTGTTGTAGGATCTGGTTCTCCCTATCCTTCTCAACTAATAATCTATCCTTTTCCATTAGAGACTGCATATTCCCTTGTAATCTTGTCTGCATATTTGTCAAGGCTTGATGAACCCCTGCTAATCCTTGTGTGACGAGTGTGCATGTGTATCCATACAATCCTTCATTTCCTTCACAAACAAACTTTACAAATGATGTAATCCCTTCAAATTGTGGTGGCCTTTGAGTGACTGGATTGGGTGGATAAATGCACCCATCAACCCAAAGGTCCACATTTTTTTCCTTGCATTTCTTTCTTGTTGCATCTTGTATCTTATTGCATCATCCCTTTCTATAGTTCTTTTGAAAATTGGTGCATATTCGTCCTCCAATTGAAAGTGAATATCTCTCTTTCTCTTGGTACATCCTACACTTGCATCCTATAAAGAAAAATATATGCCAAATTTAACTTGGATTAACATTCAAATCACACAATTATACCCCTTTGATTCACTATATCTGCGTTCTTTTTTACCTAGTTGGATATTGTCTCTCTCTCTTGATTTCAGTCATGATAGACCCTAATCAATCCCTAATCTGCCTATAATCTTAGCTTTTAATCTACCTCTAATCAACATCCAATCTTATCTTTTGTTCTATCCAAACTATTATCTCTCTCTTGAATTGACACTTAAGGATTAAACAACAACTATGAAGAATAATAACATCAGAGAGATGAAAAATATATAAAGATACCTCCATTATTACTTGATTTCTTGTAGCATAGAGTGTTGAAGAGGAAGATATCTTATAGCATAGTATTGAAGAGGGAGATTGCTTGTAGCAGGGTAGAGAGTGTTGTAGATAGAGATTATTTGATTTTAGCAAATGCTATCAAAACTACTCCTAAGATCTCTTGTAACCGGATAGAGAGTATTGTAGATAGTACTAAGTGTTGCTTCAAAAGAATTCGTATGCAAGAAATCATATTTTGGAGGAAGGAGAAGAGTATAGAAAATTTTAGACAAAACTAGAGCTTTGAGAGGGAATGAAGATATGTCGAGAAATATGCATATACTTGTCCAAAAAAGATAAAAAATTACAAGGAAACTCCTAAGTCAAAAAGGTGTCTTTGGGTAAAAAATAATATTAAAATATGATGTGTACGCCATTTTATATTGTTTTTTAACTTCCACCCTCTTAAGAAGCAAGAATGAGAATGATTCTAATACATTTTCATGTTGAAAAGTCATAAGGGGATTAAATAGTCATATACTAACCATTGGCTTTGTTTTTAGAGAAAATAGAATTGTATTTTTTTAGTTATGAAGATTTTGAGAAAAAGTTACCTTATCCTATAGTTTGGGAATAAAATAATAGGTGAAATCTATTGAAAATACAAATACAAGATTTGCTTGATTGTAGAAGATCTCTTATTATAATATTATTTTGGAATCTCTTTTTAGAGAGAGAGGTGAGAGAAATTCCTTAAGGGGAAAAAGAGAGAGTCCATATTTCTCCTAATCCTGCATTTGTTTAATCATTCACCTATTGAAGAATCAATCAAAAGAAGATGACTGCTACAAGAACTTTGAATGCAAAGAATCTAATGCATACTAATTCTCAAGTAATTACTTTTAATTATCTAAGACGACATGTCAAAACAACTACTTACACAACTCATGCATAGTGATATGAGCCTTTTCCCTCATCCATAATGAGAACAATACTAATATCCTCATCCACCAAGTACGAGTAGCCTGGTCGAAGAACTCTAGCAAGGGCTCACTCAAATGTAGAAGTACACCACAAAGAATTCACCATGATGCCACAATCCCCATTGTCAAGTGGAGTCTATCAATCCACACCACCCAAAAATGTTGCCCATGTGACCACACCACATTATGCACCTTGTACTTTGGATTCATGACAAAGTCAATTAATACTCATTGTGAAGAAGAAATTTATGAAAGAGCATGCTCACCTTTGGGTTGCATCCCCTAGATCTTTTGTGATTGTCTCACCTTCATGTAATGCTTTTGTCAATGCTGCATGCAACCACCCCAAAGGTAGCACTTGCTTTAGGCCCTTAGGGTATCAAACAAGTTGTTGATGTATATTGCATCAAAACTTTAATCTCGCTATATCTCATCCAATTTTGGAAACCTCGTACCTAGCAATCCACTTCTCTATGGATGCATCTTGAAACATGCATCAACAATTTACATTTTGCTCCATGCTTCCACCCATCCTCTTCTCTCTTTTTTCCAATTCTCACATTTGCACTTAGTTGATTGTCTTTCTTGAGAGTCCATAGCAATTTGTTGTCCATATCTACCCCCATGAGCCACTTGAAAATGTGTACAAGGGTCTTTGATACTGGCTAACATTCAACCATGCTTCCCTCTGGATGATCCTATTATTATAAAAAGCCCTTCAAGGTCTTCAAAAACTGCTCTAGAAAGAACATCCATTGGCTAAGCACTACTAGTCATACAATCTCCAATTTGTCCACAATATGTACTATAGATGGGCTTGTATCATGAACATGCTCATGGCTAAGTGCTTCCCCAAAAGACAATTTGTCTCCACTATCTCTTGCCTTGCTAATTAAATTAAACATGTGTTTATCTCCTTTTGTGAGATCCATTGTACCAATTCTAACAACTTGTAAATGGTCAAATATATCTTTAGAGTGAGGAAACCCATGATTACACTATCACAATTCAAATATTATATCTATAATATAAATACAAAGTAGAAAATATATGAAGCACTTACTCAAGTTGGTGGCTATCTTGGCTTGTACATACCTAATATATCTTGTAAATAGGATTGTGAGACACAATATCACATGGGTGTGCAAATGGACTTAATGATTTGCTTTACTCTACACTCCTCTTTGATGAACAAAACTCAAGGAGCATAAGGTCGTTGTATGCAAGCATTCAAGGTATTTGTAAGAAGATTATTAAGTTGCTAATTAGAAGAGGTTTTAAAATAATAAACCCTCCAAATTTGGTTGCTCAAATGTGATTAATAAGAAAATAGATGGTTCATTAAAGATATTTCCATTAAATACCTCCATTCTTTAATCCATGTTAGATGTCACCTTTTCAAATTTGTTTTTTTGGAACTTGTGAAATTTTGCATAGCTTAGATTTTCACACTAAAACACATTCATTTATATTTTCAAGCTCATTTCTTATGCCATTCTCTATTCTGCACTTGCTTTTCTTCTTGTAATATTATCACATGTTTGATTCTATTCTGCTAAAATGTCTAACAATACCTCTTCAAGGAACACAAGCATAAGAGCATGCAAATATAAACTTGCTATTCAAATAGATAGAATTTATTCATATTAGAGAAGTATACATCATCAAGCATTATTAGACAAGGATGAGGCCAACATGTTACAACTAGAAGGAAATAAGTATATAGATTTGTGGGTGGATGGAAATATTTGCCTAAAAGATCCTTCAGCAGAGGTAAGCCAGCTCCTCTCTTTTCTAATATTCACAACTTCGTAAGATACTAGTGGAGATACTTGTGATGGACTACTTTGATATTTCACACGGTTACATTCTACATCTTTTGTATACATGGTAACTTGGTTAAGGCAAGTCGTGCTACACACTTTCCCTAACACAAGGTCCTGGCAGTCTGAGTGTGTAGACCATGCTAGTGGAATTGGAGGCAAGGCACGAAGCTTAACGAGGAGCATGCCATGCCATGAATGCAATAGCCTAGGAGGTGGAATCTTGCGAGAGATGGCCCTGATTGGCCAAATCCGTCAATCTGCATACAAGGTAAGAGAGAGCATTTGACCTTGCTGGAGTGGCCGTGTCCCTCCACCTACAAGAGGCAATATGTGACCACCGTGGGGTAGCCACATGCCTCATTATCTTCCAAGGGGTGCGCTTTGAAGTCACACCCTCCCTTGAAAAGGGTTGGGACTTAGTTGCCCAGATCTTCACTTTGGTACTTGCTTTCTTTGATTGGGCCTTGGTTGCCTAGATTGGAACTTTGGCACTTTGAGTTTTCTTCTTGAAGAAGAGCCCATACCGCCGTCTTGCGAAGGTGGCACATCTCTTTGCATGGAAGGTGCGATCCCACCATGTTGCACCATCCGTCTTCATTCTCTTGGACCTTTGTGGGACGGAAGCACCTTGAACAGGAACATGCGGTTCTACTGCATGTTGCCTTATGCATCACAAAACATCCATTTCTCTAGCATTGAGCACCTTGCCTCATGTTAAAGCACACCTGGACGTCGAAAGGTGAGGTGGGAGCTCATCTTGCATGGACTAGTGGGTAGGTGGAGCACCTGGTGGTGACTTGACAAGTTGCATCAAATCGTCATGCCTGCAAAGCAAGGGTCATCTCCCCTACGGTCAAAACCATTGGGCCTTTGTCACCCAGATACAAGGTTATCAGAACCGAGTTTGGTAGGCTACCCTTAGGCAGATCTTTCCATGTTGTGCCTACATGTCTTGTAAGGCCCTTGATGGGCAACTCTCGCATTGAGGCATGGGGGGCAAGTAGGATAGTCAAATGCATAGCATTGAACTACCTAGCTTGCATGGCACAGTCAAATGCATAGCATTGAACTACCTAGCTTGCATGGCACGGAACATAGCTTGTGCTGTAATAACTCTGAATTGGCCCTCAATAGCCATATCATACTTGAGGGCATAGAATGTTGGAAGTGGATTGGCCTTGTGCCCCATCACCCACATCACTTTGGGACCTCGGCATGTCCAGATTTGTCTTTGGGACACATGCACGAGCTAAGTCTCCACACCCAATTCCAACCTGTCTCGCTCCATGATGATTTGTATCAAGGGTTAAGGACCTAGAGGGTGAAGCCTCCTTGGAACCAAGTTTGTTTGATTGTGCAGCCAACCAACTACCTTAATCTCACCAAGAAGATTACACCCCTTTGGTCCAAAGACCGAAATGGGCTTGAATGCATGAGTAGGCCTTTCAGGCAAAGGGATCTCCTTTTCACCTTCATGGTGAGCACGGACTCTGCGTTGACGTGTAACTCAACCACTTGGGATCCAATCACAAAGATCGAGTCACCATGATTGGTCCACAAAAGGGGCACCCCAGTAGTTGCTTGTGCTTTGTTGTGTGAGGGCCGGTCCCCTCTGAATCAGCCATTTGGATATAAGGAGTTATCTCCTCGTCACACTCATAGGAGTGGATGGTCACTTGCATAGCAAATGTCACCCACTTTCTCCTAATCATGGACTCGGATTGAGGTTCGAGAGTTGACTTGGAAGTCTCATCCTTCAGCAAGATAGGGCATTAGGTTTACATGCTTTGCATGTGCTTTGATCTTATTTCACTTCTTGGAGCTCACCTTTGCTCCTTCTGTCCTGTCTCCTACTGAAGAGGCCATTGCTTTATTCTCTTGGCACAAGGAGATTGCTTGATCACCATCATTTGCATGGGGGATGGCCATTTCTTTAGTCTCGTGGCTCCCCGACAGTTCTGCAGTGCGACTCTAAAGTCTTGCAGCCTCAAGGGTGGCCATTTGATTAGACTCCTTGCTTAAGGATTTCTTCATCCTTCTTGAGATCTTCAATGGGGGCATAGGGTGGGTGGCCTTTTGTTTATCCTCCTGACGCAAGCTGCTTGCTTGGTTTCCATCATGAGCATGAGGGTTGCCCGTTTCTTTATTCTCCTTGTGCAATGAGTTTTCACTAGTCTTTCTTTGAATATTGGCCATTTCTTTATTCTCTCGACTCAAGGAGCCTTCTCGGGTATGCTTTTTGAATGTGGCCATTTGTTTATTCTCACGGCTCAAGGAGACTCCATGGGGCTCAGCACAAGGTGTGGCCATTCGTTTATCCTCACGGCTCAAGGAGTCTTCTCGGGTGATCGCATTGGTGTTTGCCATTGGTTTTACCTTCCCAGCTCAAGGAGTCTTGTTCGCCCTTCATGTCATGAGTAAGAGTTATTTTATCGTGGACCTCATAACCATGTGCTCAGCCTTGCCGAGAAGGTTATGGCAAGAGGGTGGCCTTGCCAAAGGAGTAGTCACGAGAGCTCGAATGCCATGTTAGGGGTCACCTCCATGCGAGCTGGAACTCAGCTTTGTGCGGACATGTGTCTTCATTTGTCTTTGGGCCTCAACCCATCTCAGCATGACTATGGCCCTTGTAGCCTTCTTGGAAAAAGTTGGGAAAATTGGTCCGTCTTCATTACTTGACTCCGAAAAGTCCCATGTATAGTCATTGAGAAAATCAGCACTCGATCTCAAACTCGGCTGAGTGTGATGGGGGGAAGTTGGGGTCGATGTGGTCACCTGTTTCTGAGTTGGAGGGGCCGTGTTGGCCTTTTGGGATGCTAGACTCGACATGCCGTGCCAATCGCAATATCTGCACCATAATCCCTTGCGATCCCTCTCTTGAGGGTGATCTCATACTCCATGGTATCCCAATCTCCCGCTTTGGTGTACTAGCATTCACATTTTTCAAATCAGCACAATTCCATGCGAGGTCACTAGTAACCTCATCGATGCATTGACAACATTGTCTCAAGGGGCTTTTCACTACCTTTGAGTAGATCCACATTCGTTTGCCATATTTCCCTTCTTCTAGATTCCAATGTCGAGTGATCTACTAGGAGATGCCTCTTGTCGGCATATATCCGTTCGATCTCGTCTGTAAAAGCAAAGCAACTTTTGACTCTCTCATAGGAGCCATTTTTCTTAGACTAGGCTCAAGCTTCCAGGGGCTAGTACGCACCCGCCGTGGAGTTTGCTTTGATATGAAGTGTGATGAACCTGACCCTGCCAAAGACCAAGCCACTTTTAACCAGGTTGTCAAGCCATCCTAGGAGTTGTTGTACTGAATAGGTGATATTGATAACTAATTTCTATGATTTATCCTAGCCTTCCTCAATAATTACAACACTCATTTGTAGTAGTCCAACTAATTTAATATCGAAAACTCAGTAAGTTTGCTTAATCTTGCTCTTCATCTTTGTTTCTATATTGGACACTTAAATACTAACCCTAGGAATTTTAATCCCTTCGAGAATTAAGTTCAAAGCATAAACCCTATAGTTCTTTCTAATTCCTTTTATTATCAAATCAACTAACATCCCTCAATTCCATAAACTATAATTTTATTTTTAAAAAATTTTATTTTTCCAATGTTGGTATAACTTAATACCTCGTCAACACTTTTAATTTGCATAAAGTTAGATACATCATATTTTATATTAATAATGTTCAAACAGATAACATCAAATTAATTTTCTTCTTCTCTAATCCTAAGAACTTTTCATAAAACAGCCAAAACTATATTCTTAGGTTTTCTATAGAAGATCCTAATTTTTGGTTGAATTAAAAACATGATTTGTATCAAAAAATAATGTAATATTCATCCAAAATAATTATTTTTGATTTTTAAGATATAGTAAATTTTTTTGAAAATTCTAGAAAAAATTCAAAATACTAACAATAGTATATAATTCATCACAAAAATATCATATTTCATAATTATTTAACCATATATTTTTAAAAAATTTATCTATATCATTTTCAAGTATTTTAATAAATTTTTTTATTTTTAAAATAAAAATAAGACCTACATAAATTCTTAAAACTATCCAAAGTTGAAATTGAGGTTTAAAGACATTTTATAAAAATTCCAAACTAAAGAAATATTTATGCAAAATTACTTTTTTAATGTTAAACAAGTTAAGGCACTTACGTGAAGTACGAGATTGGTAATTGCGTCTTTGGGAGCCGTGCCCTTTGTAGTCCAGCCAAGGAGAGTCTATCCAATCGTTCCCAACAATGAGCTCATCATTTCCCCTCTCCCAAGAGATCAATTGGCCAATTGCATTGTTGCCATGGAAATAGCCACTTGTAAATCTTTTAAGACTTAATCTTGATTAAGTCCAAGCTTACGAGCTTAGCCTCCATGGTTTTATGTAAATGACTAAGAAAGAAGAGAAGAGAAAAGCTCCAAAATGGAGGTAGAAGGAGAAGACATGGTAATGGCTATGGGATATGCATGGGCTTCAATTCTCTCTTCTTGCTCTCTCCAACTTCAATTGTTTCTTCAAATCCTCTTGCTTGGATGGCTTGAATTGATGGCACTTCCTTCAAGATGATAGTGTCCCTTCTTGATGATGGCGCCCTCTCCTTGGTCATAACCTCTTCAAATCCACATGCAATATTTTTTCTTTTAGTTATGGTTTTTTTTAAAACTCATTTCCTAACCTTTAGAACCATAACACATAGAAGAACACCCCCCCTTCTCTTTCAACTAGCATCCTCTCTTACATAATATTTTTTTGTTAAGCTAAAATGTTAGCTACTTTTCCACCTTCATTATATGACTACTCTCTTTTGCATTTTTGCCTATGAGGTTGCCATTATCAAAATGTTTCCCCTCCTTTGCTTATATTAACTCAAATACTCATGGTTCCACTAATCGAAAATAATCCATTCTGATTAGATAAAACTATGGAATTCTACTTGGTATTTTCCTAAGTCCACCCTCTAGCACAAAACTCCTTCGAACTAGGATTTTCCACTTGCCGGACTATGGTTTAGTTGCTAACCCTCCATGTTCTACTAGAACAACCAGTCAATGGTCCCTAACTTCCAACTGTCCATAGTTTTGTTTATTTGTTTAAAAAAAAATGGTAGTGGCTTTTGTTCAATGCCAAAAGAGTATATACATTGATTCTCCATCCCAAAAGGTCCCACCCCAAAGAGATACAAGGCAACGGACGTAGGGCACCCGTCAAGGAAATCCCTACAGCCTACCAGGACCTCAGAGACGATGGTTATCTTCTTTTGGTTTTTTTTTTCTTCCTTTAACCCTGCAGTCTCAAGGCATTTTTTTTTCTTTTCTTTTTTCTTCATCTTTCTTCCTTTCTTTCTGTCTTACCGAAGAATAAATATATAGACTCTTCCGAACTTTTATTATTTGGATTGGAATTAAGATTTTGTTTTTATAAAGGATCAACTAGAAGACTAAGAATGCATCACCTAATTGAACGGTCAAACATTTCAGCTCAACAACTTCACAGGAAGAATCTAATCTAGCACATAATACTAGTCACTCTAACTGGGCAAATGATAAGCAAAGGTACTCATCACTTCAACATCTCTCATCCATGCTACTCCTAGTCAAAATTTCGTGGAGAGAACCTTGTTATTCAGCTACTCCCACATATCGCTAGAAAAACGATAAAAAGATAGGAAAAAAAAACTCTATTGGATTCCTAATTAGACTTCCATACAATGAAATTCACTATGTCATGTGCACACATCATCCCCTTTCAATCACTCTCTGGTGCGAAAGCCCCATCCCATGTGGGTGGACTCTCATATAGACGGAATTGGTTATATATTTCTTGCGGTGTATTTGTGTTTAAAAAATTGAGGTTTGTGTTTCTTCTGTAGGTATTTAGGTTTGAAAAAACTCAATGATTTCAATAAAGTTATATTTTTAACTTTCCCTTATTTCAAATGAATATAAAGAGATAAATTAGATATGAAACCACCTATTATGTACATGGATATTGCAACTCCAAGATAATTGCAAAGACAATCACGTAGTGATTCGCAAATCAAACTTGCACAGAACTCAGCCACTAACCACTAACCCACTGGTAAGGCTTGTTTCATCTGTAACTCCCTATTACTAAATTCCGACCTCTGTTCCTCGAAACACAACTCTACAAGTGAAATTTCATCTAGATATCGCCTTTCTCTAAATTGAAATTCTACCTTTTTCTTTTGTAACTCAATAATTTTCTTCATTGCTTCATTTACAGCAATCACTGCTGCCTCACATTCTACTTCCAAAGCCTCATTTAATTCTCTAATAATCCTAACATAATCACCATGATGTTCATGAGATGGTTGTGCAAACCTATGCAGGACCAAAGTTGAGTCATCCTCATCATCATGCAATATTGATCTTTGTAATGGTTTGCACATATTCCTACTCCTCCTTTCTCTTTCCTTTCTTTCTAACTGGTGACAATAGGTTCTTTTAGCTATATCTAGCAATTGTTCAAATCCAAAGGATAGAGCATTTTCCTTATAAGGGAAAACAGTAAAAACCCTACTCTCAGGCATGCCATTATTATTCTCAGTAATGGCAAATTCGTCTATATTCTCCAAAGAGTTTGTTGAGATCTCATCTACATTAGATGTCACTATCTTAGGTATCTCTCTCTCTCTCTCTCTCTCTCTCTCTCTCTCTCTCTCTCTCTCTCTCTCTCTCTCTCTCTCTCTCTCTCTCTCTCTCTCTCTCTCTCTCTCTCTCTCTCTCTCTCTCTCTCTCTCTCTCTCTCTCTCTCTTGTGTGCGTGCGTGCGTGCGTGCGTGAGTGTGTGTGTGTTTGGGGGGGGGCACACATACTCATGTGCATATATGCATGTGCTTGTGCAAGTGTATCAAAATGTCAATTGTACACTTAAGTTATTATCTATCATTAATTTTATTAATAATTTATATCCAAGAATTATTTAACAAAAGCATATAACCTTGCATATAAGTTGAAAGTTATGCATACATGTTTTATAAGCATTCCTCTACGACATCTTTGCAATAGTAGGCATTGTTTCTAGGTGTTGTCAAGTATGAAACTTTTAAACTTACTGTGGTGTAAATGAAATTTAAAATTATCATTTCATTTCATTTCTCCACCCGATCCTTGCCTCTCTCTGTCTCTTACCACCCCCCTCATGCCCCTCTCTGTCTAGGAAGGCCAATGAATGTTCCAAGGTTTGGAATTTTCATATCTTTGTCTTAGGATTTCGAAATTGAATTTTCATAATTAAAAAACATAGTTCGAAATTGACTTTGAAAAACATAGTGACAAACCTTCGAAATTTTAAACAAAATTTGCAAGACATCTCATGATAAAGATAAGAGTATTTATGTGTCATATCCTGGGTACCTATGCCCTCTCGGGGACTCTAAATGCATCAAAAGTATTATCTTTGTCTAGGTCTCCATTTCTTGCCATTTCTCTCTTGGGTTGCCAACCATTGACCATATTGCCAAAGTTCCTTGATTTGCAAAGTATGGATCATGTGCTTTAAGTATATGCCGCACAAGAAGAGAGATTCGAAACACAAACTAATTTGAAATGATGTTTTTTGGTAATGGTGACAATACTGACCATGTAGCATGTTATACTATTTGTAGTCCATGCCTCCACAAACACAAGAAGAGAGATTGGAAACACAAACTAATTTGAAATGATGTTTTTTGGTAATTGTGACAATACTAACCATGTAGCGTGTTATACTATTTGTAGTCCATGCCTCCACCATGGACTTATGAAATTTAGCAACTGTCTATTTAAATGTATTGGCATCACCATCCCTAAACCTCAACTTTTGTAAGAGCTGCTAATCTATCTAGGTGTATCCACACTTCTGCCTTTGCAATCCTCGTTCTTCCCCCATTGCTCCAATCCAGAACAGCAAGGTTCAACTTTTTCCATCCTTCATACTTCTTTGGTTTTATAAGTATATTGCCTTCCTTATCTCTAGGTGGAGATATAAACTTCCTAGCCTTGGTCCGCCAAAGCATGGCTTACAAGGGATATTTCCACTCTTTCCCGATTTTTCTCTCGTCCTTTTTTATTTCTACTTGGCCCCTGTGCAATCCAACTTCAGAGAGGACTTGTTCTACCTTCTTGCATGGAGCATTAGCTTGTGACACCGGTTGCATCTTGTATGCAAAGCATATATATTCATATACTAGCTTCTCAATTATTCTAACCAAACCATGCAATGTGCAAAAGTGAACCCTTGTTAGTGGTATTTCCAAAATAGGGCATCGGTTTGGATCCATTGGAACTAGCATTCCATTTCTCATGACTTTTTGATAATGTGTTGGAGTACCTTGTTGTCCTGCCTTGGCAAGCCATTCTTTTTGTCCCATCTTTCCCTTTCTTCCTAGTTTGCATACAATATATGCATGGAACTTTTGTATTCATTGCATTTGATAAACCAAATATACACTTTAATGTTTTTAAATCACTTGCAAGATGCCATTCAACTTGATAGTCTCCAAACCCCTCAATGTGTGAAATTTGTCCATTATTTTGCTATTGAATAACACTAGTATATTAATGAGGTTAAAAAAAACTTTAAGTACTTCATGATCCTCCTTTGGTACTTCAAATGCTGCAAACCACCATATTTCATTCTCTGATTGTACACTGAAGTATAAAGGATGGTTTTCATTGATGTTGGGATCCAATGCTCAATTTATAAGTGTTATACTCACACGTTCAAGTTTTTGCCCCTTAATAATCTCACTCTCATCAAGTTTGAGGACAAATTTAAGCTTGCCTCTACATTCTTCCACAGACATATTGTAGAACTTGACCATAGCAATTTGAACCCTACATATATCCAATAGAAAGTTGTGTGATGCATTCAATACAAATGCAACTTCCTTGGAACCATACTTCAATATGTGTGTATTTTCTAGATGCGTTGGCTCACCAATTAGTTCTAAAACTTTCTCATTTAGTTGTTTTCGAGCCTTCTTTACGTGAAATGGTTTTGACAGAGGCATTACTCACTTAGTTTTGAAGACTTGCTTAAATCCTATATCCAATTGTTGATAGACCATACTGTATGACTCAAAACTCATTCCCAGCTTGTCACATAATCCGTAAGCTTCTATAATAGTAAACAAGTTGCTCACATTCCTAAGATGTTCACTTGCCACACCATCTACAATGTCCTTGAATTTACGATTTTCCAATGCACTTTTGACCATATCCTTGCTTAGGACTTTGGCAATAGTATCATTCTCTGCATGAGAAAACATATTTCTCATTGTAGCATATTGAGCATATATCCATCTATGATATTGTCCACTTCCTTTGGTTAATTGGTTTAACTAATCGGATGCGCTTACGTGCTTCTTTGGTTTTTAAAGTGGGGACAATTTCCAAAGTTTTTGTGAGCTTCCTCTTTATGTTTTGATTCTCCTTCTCCAAGTCCATAACTTTAGATTGTAACTCCATATTCTGCACGTGTGTAGCATGCATAACATCTTCAATGACAGACATTTCTTGTTGTAGGCTTTGGTTCTCTCTATCCTTCTTAGCCAATAATCTATCCTTTTCCATCAAAGACTGCATATTCCCTTGTAATCTTGTCTCCATATTTTTCAAGGGCTTGATGAACCCCTGCTAATCCTTGTGTGACAAGTGTGCATGTGTATCCATACAATCCTTCATTGCCTTCACAAACAAACTTTACAAATGATGTAAGCCCTTCAAATCGTGGTGGCCTTTGAGTGATTGGATCGCGTGGATGAATGCACCCATAAACCCAAAGGTCAAAAATTTTTCCCCTTGCATTTCTTTCTTGTTGCATCCTATATCTTATTGCATCATCCCTTTCTATAGTTCTTTTGAACATTGGTGCATATTCATCCTCCAATTGAAAGTGAATGTCTCTCTTCTCTTGGTACGTCCCATAAAGAGAAATATATGCCAATTTTAACTTGGATTGACATTCAAATCACACAATTACACCCCTTTGATTCAATATATTTGTGCTCTTTTTTACCTAGTTGGATCTTGTCTCTTTCTCTTGATTTCAATCATGATAGACCCTAATCAACCCCTAATCTGCCTATAATCTTAGCTTTTAATCTACCTCTAGTCAGCATCCAATCTTATCTTTTGTTCTATCGAAAATACTCACTCATTCACTCACTCACTTACACACACACACACACACACACACACACACTCTCTCTCTCTCTCTCTCTCTCTCTTTCCACCTCAAGAAGAATTGATCAAAGATATTTTAACACATTTATACAGAAGCTTGGCTAGTGGAGAATAATAACATCATCTTATCTTCTACCCTAATTTACTCTCTATTACTCTATCACTTATTTTCTTAGTTCATCTCACACAGTCCTCTCTCTTCCCCCCTTCTCTCTCTCTCTCTCTCTATGAATTGACACTTAAGGATTAAATAACAACTATGAAGAATAATAATATCACAGAGATTAAAAAAATAAAGATACCTCCATTATCACTTGATTGCTTGTAGTATAGACTGTTGAAGAGGAGTGTTGAAGAGGAAGATATCTTATAGCATAGTACTAGAGAGCGAGATTGCTTGTAGTAGGGTAGAGAGTGTTGTAGATAGAGGTTATTTGATTTCAGCAAATGCTAATCAAAACTACTCCTGATATTGCTAGCCGAATAGAGAGTGTTGTAGATAGTACTAAGTGTTGCTTCAAAAGAATTCCTATGCAAGAAACCATATTTTGGAGGGAAGAAGAAGAGTACAAAAAATTTCGGACAAAACTAGAGCTTTGAGAGGGAATGAAGAAATGCCCAAAAATAGGCAGATACTTGTCTAGAAAAGATAAAATTTTACAAGGAAACTCTCAAGTCAAAAAGGTGTCTCTAGATAAAAAATAATCTTATAATATGATGTGTACATCATTTTATACAAATTTTTAACTTCCGCCCTTTTAATAAGCAAGAATGAGAATGATCCTAATATATTTTCATGTTGAAAAGTTATAAGGCATTAAAGAGTCATATATTAATGATTGGCTCCATTTTTAGAGAAAATAGAATTGTATTTTCTTAGTTATGAGGATTTTGAGAAAAAGTTACCTTATCCTACAGTTTGGGAATAAAATAATAGGTGAAATCTATTGAAAATACAAATACAAGATTTGCTTGATTGTAGAAGATCTCTTATTATAATATTATTTTGGAATCTCTTTTTAGAGAGAGAGGTGAGAGAAATTCCTTAAGGGGAAAAAGAGAGAGTCCATATTTCTCCTAATGTTGCATTTGTTTAATCATTCACCTATTGAAGAATCAATCAAAAGAAGATGACTGCTACAAGAACTCTGAATGCAAAGAATCTAATGCATACTAATTCTCAAGTAATTATTTTTAACGATCTAAGACGATATGTCAAAACAACTACTTATACAGCTCATGCATAGTGATATGAGCTCTTTTTCCTCATCCATAATGAGAAAAATACTAATATCCTCATCCACCAAGTACGAATAGCCTGGTCAAAGAACTCTAGCAGGGGATTACTCAAATGTAGGAGTACATCACAAAGAATTCACCATGATGCCACAATCCCCATTGTTAAGTGTAGTCTATCAATGCACCCCACCCAAAAATTTTGCCCATCTGACCACACCACATTGTGCATCTTGTACTCTGGATTCATGACAAAGCTAGTTAATACTCATTTTGAAGAAGACAGTTATTAGAGAGCATGCTCACTTTTGGGTTGCATCCCCTAGATCTTTTGTGATTGTCTCACCTTCATGTAATGCTTTTGTTAGTGCTTCATGCAACCACCCCAAAGGTAGCACTTCCTTTAGGCCCTCAGGGTATCAAACAAGTTGTTAATGTATATTGCATCAAAACTTTAATCTTGCTATCCCTCATCCAATTTTGGAAACCTCGTACCTAGGAAGCCACTTCTCTATGGATGCATGTTGAAACATGCATCAACAATTCACATTTTGCTCCATGCTTCCACCCATCCTCTTGTCTCTGTTTTCCAATTTTCACATCCGCACTTAGTTGATTGTCTTTCTTGAGAGTCCATAGCAATTTGTTGTCCATATCTACCCCAATGAGCCACTAGAAAATGTGTACAAGGGCCTCTGATACTAGCTAACCTTCAACCATGCTTCCCTTAGGATAAGCCTATTATTGCAAAAAGCCCTTCAAGGTCATCAAAAACTACTCTAGAAAGAACATCCACTGGCTAAGCACTACTAATCGTACAATCTCCAATTTGTCCACAATATGCACTAAGAGATGGGTTTGTATCATGAACATGCTCATGGCTAAGTGTTTCCCCAAAAGACAATTTGTCTCCACTATCTCTTGCCTTGCTAATTAAATTGAAAATGTGTTTATTTCCTTTTGTGAGATCCATTGTACCAAGTCTAACAACTTGTAAATGGTCAAATATATCTGTAGAGTGAAGAAACCCATGATTACACTATCACAATTCAAATATTATATCTATAATATAAATAAAAAGTAGAAAATATATGAAGTACTTACTCAGGTTGGTGGCTATCTTGGCTTGTACGTACCTAATATATCTGGTAAATAGGATTGTGAGACACCATATCACATGGATGTGCAAATGGACTTAATGATATTTCTTTACTCTACACTCCTCCTTGATGAACAAAACCCAAGGAGCATAAGGTAGTTGTACACAACCATTCAAGGTGGCATTAGGACCAAATACATTTCAAAAATGGTATTTGTAATAAAATGATTAAGTTTCTAATTAGAAGAGTTTTTAGAATAATAAACCCTTCAAATTTGGTTGCTCATATGTGAATACTAAGAAATTAGATGGTTCATTAAAGATATTTCCATTAAATACATCCATTCTTTAATCCATGTTAGATGTCACCTTTTCACTCTTTTTTTCTTGGAACTTGTGAAATTTTGCATAGCTTAGATTTTCACACCAAAACACATTCATTTATATTTTCAAGATAATTTCTTATGCCTTTCTCTATTCTACACTTGCTTTTCTTCTTGTAATATTATCACATGTCTGATTCTATTCTGCTTAAATGTCTAACAATACCTCTTCAAGTAACACAAGCACAAGAGCATGCAAATATAAACTTGCTATTCAAATAGATAGAATTTATTCATCTTAGAGAAGTATACATCATTAAGCATTATTAGACAAGGATGAGGCTAACAGGTTACAATTGGAAGGAAAGAAGTATATAGATTTGTGGGTGGATGGAAATATTTGTCTAGAAGACCCTTCAATAGGTAAGCTAGCTCCTCTCTTTTCCAATATTCATGAATTCGCAAGATACTATTGGAGATACTTGTGATGGACTACTTTGATATTGCATACAATTACATTCTACATATTTTGTATACATGGTAACTTGGTTAAGGCAAGTCATGCATACTTTTCCTAACACAAGGTCGTGGTAGTCTAAGTGCACAGACCATGCCAGTGGACTTGGAGACAAGGCGCGAAGCTCAATGGGGAGCATGCCACACCATGAATGCAAGGGCCCAAGAGGTGGCACCTTGTGAGAGATGGCCCTGATTGGCCAGATCCGTCAATCCGCATGCAAGGTAAGAGAGAGCATTTGACCACGCTGGAGTGGCCATGTCTCTCCACCTACATGAGGCAGCATTTGACCACCACAAGGTAGCCACATGCCTCATTATCTTCCAAGGGGTGTGCTTTGAAGTCGCACCCCCCCTTGAAAATGGTTGGGCCCTAGTTGCCCTCGGATCTTCACTTTGGTTCATGCTTTCTTTGATTGGGCCTTGGTTGACTAGATTGGCACTTTGGCACTTTGAGTTGTCTTCTTGAAGAAGAGCTCATACCGCCGCCGTCTTGCAAAGGTGGCATGTCTCTTTGCACAGAAGGTGTGATCCCAACATGCCGCACCATGCGTCTTCATTCTCTTGGACCTTTGTGAGACATGAGCACCTTGAATAGGAACGCGCCAAGGAACACACGGTGCTATTGCATGTTGCCTTGCGCATCATGAAAGATCCATTTCTCCCGCATCAAGCACCTTGCCTTGCATTGAAGCACACCTGGACACTGAAAGGTGAGGTGGGAGCTGTGTTGGGTAGGTGGAGCACTTGGACAAAGCATGGTGACTTGACAGGTTGCATCAAATCGTCGTTCCTGCAAAAAGCAAGGGTCATCTCCTCTGTGGTCAAGACCATTGGGCCTTTGTCACCTAGATACAACGTTATAAAAAACGAGTTTGGTAGGTAGCCCTTAGGCAGATCGTTCCATGTTGTGCCTACATGTATTGTAAGGCCCTTGATGGCCAACTCTCACGTTGAGGCATGGGGGGCAAGTAGGATAGTCAAATGCATAGCATCGAACTACCTAGCTTTCATGGAACGAGCCATAGTGTGCGCCGTGACAACTCTGAGTTGGCCCTCAACGGCCACATCATACTTGAAGGCATAGAAGATTGGAAGTGGATTGGTGTTGTGCTCCATCACCCACATCACTTTGGGACCTTAGCATGTCCAGATCTGTCTTTGGGACACATGCACGAGCTAAGTCTTCACACCTAGCTCGTTCCAACCTGTCTCGCTCCATGATGAGTTGTATCAAGTGTGAATGACCTAGAGGGTGAAGCCTCCTTGGAACCAACTTGGTTTGATCATGTAGCCAACCAACTACCTTGATCTCACCAAGAAGATTACACCCCTTTGGTCCAGAGACCAGAATGGGCTTGAACACATAAGTAGGCCTTTCAACAAAGGGATCTTCTTGAAATTCACCTTCATGGTGAGCACGAACTCTGCATCGACATGTAACTCGACCACTTGGGATCCATTCACAAAGACCCAATCACCATGATCAGTCCACACAAGAGGCAACCTAGCAGCTGCCTCTACTTTGTTGTGTGAGGGCCGGTGGTCCCCTTAGAATCGGCCATTTGGATATAAGGAATTATCTCCTTGTCGTGCTCATAGGAGTAGATGGTCACTTGCATAGCAAATGTCACTCACTTTCTCCTAATCATAGACTCCGATTGAGGTTCGGGAGCTCACTTGGAAGTCTCATCCTTTAGGTTCATAGGTTTCGTTTGCACTTTGATCTTATTTCGCTTCTTGGAGCTCAGTTTTGCTCCTTTTGTCATGTCTCCTGCTAAAGCGCTACTAAACATGCTCAGAAGCTTGCGGAAGTGTATCACGATACGGCATGAGGAAACAACAAGTGAGATGGGGCTAAAAACGGAGGGCCCTCTTGAGGGCCCGAGGTTGTTTTGCATAATGGCACGAAGGCACGTAATATTTTTACAAATGTGAAAGCACAAAGCACAAGGTTTATGGGCAAGGGTTGGTGCAATATCAACCTACTCTCCAACACAACTTGGCACCATGGGTGAGGGAAGGGCTTGAGAGGCTCACATCCCTCATACTATAATGTCCCCATTACTTAGTTTATTTTAATAGACAACGTGTGTATACATCCCAAAGAAAATTGATTTATATTGCACATTTTTTAAAAAAATTTATGAAACTGGCTCTACTTATGAAGATAAGTATTATTATTAATGAGGTATTATATGTCAGTTTATGAAAGAAAGACTTGGGAAACCTGCCCAAGACTAGCTTTTTAAAACTATGTTTGTAGTATAGAACAAAAAAAAAGAACCAGCCTAGTGGATAATCACTTGGTAGTTAAGTGCACTTGGGTGATGACACTATCGGGATGGGTGACCTCCTGGGAAGATTTTCCTACAAGCTAGTAGGAGCTTCTCACATGCAACCAACGGCACCAACGAAGCCTTTGTAGCCCATTGCCAAGTATGCCAAGGCCAAGATGCCAAGCTCTTGCGTTGGTCGCCGCCTTGGTTGTGCACCTTGGAGTGACGCCCACACAGCCATGCGGCACACAGTGCCGTGCTCACCCATATACTCGCACTACAAAAATGGAGCCCCTCCTTGATATCATTGATGATATTGTCAAAAATGCTAAAATAAAGTGTCTCCTCTTTATCATCGATGATGTCATAAAAAATGCTAAAAAGCAAAGGTCCTCTTCTTATCCCCCTCAGTTACTATATAAATAGGGGTAGAGCGTCACGTCAGTAACACACACAGACACACAATGATCCATGCAGAAGTCTCTCTGTTGCTACAATCGATCGAACCTCTCCTTCTCTCTCTCTCTCCACCCCTACACAGAAGCACTTCCCGAACCCACCAAGCTTCTTCCATGGCTCCCAAGAGATGTCGAGGTACTAAGCAAGGTCATGCTCAGAGAGCTCCCCAATGCAAGAAAATGACTGCTACTATTGAGGAAATTCAAGATGATGCTGAAGCACAAGCGGAAGTTAACCCCGAACCCATTCAAACCAAAAAACCAGCCATCCCACAATAAATCGAGGTTGCGGCCATAAATCGTAATCACGATGGATGGCTGAATGGACATAATCAGGTTTAGTACATAAGAAAATGATTACTTTTAAGATACTAATTCTGCAATTTCCTAATAAGAGATAAGCTAGTCCGTTACATAGAATACAATCAATTAGAATGCACTTAAACTTACAAAAAAACATGTAAGTACTATCAATGGATTTTAGGAAGGAACACAGGAATTGGAGGGGATAGATTCCATGCATCACATACATTGACAAGGGTGTTAAAAATGTCTTATGGTTATGATTGCTTTTGGATTTGTGAATGATGAATTATGGCTCTTATGGCCCTGTGCTTACACAGACGGATTATGGTAGTTCGAGACGTTGGGGTCCCCAACCCAATGCTCTTTAACACTTTGCGGAGTGTGGAAAAACTCACATGCGGGTGGGGAGAGGGTCCTATGCTCCCGACGGAGGTATGTGTTTTTGATTTTGATCACTCGAGCACTTGAGAGTGCAAAGGGCTGAGTGATAAGTGCCCCTGTTATGTAGGATGGCTCCTGAGGCTTAGGGAAGCTTAGAGGGGCTCTAAGCCAGTAAATTCCCTGTTGACTGTGGATGTAGTGCGATCACATACAACCCAATCCCAAGGGATTGGAAGGTCCTATCCTAGGTTGGACGGTGTCTTCGAGGGTGTCTTTCTGCGAAAAGACGGTTTTGTACCACTCTGTGGATTGATGGTGAAATAAAGTATCTGATTTTCTAAATTGTTTGTTATGCGCTAAAGATCGAGTTTAACAAACTTGAGTTAATTGAGTTATAAAAGGAAGCTGATTTTATGTATCCAAACAGTGTGGTAGTATGGTTTAGTAATAAGAAAACTAAGCAAACCCCATTGAGGAAAGTGAGAGGCTTCGATCTTGATGATTGGATGCCTATGGCTGGGTGGACCCGATGATAAAATTTAAAAAACTACTTTTTTGTTTATAATTTGCAATGTAGTTCTTGTTGTGTACAAAGATTTGTTTGTGCCTATAAACATGTTGGATCAACACTTCTGTTACTATACTTGTTCCATCAAACACTTTTTTAAACTCTAAAATTCTACATTTCCAATATTTTCTAGGGTTTGCAACATCCTTACGCTGACCTTAAAACTCCCTCGAGTATTTGGGTGCATCAAAATCCAATCCAACTTATAGTACTTATCACAAATCCAATTATCGCCACTATCGTTCCTATTGTGAAGACCTCCACTGTAAGGATGTTACAATGTTTTTCCTCCATTAGGACATCTATAATTACCAAATAGAAAAGTTACCTATCAGGATGTGTATAATTTACAAATGTTCTCTCTAAATGAAATGAAATTTAAATGGAGCAATTTAAAAAAAAACATTGTACCTGTTATTTTTTTCACAAAGAAGCCCAAGAGATGTGGAACAAGAAGTTGACTTATAGCAAGACCATTGTTCCTTCATTGACAAATTCCTAGAGTATAAAAAACAAAAGAACTATTGGGTCAAAGCATACATATAACTGCATAGGCTTTGTCCTAATGACTTGAAACTTAACCATGGAGCAACCAAAGAAAGTGACAATATACTTGTGGCTTTCTTTGCAAAGAAGCCCAAAGATGTTGAAGAAGTCGAGCTTTAAAAAATCATTGTTCTCCATCCTTGAAGACTGTTGGAGTAAAAAAACAAAGGAAAGCTCAATACGCATATAGCTTGCATACATTTTGTCCAAACGAGATAAAATTTAACTATGAAGCAGCAAAAAAACAAAACAACATACCTATAACTTTGTTTACAAAGAAAGCATAAGATGTTGAAGAAGAAGTTGAGTGTTTAAAAGATCATTGTTCTTGACTATAAGAGACTCCTAGAGTACGAAAAAAAAGAAGAAATTACATGTTAGAGAATGCTTGCATAGGTTTTGTCCAAACGAGATAAAACTTTTACCATAGAACATCCATGGAAGAGAACAATATACATGTAAAGTTTTGTGAAGAAAATCTTAGGGCTTTGGTAGAACAACCTTTGCTCTCATAAAACATGTGAAACTCACTCTATGTTTATGTAAAGGAAATGAAATTTCGTAGGGTTACAGATAGGGCAGGCAACAACGAGGCTATAAAATTTTGTCAAGAAAGAAGAAGCAAGGAAAGAGATATGATAAATTCGAGTTTCGCCTAAGAAAGAGGGGAAAACTGAAAAGGAGAGAAATGAAAAGTCAAACATAAAAAAATAAGAAAATGAAAATTTGAGTCACAAACTTTCATGAAGTGTCAGCATTGTATTCCTCATATTTCCCCTAATTTTATTATTGAGGGAAGATTTGGGCCAAGATATGGCTAGAAGACTCATGTTACATGAATCTAGAATCCTAGCTTTCTCATTGGTTAGGCCTATATTTTTTTATTCGTTCCTTAAGGAGAAAAAAAGAGAGTCCATATTTCTCCTAATGATCATATTTATCCCAAAAGTGGTCTGATGCATGTGAGGCACTAAGAAAGGACAAGGAGAAGCTAGGATCATCGGGTAGGGAGAACTCGAGGAGTAGTAAGGAGGGCACTTTCTCTTTAGAGAGATGGTGTAGTAGAGAGGGACAATGAGGATGCAAATGGAGGCTAAAGTGGTGCATCACCTTGGAAATGGCAGATGGTTTATCTACTTGGAGGATTTTGTAAGTTTCCTAGTTCTATTATTAAATATTTACTCTTTTCCATGTTGCTTATAATATAGATGTGTTCTTAGCAATGCTTATTGATATTCTTTGTGCAAGTATTTTGTCAAATGCAAGTAAACCATGGCATTGAAAAAAACATATGGAAAGAAGCATGGACTAACCACCTCATTGATAAGCTCTATGCACATGGTGTTCTAGTATGACATTTCTCATTTGATAGTTCAAGAAATCTATTGTATTAATTATATCACACCTAACTTTGGATTAATGATTGGTTTTGTTGCAAAATCCTTATGAGGAGATATGCATCATGTGATAAGCTCTCGGATGGTAATAAGGATATATAGTAGGACTTAGAGTCCCTTGCTTGTTGGTTTTTTGGAGTCCAACTACTTGGAGAACCCCCTACTTTTTTGCTTTGTGCTCTATCATCTCCCGTCTACCATGAAAGTCCTTACAGTCTACACCATTGTTTTTGGATCATCATCACTTATGATGATATAATGATTATAATGTTCATTGTATGTAGCTCATATATATATTATATGTGACTTATATTTAAAATGACATTTATATTGTATGAAATGTAGGTAGTTCTATTCATTATCCACACTATGATTTTGTGTAAATTTTTTTATGGTCAATGTTGTACCTCACTCACTACAAGATACATGCCTCATATCGACATTTAAAGTGACGAAAATGTTCACAAAAAAATTGCCCCCGCTGTCACTAAACACGTCAGTATTAGTGTCTCTGTAGAACCGTCACTATTGGCATTGCTATATACGTCGTTATTTGTGATGCCAATAGCGATGGTTTGTGACACAAACTACGACACTAATAGTGATGCATGCAATATATTTGTGATGCTAATAGCGATGGTTACAGAGAAAAATATTTTTTTGTGGTAGGGCAACAAGGTGTCCTGCCACATGTAGCACCATGTACTGTATTTACATTCTACAAATGGATTACATGTAAAGTGTACAATGGTCGTAAAAAATGAAGGCAAAGTGTACTTGAATCCACAAGACTGATATATAAAATAAATACAAGATCACTTAATGAAAGCGCTCATGGATCATGGCAAGATACAAAGGATGATAATAACATAGTGCATAGAAAATGTCTACATAAATCATAGGACAAAAAAAAGAGAGGATGTGCACTCCATGAATCCAAGTGCGAGCTATAGATCCTCACCATCTAGAAGCTCAACCCGACGCAAAGGATCATCGAACGGACTCTGCAAAAAAAAGAAACAACTATATATCAGTCCACTATACAATAAGGCCATCGCACGCATATAGTCTATTGATCAATGCAGTGAGACCGTGTCTCTCTGCATATCAAGTCTCTAGGCCAATGGGATCACAATTTGTAATGGAGTATTGCAAAGAAAATAAAATACAATTGTTAGAAATACGATTGTTAGTACAAACGATATTGCAAAAAAATAAGTGAGAAGAATATAATAAAAACTTACAAAGACCTCTAGATAAGTCTTGTGGCTCCAGGTATGCCCTTGCTGCCTCACGTTGTTGTCCTCCAACGTTTTGGAGAATCTGTAGCCTCCTCCTTGAGTCCGCACCAGTCATTTGCATCTAGTCACTCTAGCTTTCAGGCTACCCCATTCTAAAGTGTCTTGCGTGCGTTCGATTGTCTTTATGACATGTATGCACACATATACTTCATCATCTAGCCTGTGGAAAACTTATCTACCGCGATGGTTACCGGAAACTCCTCATGCAAGGATGCTACTATGTAGTCCTTACTCCCCTCTGCTATGTTCTTCCAATGATCCAAGACATTGTGCCGAAAAACTTGTTGGCACAACTCTCTCATACGAGCCATCACTCTCCTCCCCTCATCACTCATGATGACGGCTCCTGTTCTATCATCTACAAGGTATCCATACCCCTCTGGGATATGTCTAAGATGTATCCTCTTCTACTTGCGACCGCACTCCTGGGCATATCCAAGAGATCCATATACATATGGTGTACCCATGGGGGTGGTATCTCTCGAAGTAGCACCCATAGGGGTGCCACCTGCAGATGGCTGAGCAAAAGCTAGAGTGACTAAAGTAGACGTCCCCACGGATGTGACAAATCCTACAGGTGAGGCAACTCCAGAAAAATGACGAGATGGAGACACCACGTCGGTACCTCCACAACAATCGCCTAAGCCACTCTCAACTTACATGAGAGTAAAGAGTAGCACCTGTATCTCAATTTGACGGTAGACACACTACATCCACATCTCCACAGTATCCACGAGAACCATTCTCTCCGTCCAGACCAAGTCTGGAAAGAAGACCCTGTCTACTGTGGAAACCGAAGTATCAGAGTGGCGTGCTGAAGTAGATCTAACAGAATAGCCTGATGGTGTTTGAGACAACTCCTGTTCTGGCATATCTCTGAATTGAGCCATCTGATCTAGAGACATACGTGTGAAGATCTCCTACATCTCCTCATCACTCATCCCTCGAATCATCGTGCTGTACAAATATCCACAAAGATTACCTACACATACAAAAATTGATGTTAGTATAATCAATATAAAGATTCAAACAAAGCACAGTAATGTAACTCTGAAAAATGATATTACTTAAAATGCATATTCTAGAGTACCCTTATAAGTGATTCATCAATGAATTGAGTAGGTGGATTCTACAAGTATGACGTAGCCTATGGTCCCATGCCAATATCCTAACACAACTCCGCATACACTAGAAGGTCGATAGAAAGGTCCCCACAAAAGAATGATTCCACCTCATTCTCAAAGAATTCTTGGCCTCTTGTCTCAAAGAATGATTCTCAAAGAATTCTTGGCCTCTTGTCTTTCCATCATCGTTATCTGATTCTGTCTCCTCTACATGCTCCAAGCTTTGGGCGACCTCCGCCCCTTGCAATATCAACCCCTCTATCTGCATATTGTCCTCATCTACGGTGGGAACATTTCTTTCATCATATATTGTCACAGTTCGGGCAACTGAAGGCACAACATACCATCGTCAAGGTTGTTGGAATTTGGATAGAAAATTACATTTTCAAAATCACATACAATAGAAATTTAACATTTGTGATATATACCATGTCGTAGTAAAATTTTAAAAAACATGAGTTCATACACCTGTTCACAATGGACTGGCAAGACAAACGTGTTGCGCAAATCCGTCCATCTTTTTTCAGAATCTATCTTAAGAAATCCAGATGGACCTCGTCGAAGAGTTGCCTCGACTCCTTCCAATACCACTTTGAACCACTGCACATTGAATAGGATCATGGAGAAGCTACGGTAATCCACTGTGATAATACTTTGCAAGTTCCCAAAATACTTCATCTCATCTATAATTGTGTTTGGATCCGTGGCTCACCATCGGCTCTCTTTCTCAAACTTTGCCATGACACCACAATCCATTGTGGAGTGCATTTTGTTGATACACTCCACACGAAAATGTCATTTGTGTGACCACACGCCACTGTATATTTTTTACTATACATTGAGACAGTTCATTAGTTGTCACATACAAAATCTAGATGCGACAGCTTATAAAATATGTACTCACCTTTGGACTACATCCCCTTGAGAATTTCCACTCCTCGGTAGAGACCTCCATCCCTTCGCGAGAGGCTGCGATCAAAGCTCCATGTAACCATCGCATAGACATAAACCACGACATCTCCTCCATGCCCTCAGGATATCAAATCAGTTGATGGCGCATAATACGACAAAATTTGAATCATTCTTCTTCTCGATCTTTCCTGGCTTGCTCATATTTAGCGAGCCACGTCTCCATGGAGGTATGGTGCAACATACAAAAACGATTCACTTTCTCCTCCATTACAGCATCCATCCTTAATTCTACCCTCTCTCATTCTCTCTCTCTTGTTCTCTCTTCCTTTTTCTTTCTTCTTCTCCCTCTCTCATTTCCTCTCTTTCTCCCTCAATGCACCTCATTATCAACAAAAACAAACAAAAGAAAAGGAAAAATAACAAGGACAAACTAAGAGGGAGCAATGTACTCACTGCAAAGGCTCGAGGATTGATTCTTCATCTCCTCTTCTCCCTTCGTGCACTTCCTCCCTTTCTTCACGAATAGCGATGGCGACGGCAGTGAGAAGCTCTCCTTCTCTCTCTTTCTCTCTTTCTCTCACTCTCCCTCCCAAACAAACGATCTATTTCACTCTGTATTTTGCCCTCTCTTTCACTCTTTGCAGCAAAATGCGGCGCTCGGGTTTCGGCCGCTTTTTTTTTGTCTGAGTACCGTTGCTATTTGCGACGCCGTTAATATGTGTCAAAACTGCCCATCACTATTCCCCTATATCCTTGTAGTGACTCTAATGTTTATTAAATCTAAAATATCATGATTATATGCTACTACTAATGTTGATACTAAAACTATTTCTATATATCTGACATCTCGAGGAAAAACATTTACAACTAGTGAAAGTGCTTCCTCTAATGTGCCGTTGTCATGTTGACCATTAGTATTATGCATACATGCACTATTAGTGATAGGCCCTTACGTGTTTTATAAGACACCACACACACATATACATTAATAAATATTACAATACGTAGCCTTAATATTGGAAAAATAAACTCTACAAAGACTTGTACTTTGAAGCATAGCCTAGCCAATGTCCATGTAGATTAGTGATAGTTCATACTATTGTAAATATAAATATTTTGTGATAGCCCATATTTGCCTAGCCTACTCTAAAATAATCTAATTGTAAGATAGTATAGCCTAGTATAGCATATCCTTTATCTATGTCTAAGCATATGGCTAGCTTAGGTAGTCTGCACCTAAGCATATGTCCATCTTATAATATCTAACCTAGTCAACCTACATCTAAGCATACACCTATCTTGTGCTTACATAGTCTAACTCAACCTAGGCTAACCTGAAGTGTAAGTTTGTTGACTTTGCATATAAAAAAGTGAGGAAAATAGTGCAAGAGACTTACCTAGATTAAGAGTGACACCAATTGAAATTTTCACATGCTTGTAAGGGACCAACACCTTTCACAATATCCTAAGCCTATATAGAAAGAAATTATTGCATGTTAGTAATGATCTCTTTCTCTATTAACATAAATTGGTATTTATTTGTGTGTGTGTGTCCATATAATGAAGTATCTCTCTTCAATTGAGAGAGAGAGAGAGAGAGAGAGAGAGAGAGAGAGAGAGAGAGAGAGAGAGAGAGAGAGAGAGAGAGAGAGAGAGAGAGAGAGAGAGAGAGAGAACCAACACCTTTAATAATCTATGAAGTCTATATAGAAAGCAATCATACACAAATTAGCACAGATTTCTCTCTATTAGCGTAAGTTACCATGTGTCAATTTAGCAGAGATTTGTCTCTATTAGCATAAGTTACCATGTGTCCCTCTCTCTCTCTCTCCATAGATAGAAACATTTCTCTCCAAGTTTGATTGATTGATTGATTGTGTGTGTGTGTGTGTGTGAGAGAGAGAGAGAGAGAGAGAGAGAGAGAGAGAGAGAGAGAGAGAGAGAGAGAGAGAGAGAGAGAGAGAGAGAGAGAGAGAGAGAGAGAGAGAGAGAGAGAGAGAGAGAGAGAGAGAGAGAGCGAGAGAGGGAGAGGGAGAGGGAGAGGGAGAGGGAGAGGGAGAGGGAGAGGGAGAGGGAGAGGGAGAGGGAGAGAGAGAGAGAGAGAGAGAGAGAGAGAGAGAGAGAGAGAGAGAGCTTATATCAAAGATGTGCATGGTAGACAAAGTGTCAACAATGAGGAGTTTAACAAAGGCTAGAGACAAGTTGGGGGGTTATTTTAAACAAGTGTTGCTTAAGCTATGAATGTTGCATAAGTAAAGAAAATAAGTTTATTGACATCACTTTTATTGACACTCAATAACTTAAGCAATGCATGTAGCAACATCAATAACACATAGTTTATGCATTGAATTTAACATCATTAAACTAATGCTAAATTCCTACATGCTGCTTATGCAATAGCATCGATGCTTAAGCGGTGTCTTTCAACATTTTATATACAACGTCTACTATTTTCTACTCCCAATCCACCATGTTGGAAATCCTAATTGTTTCTAGTAGTGGGTGCTTTAGTTGTAGTGTCTTTTTGTGATTGAAGCCAAATTCTAATTTTGATATGCATATATATGCTCATAAATTTCTAGGAATAGAAGAAGAACAATGTTTAGGGATTCTCCTTGTTATATCACATAAGAACTAAGAAAATTCTTTTGAATTTTGTAAAATTACTTAATATCTTGTTGGATATGACAGTTGTATGTTGATTCACTTTATTATGTTATGCTTCTTATATATGCAAACTTTTAAAGGATAGGAAGTTATTGATTATATATTGGAGCTCAATTATGAGGTACAATTCTACATCCAACAATTTCTTGGTTTTTTTGTAAACGAGAAAACAAAGCATCTACTGATGCATCAAAATTCTTATCTAAATTGAAAACACAATGCACATACAAGTCTTTTGACAAGTTTTTGTTGCACACTCTAATGTGCCCATAATCTTTCTTAATAATTAAAAAATCAGGCTTACACCCATGCACAAAGCCCATTGTCATTGTAGTGTGATCAACATACATATCCCATAAAAGGTTATCTTTTACATTATGTGAAAGTATATACTCAATGCACATTTACAAACCTATGTTGCATAAATTTTTTGTGATACATTAGGAATATAGGACTAAACTATGCATATTATATTCTATGTGTTGTGTTGACAAGGTAGGTTTCTCTTTGGCTAGCAATTGACCATTTTTTTAACATTCTTGATTACAAAACACTATACCTAGTAAAGTGTTAAATTGGATTGCATCCTTTATAACACACTTTAATTACGCTCCTCACCATGAGTGGGTTGGCTTCATATGTGTGAGAATCAAGCAAGCTTGCCTCATGTACTCCTGGTGGAAGTGCATGGAAGTTGGTCTATGGTGAGATCTAGTAGGTAAGGCTTGAATAGAGCCATCAAATAATAGTTGCCCAATGTTTCTCCAAAATTTTGACCAATGACTAGTGAGCTAACCTTTTTGAAATGTAATGAGTCCTTCCTGACACCAACATGGAATTTGTTTGCATTAGGCTCATAGGTTCAAATCCATTATGGGTACTTGCTCTGAATCGAAAGGAACTTGTTCGCATGAATGGGATAGGTTTGCAAGTATAGTTTGCATTTAAATATCTCAAATACTGCTTATTAACATTAAGGGTAGATTTTGCGGCCATTAAAAATACACGAGTTTGATTTCTCACTTTTCCTAACAACAAGGTAGTTTGCAATTCATTAATATTTCCCTCATCCATCATAAGGATCTCTAAACCATTTGCTATGTAGTGAAATTAATCCAAAGTAGTAAATTCCTTAGATTTCCTAGTTATAACTAGCAAAATTGCTCCCCAAAAGTTTTACTACATATAACTCAAAAGAATCCTACATACAACTAGTAAACATATTGCTTTTCCTATATAGTTATTCTTTTTTGTATAGTAAAATGCAATCTTCCTAATAGATAGACCCATTTGCCATACATTGAAGCCTTTGCAACTAGGAATTACATTAATTGTCTGTATAAGAACTAGCTGAGTGTAGCACAATTCTAATAAAACATTTGGATCATTTTTATGGCAAACCACCATCTGAGATTATGACTAGTTTTACAATGTGCAATACATACCCACATGAGCAAAACACTTCAAGGCTAGTTGTTTGGTTGATTGGTAAGAGCTTAATCACAAGGAGCTTTTGAAAAATTCCTATGTAGGAAAACTTAAGAAATGTAGGAAATTCTCTAATTTTTCCTAGGTATGTATATATGGATTCCCTATATATAAATAGGGAATTACATTCCCCACATCTCATGGTAGGGAATCCTAGGCTTGCACATATGATTTTCTTATATATAACCAGGGAATTTTATTCCCCGCATCTTAAACTAGGGATTTATAGGTCATATAACTAGGGAATCACATTTCCCAGCTAGCATAGTAGGGAATTGTAGGCTACACAACTAGGGAATTGGATTCCCCACATTTTAGACTAGGTAATTACAAATATCTATTCAATAATATATACTTAATGGGAGATTACAAATAGTCATACCAAGATATAATTTGTGAAAAGTGGTCACAAAAAATTTAGGCTTAAATTAAGTGGTCACTTAATGATACAACATTTATTCTCATCTCTTTTTACAAAATTTGGTAAAACTCTTCTACTTACTCCTCTAAATATTATTTGGTGGTGCGCCAAGCCCTATGAAGGCAACTATATTGATCAACAATCTAATATTGAGCACCGTGTGACCTAGCTCAATATTTATGGAAATAAGAAACCTATTGTATGTGCCATTTATGCATCTTCTTTCACACATTTCTAGTGCATGTGCATTGCTAAAAGAGATGAAAATGATCCTCTTTTCCATAAGGGTAATGTCCTAAAATAAGTATAAACATACTTGTCTACCTCTATGGAAAACTTCAACGTAACTAACCTCCAAAGAAACATATAAAACTTACAGAGAATGATGTGGCATTCCATCCTAGTAAGGATAGGGTTTTTTCATTTTCTCACATACATAAGTATGCTGCACTTACTCTAATTATCCCAAATCACATTAGAGTTTAAGGATACATTGCCCATCTTACCTATGATAAAGCATAGTTGAGGTTAAACATCTTATAATAGAAAATGTGATGGATATCAAAACCCTAAGGAAAATGGGTTAGTTTCTCAATGCACATGTGTTAAGGAGTACCCAAAAAAAAAGAGATACAAAGGTACCTTGCTAATTTCTTATAATTGTTCAAGTTTTCCAAAATTTGATATCCTTTTGAGAATTAATATGCCAATATAAGATTTTCATTAATAACAAATGTATCTCCTTTTTGGAATCCCAAAGCATTCAATCAAATAGAGAATTTAGGTGACGATCAATTCTCATGACGACACCTAGCAAATCTTGAGTATTTCAAGCTATGGCTATTGTTTTTCATGTTTCTCATGGTCAAATACCCTCTAAAAAGGAGCTTCCACAATGGGCCAAATAAAAATTTATTGGAAAGGGCATAGTTGGGTTTAGACACACTCCACTATCTTCCTTAGTTAATAAGCTCTTCTCTTCAGGAAGATAATGTGTTCTTACAATATCACAAGATCATGCACTTAGTTGGTATCAACACAAGGTAAAGTATAAATAATATAAATGAGGACCCTAATGAGTAAAACCACAATACACTTTATAGAGTGTCATGGACATTTCTAGCACCCCCTCTTGATCCTTGATAAATGCTAAAGTAATGAGCGATTGATGCTACAACCATGAATACTTGTCTCACACATAAACTAGATGTGCCTTGAAGACAATGCAAAGAAGATTCAACAATTATGAAGCGTGCAATAAGAAAATAACTTTCCACATGTGGTAGCTCATCAATGTCCAAAAATTTCTCAAAGCTCCAAGAAGAACATTCAATAGTTGTAGCATTTGGAAGGCTACATAATGTCAAAGAAGATTCAAGCCTCGAGCTATTGATCATAGAAACAATTGGACTCACAAATCATCCCTAAGAACATGAAGTCCATTAAATAAATGCAGCATTTGGAAGGCCACATAATGTCAAAGAAGACTCAAGCCTCATGCTTTTGATCATAGCAATGACTAGACTCACAAATCATTCCTAAGAACATGCACTTGACTTCATGAAATCAATAGTTGTAGCATTTGGAAGGCCACATAATATCAAAGAAGATTCAAGCCTCGAGCTTCCACATAATGTCAAAGAAGATTCAAGCCTCGAGCTTCCACATAATGTCAAAGAATATTCAAGCCTCGAGTTATTAATCATAGCAATGAAGAGACTCACAAATCACCCCTAAGAACATGCACTTCATGAAATCAATAGTTGTAGCATTTGGAAGGCCACATAATGTCAAAGATGATTCAGGCCTCAAGCTATTGATCATAGCAATGACTAGACTCACAAATCATCTCTAAGAACAAATTTATTGGAAAGGGCACTGTTCACACTTAGTTGGGCTTAGAGAGAGCTACTCCTTTATCTTCCTTAGTTAATTAGCTCTTCTCTTGAGGAAGATAGTGTGTGCTTACAATGTCATGAGATCATGCACTTAGTTGGTACCAACACAATGTAAAGTATAAGCAATATAAATGGAGACCCTAATGAGAAAAACCACAATACACTTTATCGTGTGGTATGGACATTTCTAGCACCCCCTCTTGTTACTTAATAAATGCTATAGTAACAAGCGATTGATGCTAGAACCATGAATACTCAAGTCTCACACATAGACTAGATGTGCCTCAAAGAAGATTCAACAATTGTGAAGTGTGGGATAAGAAAACAACTTCTCACATGTGGTAGCTCATCAATGTCCGATAGTTTCTCAAAGCTCTAAGAAGACCATTCAATAGTTGTAGCATTTGGAAGGCCACATAATGTCAAAGAAGACTCAAGCCTCGATCTATTGATCATAGCAATGACTAGGCTCACAAATCATCCCTAAGAATATGCACTTGACATCATGAAATCAACTATAACAAATATATACTTGAGCAGCACCAATCAAGCAAGAACATTAAGTGGGAAATTACATTGATTATATGAAATTAAGTGAAACAAATATACACTTGAGAAGCACCAATCAAAAATGATTCCTCAAGATGAATGTGAAATATTTCATGGGAAGGCTCTAATCACCCCCCTCAATTACTAGTTTCCAAGTCAAATCTCACATTGTCTGTGATTTTGTGTGTGCATGTTTGTTTGAGTGTGATGATCATCTACCTTTGTAAGTTTCTCCTCCTTTGCACATTCTTGTCCCAACAGTTATAGGATTAATTTGAAGAAAAGTCATAATGGATCATCAAGCATAGCCCGAATCACTCAAATGAAAATGCAAGCTTTCTAGAGGCTCTTTTGAGATGTTGGCTATATGGTGATCACTGATGATGAAGATTCTTTGGTGATTGTGGTGGGGTGAGGGAACATTGTGGTCATCTTGAGGCTATTCTAGGGGTACTAGCGGATGGTGGACCTCTAATGATATTTCCCATTTCATTGCATCAATGTGTACATTTGTGTATTGTCCATGCATGATCTAAGAGAGGGTGTTAGCATTATGTAGCTCATTGTGGTCCATACGTGCTCATGGTCTTGCTATTTTGACTCAGCGTGTTCCCAAGCAAGCATGTTTCCTCTCTAAAAATCTCATTTGGACATATTGGATCATATTGGGCTATTAGGTTTTGGGCTTGTGCTCACTTAAAGGCAAGTCATATTAGGGTTTCTCAAGAGAGGAGGCTACTTTCTCTCACGAGGGCTCTATTTAAAGGTTCCCTACAGTGATTTTTCCCCATCCTTTTACATGTGTGGGTTGTTCTTTTGAATGCCTTGTTTCATGGTATTGGCTTAAGATGGTTCAACTAGAACTTGATATGGAAGCCATATTTGTAAGTGATTCTAATATGGTAACTTTGCTTGATGTTTTGATCTAACATACGAGATGTGGACACAAGTAGTATTCTTTAAGAATTGACATGGAAAATTCTACACTCATCAAGGGCAAACTAGGCTTGATCACTTCTATTTCAATGATAGTGTATGTTGGTATTTGCAATTGTTCTATATCAAGATTGAAGGTGCAATCAATGCTTGTAAGAAATGTGAAGGAGCACAATGAGAGCAATGGAATCAAGAATTTCTTACAAAAGCAAAAAGAGGATAGAAATTTACATATTAGAGTTTGTTTACCGCAGCACAGAGGAGCAGTAAGCGGTCCATAGGTCTCGGGGTAGAGCTCTGTAGCTCCCCTTCATTTTGGTTCTGTTTTGCCGGGATAGACAGAATTGAGCCTCGAGCACCGCGCGCATTGAATTGAGCATAGAAGTAGGGTTTGTAGCCCGAACCGGTGCTCGAGATAGTTAGGATATTTAGGAGGTTTTAATCCTTGGAGCAAGTAAGTATTTTGATTTATTGTTGAATATTAGAGTAGGACCATGCATCTCCATCTCTGTTTTTGATTTTTGTTGCATTAGGTTAAGATTAGGATAGGAAAAAGAAGGAAATAAGGGCACAAATTCAAATTTCTGGTTGGAAGAGTGTGAAGGATTAGCTTCTGAGGTTACAGCAGGCTGGGATGGGGCAATAAGAGGCCTAGGGAACTAGGAAAGACTACATTTGACATTCTGCTTTGTGAGAGAGAGTGAGCTTGAGAGCCAGGGAGAGAGAGAGAGAGAGAGAGAGAGAGAGAGAGAGAGAGAGAGAGAGAGAGAGAGAGAGAGAGCTGTAGGGAGATCCTTGGAGTGCCATTCGATTCGAGCACCACAGTGATTCTAGGTATGTCTGGCATTTCCTTGTAGTGTTTTGCACCTATCTGGAAGGCACAGGATGATTCCATGGAGTAGACGATGAGCTTGAGTCATCTCGCACAACCCATGGGCTGTCGTCTCAGTCAGACCTAGTGTCAAAATCGAACCATGTGTCCTAGTCTCAAAATCAGACCAACTGCAAGGATCGGACCACTTTTCCTAGTGTGAGAATCGGACCATTGGTCCTAGCGCCACAATCGGACCACTCGTCCTATTGTAGGAGTTGGACCCCCCTGTCCGACTAGGGAAATTAAACCAAAGTAGAAATCGGACTGTCCGATTTTCACAATCGAATCATCCTGTCCGAGTCTCCAAATCGGTCCAGCCCATCCGATTCCCAGAATCGGACGGTGGTCCGATTTTGAGAATCGGACCACTTCACCAGAACTTAAAATAGAGGGTTTTTGAACTTGCATGACAGTCCTGGCTACCCTGTTCACATATTTGACCCCCCTTGGACACCCAATTTAGCCCTTAGAAGCCAGAGACCAGATAGGATAACCGAGGATTCACCCCAAACAGCTAGACACTGAGTGGACCGAATTTAGAACTTGACTTGACTTTCGGTAAACAACCAACCAACCCTGAAGCAGAATAGAGAACACAGCATGGACTTTGAGTAAGACCTTAGATCACAGCCAGAACCTGTGCTTAGAGCCATATCAAGCTACAAACGCGAGGGAAAGAGTGGAGTTTGCATTGAGCATTTCCTGCATCCGCACCTCACTTTTGATTTTATCACCAAAGGCGCACTACAAGAAAAGAAAAAACATGTTTTTGCAATGAGTACTAGAAAGCATGAAGCACAACTTGTGAATAAGATTGACAACTGCTTTCAATAACAAGAAACTCATCAGGAGATATAATAACATCAAGGAACCCACTATTAGGAGAAGATCCCAAAACATAGTTGGGTGCATGAGAGCCCCATCAGTAGGACCTTAAGAGGACACGAAGATCTAGAAGGCGACAACATAGAGGATCGAACGTTGCCGGAGCTACTCAAATTGATCGACGGCCTTGTGGAGCTGGAAGTGGGAGAAATATCAGGATCACGAGGTGGACAAGGAGAGGACCGATTGGACTTGGGAGAATTCCTAGTCTTAGTGCAGGAGTTAGTCAATGAGCATGACTTATTGACTAGGATGGTAGTTCAGGGCAGACCAGTAGAGGAAGTGGTAGCAAGCCTAGAAGAGGAAAGAAAGGTGATTAGAAAGGCGCTAGAGAGCATAATTGCCTATAACCACGAGCAGAAGGCTAGGAAACTTCAACAAGATGTAGACATATACGAGGCCCGCCTTGGCTGGCGCAGCCAAAGCAGGGCCAAATGCAGAGAGAGAACGAGCAGCAGAGGCTAACTTATCATTGAGTGAACTCATATCTAAGCGGCTCATGGACAATACGTCTGCTGAGCAGAGTGCAGTAGCCTTAGCCACTGCATTACTCTCGGGATTAGGGGTCACGCAACAAGGGGCAAAGGGGCAATCTAGAATCCCTATTGTAGCAAAGTAGCTAGACAAGTATGAACCTAGCAATGACCCATATAGCTTTGTGGAGCAATTTAAACAAGTTTGTGAAGCAAACGGTCTCACGGACCCTGCACAACACTCTCAAGCTTTTGGTCTGTGCTTAGGTGATAAGGGGAGAATTTGGTACGCTAGTCTAGATGCAGTTGAGCGCACAAACTTTACCCGGACCTCTTTATCAAGAGATTCTCTGAGGCAAGGTACTCTAACAATCTCATTGTCCAGTTGATGAATGTCAGTCAGAGGGAAAAGGAAGACGTAAGGGACTATGTCACTCATGTGCATAGCCTCTTCAAGAGGATCCCTGCAAATGAGCAACCTAATGAGAAGGCTATGTCTACCGTATTTATAAATGGAATTCGAAGCGAGGAGCTCTACAAGGCTTTGGCTAGTAACTCCACTCTACACCGAGACGTGTTAGCTAGAGTCTTTGAAGAGTAAATAAGGGTGGACGATCAGCTTAGGGAGCAAAGCATGAGGAACACCAGTTGGGACAATACAAGTCAGAGAGCTCCAGAGCGGTCAACAGTTTCAGGAGAGAGAGAGAACTCTAGCATACAGGATAAGGGAAAGAGTGTTGACCAAGGCCAGGAGCTGGCTAAGGTGAGAATGGAGCTTGCACGATTGCAAGACCAAATGAGGAAACCTGTGTCATCGCATGTGTAGTGTATACACTGTGGCAGTAACCACCTTCCAACCGAGTGCCAAGATCCTAGATCTAGGCTGTGCTCGAACTATGGTAGGTTCAGTCATGACACATTACATTGCAGACTACCAAGGAGATTCCCATATGCGTAGCAATACAACCCTCCATACTTAGGTAAAAGGCCACCTAACCTCTTTGGCAAGGGATCCCAGTTGGCACTTCTAGCACCAAATGATGCAAGATTGGCCATTCCTAGGCTAGAGATGAACCCAACAGGTATACCCAGACCACCAGGGCCCTATGTAACCCATCCATCGAGTGACGCTCCTGTTCACTATGTGGAAGAACCTAGTGAAGAGGAGACCTACGTGAACCCATACATATCCTATGATGAGGAAGGAAATCCAGTCCTGATGGACTACCGACAGGTAACGATGAGGGCGCTAGGTAGAGGAAGAGGCAGAGGCTTTGGAGAACCAAGCCAAGATCCAATCTCATGCTGGACTTGTAGTCATCCATGCCATATTTCATCACGTTGCCCGAAAAGGAAACATGCAAACAAAGACAAAGCTGACCTTCGATGCACCGAGTGTGGAATCACACACCTATTTTCTGACTGTCCTAGATGGAAGCCATCAACTAGTTCTGCCAACGTGCCCTTAGTACCCTTGGGGCCGTTTGGTGTGGAGACCTTTGACAGTGAGGATACGCCCATCCCACTACATGTCATGACGCGAGCACATAAAAAATAGGCATGCATCTCATTGCCTGGGCCAAGTAACCTAGATGCAGCCTCATTGGGAAAGAAAAGCTGGAGGAGAAGAATTAAAGAGAATAAACGCAAAGATTACTCTTAAGACTGAGGAAGCTACAATGCTAGTGACAGGAAAGAGGGTCACTGATATAGAGACAGAGACCTAAGCTCCTAAGATAGCAGAACTAGGGAGTGCCAAGGTAGGGGAATACCCCACCCTAAACGGCAACTCGAGGCTATAGCCAAAGTCAAGGAGTGGGTCAAGGATGCCCAGGAACACCTTAAGGATGTAGGGCCCATATTGGAAGACCAAATTGAAGATCTTTCTAGTGTGAGTACACTTGTTTCACCGTTGCGACCTCAATTGGAGAACACATCCACACCACAAGAGATACCACAGAGGCAAGACCAAGAAGAAGCATATCAGCAAGCTAACCAAGACATATGGCCAAAGAGTGCTGACCAAAGAGGAAGGCAACCACCGAGCGACCTCCTCACCACTTTAGTAACCATGCCAGTAACCTTGAGCCTAGGAGATCTGCTTTGGCAGCACCCTTCCTTATGGCAATTATTAAAGCACTGGGTGGAGGGAAAAGAGGAGCACACTGCCGCTGACTTGCAAGAGTAGGACGCAGTCATGCAGATTCCAAGCCTAACGCTACACTCAGTTCCAAGGTCACTGCACGTCAATGCTTTTTGAGAATGCACTGAGATGCATGCAGTCTTACCTATCTTAGCCTTGGGGGATGTAATACTAAAAGGAATCGTAGACACAGGCGCCAGTGTCAGTGTCTTGAGCCACACAACTTTACAGGCCTGGGAAAACTCACCCGTGGAAACGGCTAGGTTCAATGTCGCATTGGCCAACAGAATGAAGGTCAAACCATTTGGGGTCCTAAAGAACTGGTGAGTGAAGGTCGCAGGGATACAGTTTTCCGTGATCTTCATTGTCATGAAGGGAGTGGACTATGACATACTACTAGGCCAACCTTGGATGAGGAACGCTTGAGTTATTGAAGATTGGGGTAACAATCTCATCTTCTTGGAGAATAGAACAGAAGCGGTAAGGATTGTGATGGATACCTGGAAGACTATCCGAGTCGACCTTGATGCTATCTTAACCATGCTGAAAGGTGATGCACAGGCAAGCAAAACCTATGGGTCATTGACCAACTACATCCCTTGCCTTGAGGACGAACAGGATTGGATGCACGTCTTGGCAATCATTGACCTACCATTCTCAGATGAGGAAGAGCTATATAGGCAAGCTGCTAAATCCCCAAGCATGCCAGCAAGGGAGCCCATCGTGCCACTCTGCATGATGGCAGGAAGCTCACGTAACCCATGGAAACCGATCTCATTCCATATCCCCACTAACAAGCTCGAGCTTCAGGAAATCACAGAGTACCTGACCGATAAAGTGAAGGGCAATATGGCTGCCAATCTAAATCCCCTAAGTGATCTTTTGGCTAAGCCTGAGTGAAAATGGACCAAAATTCACGATCTGAACCTATTATACAATTGGGCTTTAGTCACTAACGAAAAGGAGATTGGAGAGGAAAGCCTGGGGGATGACGAGCAGTCAGAGGGGTAAGACTCTAATGATGAGGAGTAAGAGGACTGTCACTCTATTGGAGACGAGAGTGAAGAAGAGTTAGGCATGATAGAATATGACATTGAAGGGAGAATGATCGAACAGATCAAGGCAGACTCTAGGCCTAGAAGGGAAAGGGCAGGCTAGAATGAAAGAGGAGTCATGCGGATGGAGTGCGATAGATCCTGGTTGGAGCACATAAGAGCCATGGATTATGAGCAGGCAAGAGTGGCGCAACCATTGGTAGTTCCAGTGCTTAAGACGGATACATCTACTGAATTACGACCCCCTGGCAAAACTCCTTCCTCAAGCAAAGGATGTGAGTTTAAGTTTAACTAGGAGTCAAAAGTCAGTACGGAGAGTGATCCCGAAATACCCCAACCCTCTAAGGTCAAACGCACCAAAGGGGACTTGCCAGTCCACCTAAGGCACAAATGGCTAAAGGAGGAGGCTAGGAAGCGAACTAAGGACTCAAAAGCAGAGAGGCAAAAGAAGCCGCAGGATTTGCCCAAACACTTCACAAAGTTTAAGAAGGGTGATAGAGTGCTGATTCTGCTAGGAGCAAAGAGACAAGGGCAAACCAGTGAACCAATTGAGGGACCCGCCAAGGTCAAGGAAGTCAACTTGGCAAGGGAAGGCGAGAAGCCTCGACCTGTGTTCATTGCTGACGACTTGACCAAGGATGAGGAGGCTAAACTTGTTGCTCTCCTATGAAAGTATGTCGACGTGTTTGCCTGGTCCTTGGAGGAACTTAAAGGAGTTGATCCTAGGGTTGTGATCCATAATATCCCAATGGTTCCAGATGCAGTGTCAACAAAGCAACGACCTTACCCTATGAATCCCAAACACACCTATGTAGTGAAGGAGGAAATCGATAAGCTCCCGAAGGTGGGATTTACATATGAGATTGATCACACGGATTGGGTATCACCTATAGTGATCGTTATGAAAAAGAATGGTAAAATTTGAGTGTGCGTGAATTACAAGAAAGTTAATGCCGCTACAAAGAGGGACAACTACCCCTTACTGTATACTGAGCACATGATGGGGAGGGTAGTAGGCAAAGAAGCCTACAGCTTCTTGGATGGCTTCTTTGACTATAATCAAGTGCAAGTGCACCTTGACGATAGGCACAAGACTGCTTTCACCATGGAGTGGGGTGTATTTGCCTACATCATTATGCCCTTTGGGCTAATGTATCCTAGGGCATGTAGTGTCAAGGAACGGAATTGCACTAACTTCTCAAAAGTCAGGGTCATTATCGACCTACTACCACCCATTACAAGGGCGTTCAGTGTTTCTTAGGCCATACAGGATACTATCGACGCTTTGTATTGAATTACGCATTGATTGCTAGACCATTGTACAAGCTGCTGATCGTATTTGAGTGGGCTGAGGAATGCCTGCGTGCATATGAAGAGTTGAAGAAGGCTCTCACCACTGCACCAATCTTATGAGCCCCAAATTGGAGTATAATGCTTCATGTACACATAGATGCCTCTAAGTTTACTATTGGAGCTATTCTATGCTAGCTTGTGAGCATAACCTAGATTACCCTATGAGTTTTGCTAGCAGACAGCTCACTGAAACGGAGATAAACTATTCCACTACAGAAAGGGAAGGGTTAGCCATGGTGTTTGATGTAAAGAAATTTAGGCATTATTTGTTGGCCACCCCTTCGTCTTTTTTATTAACCATCAAGCCTTGCTTTATCTCGTGAACAAGCCGTGCGCTATAGGTCGCATAGCTAGATGGTTACTTCTCTTGTTGGAATTCGATTTCTCTGCGGTTGTCCGTAAGGGAAAGCAGCACTACATGGCTGATCACATGTGCCGCATACCCACAGGAGAAGTTGCTAGACAAGGCATACCTGATGACCTATCGGACGCTCATCTCTTTGGCCTGTCTAGCGAAAGAGACTTGTTTAGAGCTGATGTGACGCCATATTGGGCCAATGATGTAGTTCAAGTGCTAGAGAACGCTCTACTTGAGAGATCTATTGAGAAAGCCAGGCTAAGGAGACTTATCTTTCAAGATCTAGCCATACCAACTGATCGCCAGCCAACTCTATAGGCTAGGACAAGACATTTTGTTGCGTAGATGTGTGTGTGAGCACGAGATGCACGATATATTGAGAGAAGCGCATGGTGAAATAGTTGGGAGACACTTTAGTGGGGATATAACAGCCTGTAAGGTGCTAGAATCCCAACTATGGTAGCCAATCCTATTCCGTGATGCTACTAAATTTGTAAAACACTACAATGAATGCCAGAGGACTAAGGTGCATGTGCGCAAGGATAAGATGGAGTTGACCCCCGTAATAGCACGATAGCCCTTCAAAAAATGGGGCATTGACTTCATTGGACCTATTAGTCCTGCGACACAGTACTCCCAGGCGCGCTACATCATTGTGGCAACAACTGATTACCTGACAAAGTGGGCAGAGGCAAGAGCCACTAGGAAGAACGACGCTAGAACCACTGTAAAGTTCTTGTGGGAGCAGGTCCTTTCACATTTTGGTTGTCCAATTAAACTAGTAAGTGATCAGGGCACACACTTCATTAATGAAGTGATATCCCACTTGCTCTCGACCTTCCTAATCATTCATAGAAGGTCCTCACCCTACTACCCTCAAGCAAATGGACAAGCAGAATCCACGAATAAAATCCTAGTCAATGTGCTTACGAAGGTGGTATCCACATCACGAAGTGACTGGGATAACAAATTAATGGCGGCCTTGTGGGCCTATCGTACAGCTTATAAGGTGTAGGACATACGCCCTTTAGGCTGACTTATGGAACGGAGGCCATTCTACCCTTAGAGTTCTTTGTCCCTAGCTTAAGGATAGCAACCTAGGAGTGTTGGGAGGGAAGAGAGGCTTGGACCAACCGCTTAGTGGAGTTAGAGCGTCTCACGGAGACTCGACCCTTAGCCACCCACGCTTTGATTTGTGAGAAGGCATGAAGAAAGATGTGGTTTGACAAGCATGTCAAATAGCGCAACTTTGATCAGGGGGACCTCGTTCTACTATACTATGTGAAGGGTCACAAATAGAAAATAAAATTTCGAGGACTAGGATCTCTTCGAGTACATACAATTAGTAGAATAGACAATGTTGAATTGGAGACGCTCGAAGGTGAAGGAATAGGCTTTTTCAATGGCAATTGCATGAAAAAGTACTATCCTCCTTCCCATCCATTGCATGAGCCACCTATGCTTGAAGCCCCTGTCAACATCTGTGTGGCCACTATTACCAAAGTGACAGATCAAGATGAAGAAGCAGTGGCACCCGCCTACCTATGAATCAGGGTCACTGTAGAACGAACGTATTCTTTTGATGCCTTGATCAAAAAAGGTGTCGACTATAATATCTTGACGCATGACCATTGGACATGCATTGGTCAACCTAAATTACAGCCCACAAATGCTAAACTCAGCCCATTTGGGAACAACGCTTACTCACTCTTAGGAAAATGCAAAATGGCTGTCTTTATCGAGTCTAAAAGTATACCAGTCTTCTTTTATGTGTTGCCAAACACTAAAGGGGCCGGTAATAAGTCACAACTAGGTTGCACTTTTAAAAAGCAGACGAATTGCAATGTGGACTATAATCTAGATCGCATTCATCGTGCTATAAGCAATGTGCACATAGTGACTACTTTTTGCAAGGGTTATCTTGATCCTTCTACAATTGCAAAGCCATCGATAGAGACCCCTACGACCACGCCTATGACCAAGCCTAGGGAGAAGGGTTGTGATATCTCACCCCACGCTCAAACTGCTAGAACCAAGCCCACCAATGCCATTCACAAGGCCAAGGAGTCCACGCTCATATGGGTGCCAAAACAACAAGGGCCACCACCTTGTAAACCACAAAAACGTACTTCTAAATGTAAAAACTGTTAATCACAGCCTAAGAGGCAGCTCAGACGCTATCGACGTAGGTGAACGACCATGCCGCGATGGATTCCCAAAGATCTCTTGCGAGCACAAGGATACTATGAGGGCAACCCCTGGATATGGGTGCCTAAGAGTGGACATTCAAGAGGCTCAACTCTAAGCAACCTCACTCCAGCTAGAGAGGCTTACACATACAGAGCCCAGGCTGCAAAGCAAGCTGGACTAGCACCAATTGTGATTAATGAATCGCAACACATTTATTGTTCAAAGCTAGATGCCCCAGAATTATCCAAGTTAGAGGAGTCCAGCACCCCCATGCCGGCTTAGATAGAATGCAGCACACCTCCTATGCCACTGGAGCCCCCTGTAGCATCTTAAAGTGCTTCTGAGTGCAAAGTCCCATCTGTGACGCCATCAATGGAGTCACCACTGTCCAGCCCAATTGCACCATCACCACTAGCAGGTCTTAGGCCTTCGTATGAAAGACGATCTTTCCTTTTAGTGGCCGAGGATCTTACTTAGACCTCGAGAGATAACGTAGTGACATGCATCAAGGTGTTAGATAACACCTTCACCACATTCACTAGGAGCTATGAGAGGCTTGACCTAGGACTTCTTGATGAACCCCTTGCTTCTGATGTTCGTGCGTTGCCATGCACTTGGGAGGACTACAAATTTATGACCGTCAAATTCCCCAAAATTACCTCTGAATTAATCGCTAATGGAGAAATATCAAAGGAGCAAGCCATTCTTAGAAGACTAATTACCTCATACCTCAATCCTGCTTGCTCTGCACCTGAACAAGAACTGGAGGAGCTCACGTAGCTTGCCAGCTCTAATTCTTTGTTCTTACAACTGTGGTATGCCTTGCAACTCTAATGGGAGAAAAAAGGCTGCCGCATCATGACCAATGTCGAGCAAAGAAGGGCAATCAAAACAATTGAACACGACCCTACTTATATGGCACCTCTTTCGTTTAGGGTTTTGGCCATTACACGCAACATACACTTCGATGACCATATGTTAGCCCACCCTTGACCAATTCCTTACGGAAGAGGAACTGCACGTTGCTAGCCGCCTCAACTTCGGGGACATCTTTCATGATGTCTTGACCTATATCACCCAAGCTTCCATATGACCATGTGAACTTGATTGTCATGCCCAGCTTGAATATAACCCTAATCTCTATACTTGGCTGTTGCCCAAGTAACTTGCCCCACAAAGTCCATGTGAGTCCTCCTTCTTCCCTTGCTAATCATAGGAAGGATTTCTTTAAAACTTAAGGAAGGGGGGGGGGGAGCGGAGCAAAGTGAGAGGCAAGTGATGTAGCAAGGTGTAGTGATGGATGAAAATGATCAACTAAATTTAAACATGAAAGAATGCAAGGAGGAAATAGATGTTGATTTTGAATTATTTCCAAGTTTCATACCTTTGAAGCAGTACAACAAATTGTCACACGCATTCTTTCTTGGGTTTTTGTTAGTGATGAGTCAATTCATAAAGCTAATATTGGCATGGTGTAATGACAGGCACCTACAATGGCAGGACAAGAAAAGGGGGGTAAACTTCCATTCACTGAAGAGGAGTTGACAAAGTATGGGATCAGTATTGAGACACGTGGATTTAACCAGTTCATGTTTAAACATACCTTGAATTTAGACGATGCCATCTTGGAAGAGCCGGTAGTGAAGGAGTTAGTGGATAAATGCAACCTCCGAAAGCATGTGGAAAAGGTCGGACAGGTTGTAGATTACAGCATGTGCGCTGACTTTTTAAAGAGCTTTGATGAAGGTAGGATCTGTGGCAGTAAGGACTAGTGACCACGAAAGAAGGGTGCAAGTGCCCCTTAATGCAGCTATCATCAAGAAAGCCCTGGGGCTTGTGTCCAAGAAGGAGAGGCGCCTAAGAAGAGATGTATATACCATAATGGGAGTAAAAAAAGATGACGTGCACAGTATGGATGGAATCAGTTTGGTTGATATTCCAGACCCCGGAACAAAGATACAAGATAAAATGGTCCACGCCCTTTTCTCAGGATAGAGATACAATGCTTTAATGAACAGAATCAGAGTGCCATTACTAGAGAGCATCGCTGCAGGAGTTCTAGAGGAGGTGGATTGGAATGGTTTTGTGCAGAAAACTATCTCCTAGCTCCAATTGCAACACCAGCTGGTGGGGAGTCTCCTGCTTCTACTGCACGATCCACAAGGAAAAATCCTGCCTCGAAAGCCTCCACAATCAGATATGGCGGTGCCCTGACAACAATCATCCATAAGGCCATCAAGAATGTTGGTGTAGATAAAGAGCAAGCTGTGCATCAAAGCTCACCTCATCGCAAGGAAGAAGGCTCGAGTGAAAGAAAAATAAGCGACAAAGGAGAGCTGGAGGAACAACCTACTCAAGCGGCTAAACCACGAGAGAAAAAGAAGAGTGACAAGAGCTAGAAGGAGAAGAAAGAAAGACTGAGCAAAGAAGAGCGAGTCAAGATGCATACTACATCAGAATTCAGATCACACTTCCTCTTGATCTTGCCTAGCGATCTGGTACTTGGCGAGCCACGTCTCCATAGAGGCATGGTGCAACATACAAAAGCGTTTCACATTCTCCTCCATTGTAGCATCCATTCTTTTTTCTACCCCATTTCCAACCACCACATCTCCAATCAGTCTATCATTGTCCTTCAGCGACCATAGCATTTTGTTGTCTGGATCCACCATTGGTAGCCAATGTGAAATGTGCACTAGCGCCTCAGACACCAACCAACCTTCAGCCATGCTACCTTCTGGCCGAGCTCATTGTCGCACAAATCCTTTTAGGGTTTTCATGAAGCGCTCCAAGAAGAATATCCATTGCGTATGGACAGGTCCAGCAATCTCCACTTCATCTATAAGATGCACAAGAAGGTGGATTTGTATCGTGAGCATGCTGATAGGCATGTATTTCTCAAAGAGACAGATCGTCTCCACTGCTCCCCACCTCGCAGATTCAATAGAGGATGTCTTAATCTCCTTCTGTGAGATCCATTGCACCAAAGTCGACAACCTGTAAATGGCCCCGCGTATTTTCTGGAGTAAGACATCCTGCGATCGCGATCGGTTGTATAAATTGCCACAAATGAGAAAGCATTATGAATAATGGCTACACTCCAAATAGCAAAATGCGCACACCAATTACAATCCATTCATAGTACAAACTTGACATATCTTATACCAATCATGGGATTTTAGCCCTGATAATTGGTCATCTTTAGAAAATGCAGACCTGAGAGAATGCATCATACCCGTCGGAGTGAGGATAGACTTGACTACTTGCTTCATAATGTGCTCTTCTTTAGTGGACAAAACCCAAGGAGCGCGTAGGTAGCTATACGTGACTATCAACACTTGACTGCAGCCAAAGCACCTCCATCTTACTTACCTCCTTCAAATCCATTCGTGCCCTTATAGTGTCTCTATTTCTTGTGATGTGGTCCCATAGCAAGGTGCCCACATTTTTAGCTCGTAGAAAACTGAGAACCGCCGCATTCCGTTTGGATGTGATTCTGCATGGACCATTTTTAGCTCGTACCAGCTTGCGGCGTTTATACGTGTTAGAGGTCGTCCAAGAAAACCTTTCCTGAGTTCATGATCCTCTGGCAAGAAAGCGGCGTATCCTTGATATACCATCTTCTTCATGGTTCGTGACCTTCGAGAGCCTAACTGTGGTCTGCACAATGGACATGTATGATAACCTGAGGTAACCAGACATGTTTCAACACCATGACCCAGTGAATACAAGCTTGAACGAGATAAAATATAGATATTACCAATGAGAACGGAAGCCTATTTACCTAAGCACTCTCCAAATCCCAGAAAGTCATGCATCATCCACATGAGAATGGCTCGAATATTGGCAGATTGCCGACCATCGCACTTGCTCATATCTTGCACGGTGACCCCCTCCTCCCACAAATCTTAAGCCCATCGACTAATGGACGAAGATACACGTCCATATTTTTGACTTTGTAGTGGCCAGGGATGAGTAAGCTAAGGATGAGATGTCATTTCTTCGTAGAAAGCCATGGAGGGATATTGTAGCTGACAAGGACTATAGGCCACACACTGTAAGAAGTTGAGTGCAGACGGAATGGGTTCATGCCATCCATTGCAAGACCGAGCTGAAGATTCCTTGGATCTTGAGCAAAGCCTGGGAAGGTAGAGTCAATGTGGCTCCATACTCGTGAATCTGCTGATATTCGTTGAACTTCATCCGTGGACCTTCTCTCCACACTATTGCACACTACAATCTCTATGAGGGCATGAGATTGGGATCTCCACAGATACCGAATCATGATCTCTAGCTTGATAGTTGCATATATACTACTACTACTCATGGAATAAACCTTAAAATAGTTATTATGCTCAAATATATGCTTGTTAGAGCAGAAATTTGTTCCTAAGACTATTCTAAGAAAGAAAGAGGGTTAACGATAAAAGAGTATCCTTCCCTGCAAGTGATTTTATATTATATTTATTAATTAAAATTGATAGTTGAGGATGAGTTTCCTAAGAGATCTTGTGGTGATGCTGTTTTGGTTTTGCAAAGCATATGAATGATGCTGTTTTAGTTTTTTGTATTTGTCTTTCTAAGAAGAGATTGATTTTTATGGAATATCCAAAGTTATTTTTGGATTTACGTTATGAAAAATGAATGTTTCTCATACTGATAGGCTGATTGCCTTTGTTGTATACTTGTGTGGTGGAGGCTAGGACAAGCCCCATGTATGAGAGGTCTCTTTGCAGGAAGAACATTATGCGAGGAGGCACAAGTATGCTAGGGCTCTCTAGCCATATATCCCTTAGGTTTGTTGAGGATCGGCCTAACCCCTATGAGCCTAGGATGAGCTTATTGTAAGGTCTTATTTACTTTTCTCTCTTTCTCTCCCTCTCTCATTTCTTCTCCCTCCCTCACCCTCACCCTCTCTTTCTCTCTTTCCCTTTTAGGTTTAATTATTTTTCTCTCTTTTTCTCTCTCCTCTCCCTCTCATTTTTTTCTCTCTCCTCTCCCTCTCTCATTTCCTTTTCTCTCTTTCTCTCCCTCTCTCATTTCCTCTCCCTCCCTCACCCTCATCCTCTCTTTCTCTCTTTCTCTATTAGGTTTAATGATTTTTTTCCTCTTTTTCTCTCTCCTCTCTCCTCTCTCATTTTTTTTTCTCTCCTCTCCCTCTTTTATTTCCTTTTCTCTCTTTCTCTCCCTCCCTCATTTCCTCTCCCTCCCTCACCCTGACCTTCTTTTCTCTCTTTCCCTATTAGGTTTAATGATTTTTCTCTCTTTTTCTCTCTTTTTCTCTCTCCTCTCCCTCTCTCATTTCCTTTTCTCTCTTCCTCTCCCTCTCTCATTTCCTCTCCCTCCCTCACCCTCACCCTCACCCACACCCTCTCTTTCTCTCTTTTCCTATTATGTTTAACATCTTTTCTCTCTTTTTCTCTCATTTTTTCTCTCTCCTCTCCCTCTCTCATTTCCTTTTGCTCTCTTCCTCTACTTCTCTCATTTCTTCTCCCTCCCTCTCCCTCTCTCATTTCCTCTCCCTCTCTCATTTTCCTATTATGTTTAATGTCTCCCTCCCTCTCTCTCTCCCTCTCCCTTTCTCATTTCCCTATTATGTTTAATGTCTCCCTCTCCCCCTCCCTCTCCCTCTCCCTCCCTCTCCCTTCCCCTCTCTTTCTCTCTCCCTCCCTCTTTCTTTCCCATTTCCTCCCCCTCTCCCTCTCCCTCTCTCTCTCTCTCTCCCTCCCTCCCCCTCTCCCTCTCTCTCTCTCTCTCTCTCTCTCTCCCTCCCTCCCCCTCTCCCTCTCTTTCCCTCTCTTTCTCCCTCCCTCTCCCATTTCCTCTCTCTCCCTCTCCCTCTCTTTCTCTCTCATTTCCTTTCCCTCTCTCAATATACACAAATTATACAAAAAAAGTAAAAGAGAGAGAGAATGCACTCTCCCTCCCTCTCCTTCTCTCATTTCGTCCCCCTCCCTCTTCCATTTCCTCCCTCTCTTACTCTCTCTCTCCCTCCCTCTCCCTCTCTCTCTCATTTCCTCCCTCTCTCATTTCCTTCCCCTCCCTCTCCCATTTCCTCCCTCTCCCTCTTCCTCTCTCTCTCTTTCTCTCTCATTTCCTCTCCCTCTCTCAATATACACAAATTATATAAAAAAAAGTAAAAGAGAGAGAGAATGCACTCTCCCTCCCTCTCCTTCTCTCATTTCCTCCCCCTCCCCCTCCCTCTCCCATTTCCTCCCTCTCTTTCTCTTTCTCTCCCTCCCTCTCCCTCTCTCATTTCCTCCCTCTCCCTCTCCCTCTCTCTCTTTCTCTCTCATTTCCTCTCCCTCTCTCAATATACATAAATTAAATGCTAAAAAAGTAAAAGAGAGAGAGAGAGAGAATGGACTCACCGTAAAGATTCAAAGAAGGGTTTGGTGGCTCCTTCGCGATGGCGGCTCCTCCTCTTCTTCACGAACGATGGCGGTGGTGGTAGTGGCGGTGAGAAGCCTTCTTTCTCTCTCTCTCCCTGAAACGCGTTCGGGTTTCGGCCCACGTTTTTTTTCTCTGTGGAGTATCGCTATTTGCATCACTCTTAGCGTCGCAAATGCGACTCAAATAGCGACGTCGCTATTTATCATTGCTAATCGACGTCGCTATGTCCTGATATCCTTGTAGTGGGAAGATGAAGAGCAAAACTTGGTATGAGAACAGCGAAGCTTGAAGTTACTAGTGCAGCACTATGCTGACTTGCAACATAGAACTGCCAAACTGAAAAGGTACAGATAGATAGAAGCTCAGGAGGGCGAGCCAAGTGAGCAACAAGAAGATGCCATAGCTTTTCGGCTATGGTATGAACTTGAAGAACAAGATAGATTGGAGAGGGAGATAAAGTTCCTAGAACAGGAAAGGCCGGGAGTTCCCGCACCAGAAGCACAAAGGCTGCAGAATGAGGCACAACGACTGTAAGATGCATTGGATATTACTAAGGGAGACATAGAGGCCCTCATGGCCATGGCCTTCTCCCAAAGAAGATTGCAGTTCACAGAGATCTGAAGTCACGAGCAGCTTGTGTAAGAAAAGTCAGAGATATTTGCTGAGGTAGAAAAAAGATTAAGTATTGCAAATCAGGCAAAAGAAATTGCTGAAGAACAGCTAGCTCGAAAATCTAGGGAGTGGGGATCTCCATCCTATCGATTGGCCTCAGGAATTGGTCATATGGCATCAACAGGAGTTCCAGATGAGGCCATTTGAACTTTCATTTGCTTATCCATGCTCTCTAGACCGTGCTTTGCCTCTAGGTATTCTAGCCAAGATCAAGGATCTGGCTAATGATCTTGCAAAAAGGTGGATAGAGGAAAGAAGCCTCATAATAACCAGATGGAGTCAAGAGCCTGAAGACTACTGGGAAGACAAGGTAAATAGGGTTCCCAAAACCGTCCAAGGCTATGAGACACAGCCAAAGTGGCGGAGAAGGATTTGGGATACCAATTTTGACGCATGGACCGCCTTCTGCAGCTCGCTCCTTGAAGAATGCAACAACCCCATCTACATGCCCTACCCCCGTAGGCATGGAGTTGACTATGATCGAAATATTCATGGGGATTTTGACTTTCCTTAGATATATAATGTTAATGCACGGAGCCTCGAGGAATGCCTAGTCTTTAGGTTAGAGGATCTCCTCCCATCTATCAACCGCTTCCTCGCAGATTTTTCTTATTGCCTAGATCCAGCCTTCTTAACTACCTGTAATTATCTTAGGCTTATCAAGTTCCTACTAATGCAGAGACCCACAGTCGAGGAAGTCCACCTCCCTTCACTCTTTTTTGTCATCAACCTAGGGATAGATAGTACAACCATGACTAGACTAATAATGAGGGCAACCGTGCTTCCCTCCTTTTGCCTAGAAATCTTAGAGGATATGAGTGATACTGAGAGCGGAATTTTGGTACCGAAAATTGCTTAAAAATAGCTAAAAATTATGAATATCAAGGGAAAAATATCAAATGTCAAAGGCGGCGGCTCGACCTAGGACGATTTTAAGCGTCAAAGTGCTCTAAGGACGCCCGGGCAACACTTGCGGATTTTTAGTAATTTTTCCATGTGCCTGCATAAGTCAGAGAAGTTGCCAACCAGTCCAGGATGCCGAGACAAGCTCACAGAAATTTTCAGATCGCGATTCGGACACCGTATGCGAGAAAGACGGGAAAAGGGCCAAAAGGCCGGTCAAAAATTGGGAGGTGCCTAAAAAAGAGAAGTGAAGGGGTGCCTTTGTGAAGGGGCACCCCCCCTTCAAAAAAAAAAGAATTAGGAGGGGGGCGACGGCTGAACAGCAGAGCCGCCGCGAAAAAAACGGCGCCCCCCTCCCCCTCAAAATGGAGATGGTGGCTTGAAAGTAAGCCATGGAAGCAACTATGGCAGGGAACTACACTCCTTCCACGCTCGGTATCGCTCCGGTCCACGCGAGAAATGGTAGCCTGTAGAGGGAGAGAGAAAATCAGTCTTTCTCTCTCCTCCCTCTCTCTCCTCTAAGGGGGAGTTCATGTGGGAAGAGAAAAGAAGAAGAAAGAATGGTGGAGGCTTGTTCGACATTGATCGGATTGCTCCACGGGCTGGAAATGGTGACTTGTGATCGTCATGAGCATGAAGTGCTGCTGATTTTTAGATTTGCAGCCATGGACATGAAACCCGAAACACGCAAATAAGCGGTAATTCAATTTTTTCAAAGGAAATTTGAGATTTCATGGCTTTTGATTGATAAAATGTTGTTCATGTGGGCTAAAAATTGTTTATGTTGCTCTTTTCCATGAGTACTTGTTGATCATAATCAGAAAATCAGAAAAACATGCATCTTGTGACTCAAAATAATACACTAAAACACGTAAAATATGAAAAATCAAGGGAAAATGATGTTTTTGGGCATAAAAATAGAAGAATAAATAGGAACACTAACTAAATTTTCATTTTTGTTGCAACAAGGAACTAAGGGCCACAACTCATAACCTATTTTGAATTTTTAGTAATAAAATAATGCAAAAAATAAGGGAAAATACAAGGAAAATAGAGGAAAACCACTAAAAATAGGGAAAAATGCATTTTGGGTGCGGAAAATTAATGAAAATTAAGAACAATGTTTGTGAATGGTTGGGGGGACTGAAGCATGAGGATTTGCCTGAGTTCAGCCCCACTTTCTTGTTCTAGTGTGTTTTTCCCGTTTTTTACACATAAAATGATGACAAAATGCCTTATAAATCTATGCAACAATGCATCATTTGATCGATGGGAGGGTAGAGTGGTTAAAATGTGTCTAAATGCGGAGTAAAATGATGAAAAGATTGCTGGTCTTTGTTTGCATGCCATATAGGTCGGTGAATAGTTATAGAATGAGAGCCTAGTAGCACGAGGGTTTCCTCGGTGCTAGGTTCGTGCAACGCCGCATAAGAACGGTAGTTGAAAATCATTGAAAGGATGTTTTCCACATGTGCACAATATTGATTTTATAATTGTTTGAGCACTTAGCATCCACAATATGCATAAATCATGGAAATATTTAAAGGTATCGGAAATCTTGGATGCACAGCAATTGCTTTCATTAGGACCTTGACCCACGTTGAGTGAGAGACAGGACACCCTAAGCCATAGGCTAGTCGTGGGGTCTAGGGGAAAGAGAGGTAAGGAGAGGTGTAGGAGAGTCGCAGAGGGGTGGTGGCATTCAGCCGTTGGAGGACCCCCTATGTCTGTGCTTCGTGCCATTAGGCAATGTGTAAGGGACTCCCTCTGAGGAGTAGTGGGTGAGAGAAGAGTGGACTACAAACGATATAATACAAACGTAAGATATTTAGGAAGGCAATGTATGTGTCATCAACGCTCCTGGCCACGAGGCTGTGGGGTTGTTGAGCGTGTGAGATAGAGGTCCGGCTAGTGCACGAGCCAGTGCCGGCCCGTTCTAGGTTCCATTAGTGGTGCGTCTGCCGCCGGGAGCCGCTTAAAAGTGGCGGTCCTCGAATCCTGGTTGTCTAGGGACCAACTAGCAATTTATGCCAAAGGATACTGTGATTGATCCATTATTTATCGATAAGCATCGTCTAGTAGAAATCCAAAAGCAAGAAAGAGACGAAAGAGCTAGGCGACGTGCTGAAATTTTTAGGAGATATTTTCCTAAGCGTAGCAGTGCTGAACCCTTATGAGGGAGTGGATCTAGTGGTCTTGGGGCCACAAGCAGTAAGTTAGGAGAGGGTGGAAGCTCTAGTGCTCCCCTTTCTTCCATGAGCCAGTCTACATCAAGTGCGGGAGGTGTAACCCCACTGTCCCTTATTCCTAGTGCAAATCCAATCCTCGTCATGGCGCAGCCTATTGCAATTCCAGTAGGAACGACGGATTTGCCGGCTCTAGGTTACCCACTACCCATTTTTAATGGGCTAGTTGAGGAAGATGCGGAACTCCACATTAGGGAGTTTCAAAAGCTGATGTTTAACTGTCACATTCAAGAAGAAGGACATTTAATGATGTTCTTCAATATGACTCTCAAAGGAAGAGCCGCTATATGGTATCATGGTTTAGAAGCCGAAACCATATTGAATATTGATTCATTTTATGGAGCTTTTCGAAGGGAGTTTGCCCCTGAAAGGGGTGGGCAATATTGGTTGCGTGTACTCAACGTGACCCGCCAAGAACCACACGAGGATATTCGTGCTTATGCGAAGAAAATAAAAGAGGTTTTCTGTAAGTTGGACACCTCTATTCCTATCCCCGCAGCTGCCCAATTGCAATATTTCCTACATGGTTTGGACTTTAATATCCAATTGCAGTTGAGTAGTGTCCCCTTGGGGGATATAGATACTGCCATTACACGAGCACAAGAGGTGGAATCCCGACTACAAGCAGCCTATGCTTCTCGAGGAAATTCGAATATGGGTTTAGTATTGGGAAACAATGTGGCGATGGCCAATGGCAGTAGTGGCCAAGGGATAGAGATGGCTAACCCTAATGGGAGAGGGAACATGATGCAGAATGTGCCTTTATTACCAGCTCCCCCTAGCATGTCGATGCCTACGGGCAGTCAAATGGCTCCAAATGGTGGAGGCCAGGCGGTCAATTCTAATACCATGCCTGTGGCTCAACAACCAGTGCCTAATCGAATTGTTAGGCCGATGGAACGACATGGTAATGACCAAGGCTATGAGTCGAGCGCTTCCAATGTTCTTGGCGAGGTTAAGGACATGATGAAGCATTATACCGACATGATTACGGAGCAGTATCAGCAAATAGCCGTTGATGTCAACTTCCTTAAAAAACAACAAAATTTGATAGGAAGTAGATACCCAGATGAGGGTGTACCTTCGAGGTTTAGTTGCAAATGGTGTGGTGGGCAACACTATCCAAGAAATTGCCCAAATGTTAAGTGCGACATCTGTGGAAAATCCGGCCATTTAGCAGCTACTTGCTGGAGTAAGATCAGTTCCCTCCAGCGAGGTAGTCGGCAACCAGGGCCTGTTAATCATCGTGCCCAAGGAAATGATTCCCAGCGAGAAGATGGGCCTAAATAAATACTTCAACGACCAAAGACTACAGTGGAGGAGCTACCCAGTGGTAGTGGGGTTAGTTTGATTGAGGCTGTACGCGTTAATGATGCTGAAACCTCTAATCTGCGAGCTGTCCTTACAAGAGGTCAAAAGGGTAGAGAAGCCGACAAGGATAAGTCTGTCGACGGAAACCCTAAACAAGGCGACAAAGGAACGCAAGTTTTGGATCCTGCCATGGAAGGGGGACCTTTGAAGCCCGTGGAGAGTAAAGCCGATAAGGAACCACCAAAGAAGAAGGTGAAAGTTAAGAAAGAGGCAATAAAGCCGGTTCAGCGACCTAAAGAGCGGATGGTTTGGCGTGAAAAGCGAACTCTATCGAACTATCATGAATTCGATTTGGCGAGCTCTCTTTGTGAAGTCAAGCCGGATGTGAATCTTCTGCAGCTTATTAAGCTTTCCCCAGGAGTACGCAAGGAATTTAGAAAGATCCTACGTACCGGGTATATCGTAGAACCTTTGGGTATTACGCGAGTTGGTGATGACTGGTTCGAGCATGCTGAGAAGCATTGCCCAAGGGTTGTAGCCTATGTCAACGGGATATTAGTAGATTATGCCATTGTCGACACGGGATCATCTGTTAACATTATGAGTTCTGAACTGATGGAAAGGTTGGGTCTTGCGATCCAAAAAGATACCTCCACAATCCTCAGAATGGCAGATGATAGTTTGAGGCAGCCGGAAGGCTGCATTACTAAGGTCCATGTTACTGTTGCAAATGTAGAATGCATGTTGGACTTTAGGGTGATTCGTTTTGCAGGCCGTCCAAGTTACCAAGTATTACTCGGACGACCTTGGATCTTGCAGGCGGACTGCCAAGTAGATATACCCGCCGGTCAACTAATATTTGGTAGAGGGGCCCAGCGTGTGGTGGTTGATGCTTATCCTGAGTCCCCGCAGAGTGAGAGAGCTCCTCTATCCTCTACAGAATTGGAGACATTAGAAGATTTATCGGCCAGTGAGACATCATCGAGTGATGAGTCCAAAGAGGGATCCACCACGGAAGACATCTATCAGATCACTTTGAATGAGCCGATAGAGGGCCAAGATCGTATAAGAGATGCATATGTTATCGAGCTAGACCTTGGTACACCTGATGATTCACGGCCAATCAAATTAGGTTCTATGCTCAGCACAGCAGAAAGGGAGGACTATGTGGCCTTGATTCAGGAATTCCGCGATATCTTTGCTTGGAGTTATGATGAGCTGAGAGGCATTCCTCCTAGTCTTGCTGTTCATACAATTCTGTTGAAAGAGGGCAGTCATCCTGTACGACAGAAAGTAAGGCGTATGCCTTTCGAACTGAGGGACGGGCTGTTTGAAGAGTTACAGAAGCTTCGGAAAGCGGGTTTGATTTTTCCTATGCAACACATGGAATGGTGTTCACCAGTTGTGATCAGAAAGAAGAAGAATAATCAAATCTGATTATGTGTAGACTATAGAGAGCTGAATAAGCAGACAGTTAAGGACTACTACCTGTTGCCATTTATTGACCAGATTTTGAATCAATTAGCGGGTAGGGAGATATATTCGTTTATGGATTGCTTTGCAGGATACAACCAGATGGCAATTGCAGAAGAGGACAAGTTGAATTTAACTTTTATTACTGTATTTGGTACTTTTGCGTACCATGTGATGGCCTTTGGTTTATGCAATGCGCCTGGTTCGTGGCAACGAACAGCAGATAAGACATTCGGTGACATATCCCCTGAAGAGTTGAAGGTGTTTATTGATGACTTAGGGGCCGCCACCGTGAGAGGAAGGCAGCTGATCATTTAAAGAAAATGCTTTGAGCACTGTAGACAATTTTGCATCGCCCTAAACCCACGGAAGTGTGTTTTTGGAGTACCTTATGGGCTATTGCTGGGTCATGTGGTTAGTTCGGTAGGAATTGCGACAGACCCCGAGAAGGTCAAAGTTATAGTTGCCATGGGTCCACCACGCACTTCGAAAGAAGTTCATAGCTTTCTGCCTTCGGTTGGTTATTACCGTAGATTCATAAACGCCTTGGCAGAAAGAACGTTACCGCTTACAAATTTATTGTCCTTTAGCTGTTTGTTTGTATGGGGTGACCCTTGTAAGGTAGCATTCGAGGATGTGAAACAAGAGCTAGCAAGAGCGCCCGTTTTAAAAGCACCTAAAAGAGGTGAGGTGTTCTATATATTCTCAACAGTCACCATGTATGCTGTTTAGCCCAAATTTGGGAAGAGAAGTGGTACCACCCGATTGCTTTTGCTAGCCGGAAGCTGGGGGTATTCGAAATCAATTATACCTACATGGAGAAGTTGTGTCTAGCGATGGTCTTTGGGACCAAGAAATTCAGGCATTATATTCTCTATGAGAAAGTTGTGCTTTATACGAAGGTGGAGGGACTTTCATTATTGATGAATAAGCTACAGCCGCCTGATCGTCCAGCGAAGTGGTTAATCACTTTGCAGGAATTTGATTATGAAATCAGGAGTAAGCCACCAAGGTTGCAAGGCATCGTGGAATGTCTTGTGGACTTTGGGGAGTCGAAAGAATCTGTGGCTAAAGGTAGTGACATGGAGTTGTTATTTAAAATAGATACGGCATCTATTCCCTCCTGGTACACTGCAATAACGCATTATTTATCGACGGGAGAGGCGGGATCCGAATTATCTAAAGCTGAGAGAAGGAAAATTAGGCAGCAAGCGTTAAAGTTTGCCTTGATCGCATGTACATTATATCGGCAAGGGATTGATGACATCTATCGCCGATGTGTGATGCCTGACGAGGTGCCATTCATTTTGGAAGAGTGCCATGATTCTGCTTGCGGAGGCCATTTTTCTGGACTGCTTACAGCACAAAAGGCTTTAAGAGCAGGTTATTGGTGGCCTGCCATCTTCCAGGATGCGTTTGCATATGTTAAGAGATGCGATATTTGTCAACGACATGATAGTCGAGAGAATAGGAAATGACCACTCACCCCTATTATGGCGATACTTCAATTTGAGAAGTGGGGAATAGACTTTGTGGGCCCTATTACTCCATCGTCGACTACGCAAAAGAGGTACATCATTGTAGCAACTGACTACTTCACAAAGTGGTCAGAAGAACATGCAACAAGAAAAGATGATGCTAAAGAAACTGCTAGTTTCCTTTTAGAGTAGATAATATGTCGTTTTGGTCCGCCGAAAGAATTAGTGTCGGACCGCGGAACCCATTTCCTGAATAAGGTGATCAAAAGCTTGACAGAGACTTGGCAAATCAAGCATAACAAGACAACCCCATATAACCCGCAAGACAATGGGCAAGTTGAAAGCACCAACAAGCAGCTTGTGGGCATCCTGTCCAAAATTGTGTCGGAAAAGAAACGGGATTGGGATAAAAAGTTATACGTGGCACCGTGGGCCTATAATACGACCTTTAAATGAGCCACTGGCCATACCCTGTTCAAGTTAGTATATGGGGAGGAGTGTGTCTTGCCTTTAGAGATTGAGCTGCCGACTATTCGGTTTGCCATCAATCATTCTTTGAGTGATGAAGACGCACTTTTTGAGCGCTTGACGACACTGGCACATTTAGATGAGCTTAAGCTACAGAGCTTATTGCACCAAGAAGTGGCGAAGCACCGAATGAAGCAGTTACACGACCTCAAAGCCAAGAAATACACCTTCAAGAAAGGACAGCTTGTTCTGTATTATGACGCACGACGTGAATTATTTTTAGGCAAGCTAGAGCCCAAATGGAATGGGCCCTATAGGATCGTTAGAATAGGAAAGAATAAATCCACAATCTTGTTAGCTGACCTTGAGGGGATATAATTTAAAAATAAGGTTAATCTTAATAAGATTAAACCTTATTATTTCTGATTGCACTAATACTATGACTACCTTGCAGGACTAGGCGAGATCAATCAAATATCTGCAAGGAAATCGTGATAGAGGTTGATGGGTCGTCTGATCCCTTATTTAGAACACCCATATTTAGAACAGAGGTATCATCAGGGAAAGCTCATTTGGTGGAGCAAAGGATATAAGGTGACTGAGTAAGAAGGCGGGAAATTTGTTTGGGAGATCAAGGTCTTCTGCCATCACTGCCTACAAATTTTAACGAGCATCCCTGTTGAATTCAATGAGGATGGAGGGATGGAGCCTACAGTCCACCCGTTGAATATGCTGAATTTCGATTACCATAATTACGAGTAGAGTTCAGGATAGCGGGATATGTAAACCCTTTATGGACGTACACCTTGTACTTTGATGGGACGTCCAGGGGTGCATGCAAAAAAGGAAGTGTAGGAGTTGTCATCCGAGACCCCCGACGACGCATTGTCATGAAGTTAGCTGCTTATCTCGGGGTGAATTTTACCAATAACATGGCAGAATACAAAGCCCTGATTATGGGTTTGAATATTGCAAAGAAGGGTGGTATCCACGCCAGTTATTGGTGAAAGGGGACTCTCAGTTGGTTTTAAATCAACTCAATGGAAGGTACATGGTACGGAACCCCATCCTTTGCATGTACCATCATACTACCATAGCTCTGCTAGACGAATTTGATAGAGTGTCTTTTCAGCTGATTCCACGAAACTGGAATCAGTTTGCCGATTCATTGGCTAATTTTGCGTATGAAGAAGACCTCTTCTTTAATTGTGGCCCTTGTCCCGATATATCTATTGATGGTGAGATAGGACCTGGTCGTTTGTGGGGTATGCTTTTTGAATATGCCCTCTTTGGCAGACGATGGTTGATCTGGGTGATGCAGAGGGTAAGCGAGACTCAACTGCCTTTATTATCTTGGACTCACAGACTGATTAGACGACATGTGATGCGAACACCTCTTGCGATATACGCAGGAGGGATGGGTCATAATTTAATGCACCTAGTTTAGGGCTACGAGCCTCTGTTCCCCTGGGAATGGTATGCTTTGATGTCTATCATAGTTGTTTCCAGGAGGATGTTATGCGAAGTCATGTTTTATTTCATTAGGCCAAGAGGGCCGATTCAGTTTTGTAGCAAAGTCATGTTTGATTTCATTAGGCCAAGAGGGCCATTTCCCTGTCTAGTGCGGGTGCATTTAATCGGGTTTTTGTTTTAAGTGTTGTGCTGGACAGTTTTCGTGATTCGTGGAATTTGGTGGTGCCTGGAGGAGCCTTTGCTGCGATGGAAGCTTCTTGTGGCCAATCCAGGTGATACCTCTCCTTTACGAGTACCTTTCTTTCCTGTTATATGTGTATTTGTACTTGTCGAGGGGATATATTTTTGTTGGGGACCAGCAACCAAGGCATGAAGTCCCAGGTTCAGGCTAAGTATGTTTGAGGAGGTCGGAGTAGTCATTGCCTCCTGTAAAGACATTGTCAGGCATCGAAAGACGTGTTTTAGAAGGAAGTCCTAGTGGCCCTGTTCTGCTAGCTTGCTAGGCAGCCGTTCTAAGAGTTCTTGTTAGTAGTGAGACAGTTAGAGAAGCCTGCCAGAAGATAATAATGATAATGCCAAGAAACCCTGTAGATCATTGCCTTGCGAAGGCCTAGTAGGTTCTTGGGGACGAATCAGACCCGGGGCCGATACCTTGTCTTCCTAGGGGTGGCTTCTTGCTGGAAAAAAAAAAAGACAAAACAAGGAAGGTTGGAGTGAAAATAAAAGTGAGCGTTAGAAAAGGATTAAGTGTCGCCTTGCGAGGGCTTGGTAGGTTCTTGGGTGCCGAGACAGGTCCTGAGACCGATGACCTGTTCTCCTTGGGTCACTACGCTCAGCTCCCTCCTTTTTACATGCCCAAGTATGTTACTAAAATAAAAACCCTAAAAGAAGAAATGTACTAAAAGAAAATACTCCTTGACTAGGCTATAGGAGTCATCGCCTTGTAGAAGCTCCTGGTTGTGTTGTCTTTCGTTGGTAAGTAGTTCAGACTACCACTTAGGGCAACCTCTTTGACAATTCTTTTTAGTTTGGTTGTGTTGGAGCAGTTGGTTAGTGACTCACTTCCGATCTTCTATTAGATGATGCTAGGCTTACTCCTCGTGGATGTCATGCCTTGGTTCTGTCCAGGGGTAGGGGGAGCATTGTGATGAGTTTTGGCATATATTTGTTTTGTATCAGTTTGATGCTTCTTTGGTTGTTTATGTACATATATGTTCGTGGATTCGACGGGCTGAGTCGCCCTATCCCATGGTCGCCAATGAGAGCGGAATTTTGGTGCCGAAAATTGCTTAAAAATAGCTAAAAATTATGAATATCAAGTGAAAAATATCCAATGTCAAAGGCGGCGGCTCGACCTAGGACGATTTTAAGCGTCAAAGTGCTCTAAGGACGCCCGGGAAACACTTGCCTATTTTTAGTAATTTTTCCATGTGCCTGCACGAGTCAAAGAAGCTGTCGACCAGTCCAGGATGCCTAGACGAGCTCACAGAAATTTTCAGATCACGATTCGGACACCGTATGCGAGAAAGACGGGAAAAGGGCCAAAAGGCCGGTCAAAAATTGGGAGGTGCCTAAAAAAGAGAAGTGAAGGGGTGCCTTTGTGAAGAGGCACCCCCCCTTCCAAAAAAAGCGAATGAGGAGGGGGGCGGCGGCTGAACAGAGCCGCCGCAAAAAAAACGGTGCCCCCCTCCCCCTCAAAATGGAGATGGTGGCTTGAAAGTAAGCCATGGAAGCAACTACAGCAGGGAACTACAGTCCTTCCACGCTCCCTATCGCTCCGGTCCACGCGAGAAATGGCAGCCTGTAGAGGGAGAGAGAAAATCAGTCTTTCTCTCTCCTCCCTCTCTCTCCTCTAAGGGGGAGTTCATGTGGGAAGAGAAAAGAAGAAGAAAGAATGGTGGAGGCTTGTTCGGCATCGATCGGATTGCTCCACGGGCTGGAAATGGTGACTTGTGATCGTCATGAGCATGAAGTGCTGCTGATTTTCAAATTTGCAGCCATGGACATGAAACCCGAAACACGCAAATAAGCAGTAATTCAAAATTTTCAAAGGAAATTTGAGATCTCATGGCTTTTGATTGATAAAATGTTGTTCATGTGGGCTAAAAATTGTTTATGTTACTCTTTTCCATGAGTACTTGTTGATTATAATCAGAAAATCAGAAAAACATGCATCTTGTGACGCAAAATAATACACTAAAACACGTAAAATATGAAAAATCAAGGGAAAATGATGTTTTTGGGCATAAAAATGGAAGAATAAATAGGAACACTAACTAAATTTTCATTTTTGTTGCAACAAGGAACTAAGGGCCACAGCCCATAACCTATTTTGAATTTTTAGTAATAAAATAATACAAAAAATAAGAAAAAATACAAGGAAAATAGAGGAAAACCACTAAAAATAGGGAAAAAATGCATTTTGGGTGCGGAAAATTAATGAAAATTAAGAACAATGTTTGTGAATGGTTGGGGGGACTGAAGCATGAGGATTTGCCTGAGTTCAGTCCCACTTTCTTGTTCTAGTGTGTTTTTCCCGCTTTTTACACATAAGATGACAAAATGTCTTATAAATCTATGCAACAATGCAACATTTGATCGATGGGAGGGTAGAGTGGTTAAAATGTGTCTAAATACGGAGTAAAATGATGAAAAGATTGTTGGTCTTTGTTTGCATGCCATATAGGTCGGTGAATAGTTATAGAATGAGAGCCTAGTAGCACGAGGGTTTCCTCGGTGCTAGGTTCATGCAACGCCGCATAAGAACGGTAGTTGAAAATCATTGAAAGGATGTTTTCCACATGTGCACAATATTGATTTTATAATTGTTTGAGCACTTAGCATCCACAATATGCATAAATCATGGAAATATTTAAAGGTATCGGAAATCTTGGATGCACAGCAATTGCTTTCATTAGGACCTTGACCCACGTTGAGTGAGAGACAGGACACCCTAAGCCATAGGCTAGTCGTGGGGTCTAGGGGAAAGAGAGGTAAGGACGATGGTACATTCCTGTATACGATTAAATGGTACCTTGAGTGGATTTTGTGCGAAATATTTATATGTTGAGCGACGCACCGAGGGGCCAATCCCCAAGGTGTAGGAGAGTCGCAGAGGGGTGGCGGCATTTAGCCGTTGGAGGACCCCCTATGTCTGTGCTTCATGCCATTAGGCAATGTGTAAGGGACTCCCTCTGAGGAGTAGTGGGTGAGAGAAGAGTGGACTACAAGTGACGTAATACAAACGCAAGATGTCTAGGAAGGCAATATATGTGTCATCAACGCTCCTGGCCACGAGGCCGTGGGGTTGTTGAGCACGTGAGATAGAGGTCCGGCTAGTGCACGAGCCAGTGCCGGCCCGTTCTAGGTTCCATCAGATACCCGCTTCACGAGGTGCAATCATCCTTTCTTGTCATCCACACCTCTGAAGGCCCAGGCTGGTATTAAAGAATATCTACAAAGTCGTGCATTCCTATCCCAATGCTTGCAACCGCCTCGTAATCCAGCTGAAGGTGATAGGCATTAGCCAAGACATCTTCCTTGTATGCAATTCTTCAAAAAAAAAAGAGAGAAAAAAAAGAAAAAGAGAAAAGAAAAAAGCATGAGGGCTCACTTCACTCACTACACATAGGGTTTACACCTAGCCCCTCCCCCACTTCACGCTTAGGGCATATCAAGGGCATGACTTCCAAACCTATCACCCTAAGTTTTGCACTGCACCTCCAACAACACACGAACTGGGTCCTCAAGTGTGGGACATTACCAAGGGCTTACCCAAGGTTAGACCCATCTCTCAGTTCCACTACACATGCACTTACACCACACTGTGAGACTAATGATGAGGGCAACCTTGCTTCCCTCCTTTTGCCTAGAAATCTTACAGGATATGAGACTAATGATGAGGGCAACCCTGCTTCCCTCCTTTTGCTTAGAAATCTTAGAGGATATGAGTGATACCCGCTTTACGAGGTGCAATTATCCTTTCTTGTCATCCACACCTCTGAAGGCCCGGGCCGGTATTAAAGAATATCTACAAAGTCGCGCATTCCTATCCCAATGCTTGCGACCGCCTCGTAATCCAGCTGAAGGTGATAGGCATTAGCCAAGACATCTTCCTTGTATGCAATTCTTCAAAAAAAAAAGAGAGAAGAAAAAGAAAAAGAGAAAAGAAAAAAGCACGAGGGCTCACTTCACTCACTACACCTAGGGTTTACACCTAGCCCCTCCCCCACTTCACGCTTAGGACATATCAAGGGCATGACTTTCAGACCTATCACCCTAAGTTTTTCACTGCACCTCCAACAACACACGAACTGGGTCCTCAAGTGTGGGACATTACCAAGAGCTTACCCAAGGTTAGACCCATCTCTCAGTTCCACTACACATGCACTTACACCACACTGTGAGACAGACACACTCCTTAGGGAGTGCACAACTTTCTCTTGCAGGCTATGATTGTGACTCAGTGAATGGTTACCCAGCTAAAGAAGATCATCCACGACATCTGCTAATGACCAGGAATTTTTCCCTGAGTCGGACAGGACACCACTACAGTAGCTTCAGGAGCTTTTGCATACTCTGATGGTTGGATGGACCAACATGCTTAATGTAGCCGACCATCTGCCTGTTGATGGCTACCATAACTGAACCAAATCAAGCAAAACAAAAACTCAATGATGGACCCACCATTGGCATAGATTTTGGAACCTCATATTCTCCAAATGATTAGAGATGCCCATGCCAAACCTTTATCAGTCACCATCGCAAAATGGGAGCTACAACTGTGTGAGAAATGCTGAGCATCTTCATGAAGTCTAAAGCACACCAGAATCTCTCCCGGTCATCATTAATTAAACTCCACCACCTCTCATTCACAACAGCACCTTTTGATTGTGGTCATCTACCCACTAGTTTCACTTACCAACAACCCCAACAACCCCACTACTCCCCACCACAGCGCCATGGGATTGGCACTTGGCTAGGAGGGGGGTAATGTTTACCGCAGCACAGAGGAGTGGAAAAATGGAGTAGAGGAGCGGGAAAATGGAAAAAGGAGATAACCAAAAGGGTACAAGACAAAGGAAGGAAAAGGCGCCCCGGATGGAAGTCACACACCGAAAAGTTTGAATGACGACCTCTCCAGAAGGCCTCAATGTCGCCTCGAGAAAAGAAAAGAGTAAAAGCACACCATTAATTGTGAAAGCGCTCCCAAATCCTTGTAAAAGAGTCCCATGCTCACTCCTATGCAAATTGTATGCACTAGTTGGGAATGGGATAAGTCAAAACGGTGGGAAATAGCAAAAGAGGGCCTAGGCTAATGGCCGACCATGTAAAAAGTGGGGATGACCGCCCAAAAAGTAGGGCATGTATATAAAGTTTAAAAGTGAATGAGAAGATCATTCTTGTGTGTGGCCAAAGCTTCTTTTCCTTCTTCTCTTGTTTCTTCCCTTCTTGCTTTGATTGAGTGAGGGATTGAGGGAGCGTGAGGGAGTGAGGGAGTGAGTGTGTGAGAGTGAGGGATCGTGGAGAAGAAGCTCCCCATCTTCTCTCTTCATCTTCTCTTCTTCTCTTCTCTTCTCTTTTCTCGTGCGACTATGGAAGATGGAGCTTGAGAGAGAGGGCTTGAGGTTGCTTGAGCTTGCCACAAGGATTGTGGAGCTACCGGAGTGCAAGAGAGAGGAGGGAACTCAATTGAGCATCAAGTTAAGCTCACTACACCCGTAAGGTAGGCATTGCACGTCGGCTATGTGAGAGGTATCCATGGCCGCTCGGCTTGAAACACTTGATCAATAAGTGGTCCATAGGTCTCGGAGTAGAGCTTCATAGCTCCCCTTCAGAGTTCAATCTCCTTTACATAGGTTGCAACACATTAAGGAAGAAGTCATAGCTAAGATGTTTTTTCCTAAGCCAATGGCTTTCTTAATAGGCCATTGATTGAGGGGGAGATAAAGGCATTGGTATTTCTCATGAAGAAAAAGTAAGATACTTGGTGTAGAAATTTATTAATCCGAGTTGCATGAAGAAGAGCTATCACATGTTGTTCTTTTTTTGTATTTCTAAACAAAAGGCAAAAATAGCCTTAAGAAGCTCAGAACCCAGTATTTGTGATTATGATAATAAGAATGAGATTATAGATAAGCATGCTATACATTGCTTCGCTTCTTATTTGCATATGTATGGAGATAAAAGATGATACTTGGTGGCTGCCATAAGAGTGAAAAGTAATCTAACTAAGGTAAACAATGTGATGAAAAAAAATGGGAGTATGGAAAAGGTTGGGTCTTCACTGAGAGCTCTAGATGGACGAAGTTTGCCTAAATAGAGGACAAATGTTGTGGGGTAGCCAAGGTGCAATCTTCTGAGCTATCACATAAATAAAAATCATGGGTATCCAAAGAGGCAATAATTCAATGAGCAAGATTCTTATGCTCAAACCCGCATATGCTGCGGACATGCTGTGACTAGCAAGAGCTATCAGTCGCCATACACTTAGCTTCGCTAGCTTTCATGACAAGATTTGCTAGCTGAATCAATCCACGGCAATATATATTTTATATCCTTATTCATGGTAATAATCTATTTATATAATAGTCCTTATCACTATCATCAGAACATACAAATCAGCGATCCATTTATCCTTCAAAGTGCAAACACACAAAGAGACTGCTATGTTTTAATGTCGAGCTACACATGAATGGAGTGGTCAGCTCCAGTGCTGCAAACCAAGATGTAGATGCTTCACAGATGCTAGAAATGGCTCGAACAATGTAAGAATATTTGTGTTTGATGAAGCTGGGGCTGAAATATGCTATTGCTAATTGGGATCAACAATTGGCCATACTCGTATGGCTGATTGATGAGTAAAAGCTACACAAAATGACAAGGTATGTGTGGTCTCCTCTTCATTGAATTTGTGTTGATACAGTCAAGACCTTGTTTGATATGTTTGCCTAGTTGTCTATCAAAACCTGCACGAGTGGTTTGTGCTTAAGAGTATGATGAAACATAGTAATAATGAAGGAGGCCGTGTGTTGAAGGAAGATCTAGGTTCTTGAGAGAGTTAGCTAAGCTAACAGTAAAAGACATGCTGGGGATTAGATATATTGAAGTGATGAAACAATTCATGTAATTTTCTTGTATACGCCTTGAAACTATTGATACACTTTCCTGCTTTAGACTTGTTGAGAGGGACTTTTCTACTACAAAAATTGGCTATTGAGTTTGCCAACTTGGACCAGCATAGACAGTATTAGTCGAGGACCAGTTTAGGTGTTTTGTTTGACCTTGGGCCTCATGGCGAGCAATAAATTACACCATCCATAGAAAGATGGCCTATTGTTTGATGGTTCAATTCTACTAGTGGGACATAGTCCTATTGGATGTGATTTATAGCCATGTGCCTATCTAAAAGTAGCATTTACTATTTTACCCACTTGGGTAGTATCACTCTTGGGGTGTTTAATGCAGGTCTTTGTGATCCCTTATACTTGTTACATATAATTCCACAGTGTATTAGTTTTTGTGTAAGAGAATATAGGGTTTTTTGAAGCAGACAACTAAGATCACATAGTTTGCAAACCATTGGCATAGATTTCTGCTCTTATTGGCATAGAATTCTACTCTCATGGTCCTCTCTTTTGGCGATGATACCAAGTGTGCAATGGAAGAAGAATATGGGCACGGAGAGTGAAGGAGAGAGAGAGAGACTGAAATAAATGCAAAGATAATTTGCACTAATCTGAAAATGGAATGTTGAATACAATTTGGATTGATCAGTCCCATATAGCCCCTGAAGTGACAATGAAGGCATCGTATCAGGCTAATGATAGAGGAATGCACATGTTGATGGAGAGAATGTTAAACCTGCAAAACTAAATAATGACCTGTTGATGACTTGTTGTTAAGGGCTGTATTGATCATGTGGTAGGCTTAATAGCATTGTTTTGATACACAAATAGCAACATTGTGTACAAATAGTTGGAAAATAGAAATATCAGCAGTAAGAAAACAAGATTCATGGTACCTAGGAGATGAAACAAGATGATGTCTTCAACTTATACACAATAACTTGCAAGGATGAGATATTTTGGAAGAAAGCTCATCATGATTGCAGGATAGATCAAAACTGAAGACTATTTTAATGTAGAAGGCAACTACTCTAAACCAATTCAAGAGAACATGAAGTTTTTTTTTGTTGAAACCCGACAGTAAGAAACTGAGTTTGCAAGGGACATTTCCTCTACCAATGTGTCCTCCATGAATTTCCAACCACCCTAAAAAGTTATTTCTTGCATGTAATTTGACTTTTTATATCTTGAAATTTCAGAATTAGAAGGGAGGGTAAGGGGGCTCAGAAAACTGGCAGAAGTTGTACAGTGAGTTTTGAAAGGTGAGAGTGTTAGTCTATTGGAGGAGTATACTTCTTGTCTAGGAATCAATGCAGGTGAAATATTTGTTCATCAAACTGGATAGCTTCATGTGTGAACCTGGGACATTGAATTTAGACACACTTAAAAGCTTTGATCATCTGAGAGCAGCCACAACAACTAGTATCTTATGTAGAAAGGATTACCATGTGGAGGCAATTGTATGGTCAAGCTGAATTATGGGTGCATATAGGTTACCTAATATATTCTTTGCCTATTATGTGTTGCATTTTGTGTCTACTTGTGATCTTTTGAGTAATCCTGATTCATTGCATGATCTGGCCTTCTATACTTCCCTCTTGCAGCGTTGCGGGGATCAGAAGGCCTTATCTAATGGAAAGCACACCTTTCTAGTGGAACTTTATCATCAAGGCATGTATGCAGCATGGGAAGCACCAGGTGTCTCTTTACTTGTTTAATCAGATGTCGTAGGAGGGAGGTGTGTAGGACAAATTCATGTATGTGTGTGCTCTCTTTGCATTTGATGGATCATGAAATTTATTCAAAGGAAAGCAAATATATGCCCAAGTTGTCAATAGCAAGTACGAGACGACCGACACTAGTATATGTGCACTAGCATAGTGAACATGTATGTATGTTGGTCATGATATTTTATGTATATTGGACATGTGAGAAGTAGACAGAGGCAAAAAATGCAAGTGGAAATATTATAGGAGCTAATGACTTGATTGAGGAAAATTTTGGGGGTTTTATGGAGGTTTTTTCTGTAACCACAAATTGTGTAAGTGATCAATGAACAGGCAATTTCTGAGTTCAAGGCATGTGTTCTTTAGATTTGTTCCTTTCCTCACATTGTAGCTTAAACTTACCTTATCAAGACCAACGGTGGCAGAATTTTGTGGATTCAATTTGGTCTACTGGAGCCAAGGGTGTGTATTGGAAGACCGCCTTTGTATGTGCCACAACGGGCCCTTCAATTAGGCTGAATGTAGCAGAGCTTCAAGATTACAAGTTCTCATGATTATCTTACAAGTGTAATTTTGTATCTAGCTACAAGTTCTCCATTGGCCAGGTTGGTGCCTCAGGGTTAGGCTGAGAGGCAAAAGATGAGATATTCCCATGTATAGATTTGGTGTTGAGGTCTTCAATGGAGTATAGACAATCAATATATTAGACAAACGACAACAAAGAAGTTGCCGCTTTGCCTTTCAAGACAAGGAGATGCACAAAGCACCCTACAACAATTGATCAATATATTGGACTAGGGGATTTCTAATTAAAGAGAATAAACTTTTATTTGATGATTCAATTTTTCATAAGCTACTCGTGCGAGAGTATCAAAAATTCGTGGACAAGACTATATATATGTGTTGTTCCTTAATCAAAACTAGGCAAATGTATATGCCTTACAAGAACTGAACGTGGCCACTATTTTTCTAACCACCTTGGCTGATATGTTCCTGCACATTGCAAATAAAAATGAAAAGGCAATGATGGAAAGATGGGGAGTTTAAAGAGGGTATTGAAGAAGCCGAAGCAGTACCATAAGCTACTGCCTCATAGCTGGCATTACCTGTGGGCATCAAGAGAGAAGCCATTGGTCCTCTAGGAAACATAAAAGGGACATTCAAAAAGGCTTGGAGCAAGAGTTCCATGTCAACACCACACTAGTGGATATGTATGCCAAATGTAACTTGCTCAGAGAAGCACATCGGACTGCAAGTTAAGGATATTGTCTCGGGACAGCTCTACTTGTAGGATATGTTTAACATGGCCATTGTGAAGAAGCCCTCAACTATTTTTTGCCCTTCAATCAGATGCAACTGGAAGGTGTATTTGGAGATGTTGTCACTTTCATTCTCTTCTTGAAAGCTTGTGGGACCATTGGAGCCTTGGAAGTGGGCTGACGATTACATGCCAAAATTCGACTGGCACGATTGGAAAATATCTCAATGAGCAATGCATTAATTGACATGTATGGCAGATGTTGCTCCATAGTTGACGGACAAAAAGCATTTGATGAGCTTCTAGCTCAAGATGCGGTTTCCCGGACTGTATTGATCAAAGGATACGATGAAAATGGACTCAATGAAGAGGTGCTAAAGTGTTTCTAATAAATGCAATTAGAATGTGTCCGTGAGGATTTATTAATAGTGGTTCTTTGTATAAAGCCTTGTGGCACTATAGGGGTCTTGGAAGTGGGAAGAGATCTACATGCTAAAGTATATAGAAAGCATTGTGGTTTAATTTTGGTAATAGTGTGACTATTGAAGACTGAGAGAGATGCCAATTTCTAGTTATATGCAGAAGATAAGCTGGTGAGTGATTGTGCTGGGGGGAGCATTGTATACCATTTACTTTGTAAGGATGCTGTTCTTTTATAGAGGGATCATAATAATTGAAAGTTTAGGCATGTAGCTGTTGCTAGAATTTTGATACATTGATTTTGGCATATGTTTGCAGATTGTGAGGTGCCAGGCATTTCTTCCTCATAATGGTTGCATATGTGACGTAACTAGTCTTTCAATGCATAAGAAAACCATAAGCATGTGACTTCAGTTGAGTACCGAATCTACTGGTTTTCAAGGGGGCTCAGACAGTCAAGGAGCATTTGCTACATGCTTAGTGAATGGGAACATCAGACTGTGGTGCCTTGATTTGAAACATGTGGTGTCATGGAATGTATTGATTGCAGGATATGCTACTGTGGAGATTTGTTGCAGGCATGTGTTGTGAACTAGCATTTAGGTTTGGATGGGAGGCAGACCTTATGGTTTGGAATAGTGTTCTCACCATGTTTGTAAATTGTGGAGATTTTATGCTCAATAGGGACACAGAATCGTGGACTACTATTATTATAGCTTACATTTAGTATGAGTCAATAGCACCCTGCCACGGCACAAATCGAACCACAAACTGGCTAGATAGAGGCTGCAAATACATTGCTGGCCACAAAAACCTGCAAGAAAACTCTCATTCTCACCAAGAATCCATATCCTCAAGACACACAAGAGGAAGGCACACAAGAAATTGGACAATTCTTCCATCCTCACCCTCTTCCTCTTCCTCACTCTCCATTAGATTTGACAAAGAAGCACCAGAGAGGAAAGCAAGAACAAGAAGGCAAGTGTTGTGCCAAAATGAGAGAGGGAGAAATGAACCGTGAGAGGAGAAGATAAAGGAAGAGAGAGGGTGTAACCACCTCAACCTCCCACCTCCCCAAATCCCACGGCTGCAACCACCTCCTTTTCCTTTCTTGCATTATAAAAATTCAAATTTGCATACATGGACTAAGGTCTAAGGACCTTTCAATTTTTAGCATGAGACAAAAGGATTTGACATTTCCTTTTCCTAGCAATATTTTATAGTGTGTCTCTTTTGGACTACACATTTTACATTGCTTCATATTTAAAATTTTACAAAGGGGTACAAAAGCAAAGTGTTAGTTTGCAAAGGATGTTTCCATGTTTAGCACATTTTGGTGCCTTTATTTGCACATATTTGTCGGTCATCATTCCTCCCACGCTTAAGTGTGAAGCGTCCCTGCAAACAAACTTGAAGAAGAACCACGATCAACTTGGACAAATCTTCATCTTCAATCTTCGGTCTTCATTTTTTTCTTCATCATCTTTGAATTGCCATTGGATAAGGAGGAAAATAACACACAAAATAGAAATACACAACTAGGACGTTGAGCCTAGGTTATAAAACACTCCAAAAAAAAACTCGAAAGATAGGGCTTTTCAAAAATTTGTGGACAAAAGAACATCACACTCAATATAGAATGAAAGATAACCACCAATGAAGCACATAAGAAAACCCGAAAAAGATATATAAATGAAGTACACCCTTACAAAAGATATTGATTGAGAGTTCTCCCACCCGGCTTATGGATTACAGAAACGGAAAGGATAATAGGTTTTATTGAAGCAAAGAAATGAAAGAACCAAAAATTGTGTGATTAGGATAGGATGATCTTGATGAAGGGTCATGGTCATGTTAGGATAGAAAAATGAAAGTGTGTGAAGAAGCCTTAAAGAAGATTTTGATTATAAAAGATTTAAAATCCTGGCTTTAACATATTCAAGATTGAAAGGATTAAACAAAAAGAAATGGAAATTGAATGGTCATCGTTACTGCCGTTGGGCGCCATTGCTATTACTAATGTGGAGCAGATGAGGATGTGGATGAGGAGGATGTTGTTGCGTCTAAAGGAAAACTGTGAGCTATGTTTGCAACTCTGCCACTTACTACTGCAACGTGGATATTGCACCTCCACACCCATACGTTGGGTCACGGACTCAGGCATTGGCTTCATACATCATACTGCTCATGGCATCTCCTCTTTGAAGTCGTGCTGCTACTTCTTCTTCTGCGCTGGCAACGATGAATGATGATGATGCTGAGGGAGAGGAGAGACGTCGCCCTTCCTTCTTGGGGGGAGATAAGGGGTTTGTGGTCACTGGACATGAGGAACTACCCTCACCTCTTTCCTTTGCCCTTGCCAGTCTGCTCCTTCTTCTTCTCAATGTTGATTCTATGGTTGATTCGCTATGTTAGCGCCTACCCTCTCTCACACGACCTTGGAGGAACTATACAATGGAGAGGCAGTGGGGAAGTCAAAATGTTGCAAATGACGATTGAAGATGAGTAGTAAAAGGCCGTGGGAGCAGTGCTATAGCGTCGAGGAGAGAGGAAGTTGAGACGGTAGATAAGGCGAAACGAGTGTGGATAAGGCAAAACCAGATAGAGGCACTAAGGCTCGTGCAATTGTGCAGAGACAAATGGAAAATTGGCTACTATTATAATGGGTATGACAGCAATCTGCAACCATCTCCTTCTTCATCTTCTCATTGATAAATCCCTTCTCTTCTCAGTTTTGGAAAGACCCATCTCTCTCCTTCTTCAGGATGTAGCCAAGAATGAAGTTTTCCATGACCCAAATCTGACCGTGAACCCTTTGAAGCTCTTGCAAACTTCATAGCCACCTCTTTCCCGGCCAGTGCACCAAATGAACAGTACCATGCCATGGCACAAATTGAACCACAAACCGGCTAGATAGAGGCTGCAAATACATTGTTGGCCACAAAAACCTGCAAGAAAACTCTCATTCTCACCAAGAATCCATATCCTCAAGACACACAAGAGGAAGGCACACAAGAAATTGGACAATTCTTCCATCCTCACCCTCTTCCTCTTCCTCACTCTCCATTAGATTTGACAAAGGAGCACCAGAGAGGGAAGCAAGAACAAGAAGGCAAGTGTTGTGCCAAAATGAGAGAGAAAGAAATGAACCGTGAGAGGAGAAGATAAAGGAAGAGAGAGGGTGTAACCACCTCAACCTCCCACCTCCCCAAATCCCACGGCTGCAACCACCTCCTTTTCCTTTCTTGCATTATAAAAATTCAAATTTGCATACATGGACTAAGGTCTAAGGACCTTTCAATTTTTAGCATGAGACAAAAGGATTTGACCTTTCCTTTTCCTAGCAATATTTTATAGTGTGTCTCTTTTGGACTACACATTTTACATTGCTTCATATTTAAAATTTTACAAAGGGGTACAAAAGCAAAGTCCTAGTTTGCAAAGGATGTTTCCATGTTTAGCACATTTTGGTGCCTTTATTTGCACATATTTGTCGGTCATCAATGAGCAATGCCTGATTGTATTACAACTTTTTACCAAGATGCTGCAGGTAGGTATTGTACTAGACACATGTTTATTTTTATCCTTATTAAAGGTTTGTGGTAGCATTGAAGGAGGCCATCTTACACATGATCTGATTACTAAGTTTGGACAAGATTGGGATATGGTTGTTGGGAGTGATCTCATCAACATGCATATCAAAATGCACTACTTTAGAAGATGCACATAGTGTCTTTGTCAATTTGCAATGTCTAGATGTGGTAGCATGGGGCACCATGATAGCAGGCTATGCTCATGATTGTTGAGATGGACTGTGTACTTTGTAGCTTTTTGAGAGCCGATCATAAGCTTGCATAGGTCTGCTTTATTCCATATCCTAAGAGAGGATGAGTTACGAGCATTAGTGAGGGGATTCCAAGCAATAGTAGATGTAAGTAGAGAGAAGGAGCATCAATTACTCGAAGAGCTGACAAGTTTCTATTTTTGACAAGGGATGACTAGTTATGAACATGGACAATCGGTCATGTCAGAGGGGGAGCAAAATCAACAGAAAAAGGAAAGGAGTATCAAGTTATTGAATGTGATTAAAGAACCACATTGTGGGCCACCTAGTGTGCTTAAGAGCAAGCAATGGATTACTTTTCCTATAGCAAAGCCTTAGGTTGCAATTGCTAGTGTGGAATGATTTGAGTCAATCCAATTAACAAATGTCTCAAAAATAGAAACCTAATAACTAGAGCTACATGGTTTGGACATGTAGATTTCATGTCTAACCTTATGCCTACATAGTGGCTTGAATTCATGAAATATGAGCAAGATTAGAGCATGGTGCAAATCTTGAACCATCAAGCTTGCTATCAAGAAACATAGAAGGTTGCTGCCATGTAAAGATATGTCCTACTTGGAATGTGTGGGAAAGCAGGTTATTATAATACAATTAAGAAAGAGTTGCCATGGTGTGGAGGTGTTGGTAATGTTGAGGAAAGACTACATGAACAAATTTTTAAGTAAACATCATAGTTAGACTTAAAGGTGCCAAGAAGACACTGCTTAACAACATTATTTGATAGGTGGTTGGTGATACTATAATGGAACTTGTGGTAATACTTGGCACGAAGCGCATGATGCAGAGATCCTTAATCTAAGCTTTGGAGTTGTGGCCCTCATGGGTGCTGACATTAATGCCATTCAAATTCCCCTTTTGGCATTGGGTGGTAGAGACCATGTTGTACATATATATATTGTTTGTAGCTATTATGAATTGTACATTCATAGTCTCCTTTGTCAACATGGTGGTCATTTATTTTACTTTCAGAGTTCATGTTTTGGAGGCAAATATTTTTTTTGTCAGATAAATGAAAAACTATCAAGAAATGGCTTTTCATGGCACAGTTTATGATATGGACATTGATCCATACAAGCTGGCAGTAACTATTGGATAGGTTGGAAGTTATTTTCATGGAAGGTTACCACAAGTCTTATATTGAAACATGATTGGCTATTATGTTAAGTTATTTGTCTTGTATGGTTTTAGGATAAAAAGCTGAACACGCTCAATCTTGCTAATGGGAAGTCTGTAAGATGCTTCAAACCAGAAGGAGAAGCTCGTGAGCCCATAAAAGTATGAACAATGAAGTTCTTGTTATAACCTACTCAATTTATTGAACATTTTGAATTTCGGATGGTGTAAAGAATAGTGCTAAAAAGATGTGTGTTTTCTGGTGTTTTACGAATGGTGCATCGATCAAATTGTTGTTGTTTTTACAATGATTTTTGCTTTTTTCAAATAAGAAAGCTCAATATAATAAGGATTGAACCTTGTTCTTCTTAAGGTTGTTTTATCCTTGCAGCAAGGTCATGCTGAAGTAATAACAAGGATAGCTTTCATGCCTGATTGCAAGTGGCTAATATTAGTAAGTTTAAGGTGGCCTTTAGAGTTGTATATATATGTTGACCTTGGCTTCTTTACTACATCTTTTTCACTTGGTACTGTTGATTTATTATTTTCAAACAGGTCAGTGGAGACAGTTGCATATTTGTTTGAAGGCTTCCTAATCTTCTGACCAAGATGATGTGGAAATGCTACAATTACAATCTGAATTGCAAACATCCAATCCATCCATACTACTTACTGACTCAAAAGGGCAACTAAATAATACTTCTTCAACACCCATGAGGTGTGACAAGTCTCAGATACAAGAATTGGATGCTTTTGGTATTGTTCTCTATTACTTGATTATGTTTTGGATATTCTAGTCAATGATATATTCATAAGTTGTTCAAAATAGAAAGTCCTTGAGGCTTCCTGATAAATGACTGCTCTGTGAGTTGCTATAGAACATGGCCATTATATTTTTCATGGTTCCTTCACTTTTGCACTATTGTTATTGAGTTGCAATGTTTTAATGGATTGCCTTGAACATTAGGCGCTAATTGCAGCTGTTAAAGATGCAACAAAAGGAGTAGTTGAATTACAATAGAGCATGACAAAATGACTCAAGCTTGATGCAAAAGATAGCATCGAAGAAGACAAGGATGTTGATGAATTTGTAGAAATCAGGAGATCAAAATCTCCACAGGATGAGCTACGAAAAGCTTCATTGGAAAAGCCTGAAGAAGGAACTGGTCAAGATTCTGCTTTTGGACACGTATACTTTGCATTATGTGCTTCACTAAATAGTAAAATTTTGGTATAAAATTACTATATAGTTATTTAAAACAGTGGTAAACTGTAGGGAATTGCTAACTAGCATCTTTGCAATTTTGCTACTCAATCAAATAGCTATATTGCAAATTTTCTAGATTTATTTTGCTATATAGTAAAAATTTTACTATATACATATCTAGCAAAAGATCCACTTTTTACTAGTTGAGACTTTTGCTAGATATGCTCTAATTTATCAAGTAAACTTCTCTTTTTAATTTGCTATATAACAAATGGTTTAGAGTTCCTTGCATGGCTTGATCTCATTTTGGGTTTCCAATTACCAGTTGCAATTCACAAAACTTACATGGAAACATGCAAATTCAGAGTAGAGATTGCATCTTGGTTGTGATCCAAACGTTTGTGAGAACATGTCTTCTGTTGTTTCTCAGCAATGACACTATATACGGCCTATTGCATGTCACACACAAAGCGCCCTGCTACATCCTGGATGTCAATGTACAAGATAATCACAACAAACATAGCGCAACACGTTCAGTTCACTTTTGAGATATTGTTTGTGACTTGATTCCACGAGCACCTGGCATATGGACGTGCATGGATGAACTCTAGACTAGGGCCCCGCTAAATTACATATTGGGACGGTTCTAACATTTATCAATATTGCGACGCGACGCAAAGATAACAAGAATCTCGCGACGCCAGGTACAGATCATGGTCATGACTGGGCGGATCGGATATCCGCCTTGCTCCCACGATTTCTTTCCTGTTCGTACCCATTATCGACTGTCGATACATCGACCTTGCATAAACGTCGTCTAATTTGATCTGCTTAACTTCAATCGGCCACATATAGTATTCGACGAGCTTACAGATCATGGATGGCGGTAGCGCCGATACGTCTGCAGCAACAGTGGTAGTTAGCAAGACCGAGGTGCAGCTCATATGTGATGCAGCGGCAGGGACGGGCTCCTCAGAGCGTCGGAATATAGATCACGTCGGATCTCCAAAGCAGATGCAGCAGGCCGCCGGCGAAGTACTGCATCTGCAGCATCCTGCAGGCACGACGAAAATCGGCGGCTTATTCAATCCGGACTTCGACCTACCGGTGGACTCGGAGCACAAGGCCAAGAAGATCAAGCTATGGTCTTTCGCACAGCCGCACATGCGGGCCTTTCACCTGTCCTGGATCTCGTTCTTCACCTGCTTCGTCTCCAGCTTTGCTGCGGCGCCATTGTTGCCCGTCATTCGCGACAATCTGGACCTTACCAAGTTGGACATCGGCAACGGCGCCATAGCCTCTGTACTTGGCTCTGTCCTGTCGCGCCTCGTCATGGGAGCCCTCTGCGACCTGGTCGGCCCTCGCTACGGGTGCGCCTTCCTGGTCATGCTCTCCGCCCCGGCTGTCTTCCTGATGGCCAGCGTCAGATCAGCCACAGGGTTCATCCTTTCTCGCTTCTTCATCGGCTTCTCGCTCGCCACCTTCGTTTCCTGTCAGTTCTGGATGAGCACCATGTTCTCTGCTCAGATCGTGGGGACCGTCAACGGTATTACCGCCGGATGGGGCAACCTCGGCGGCGGCGCCACTCACCTCATCATGCCGCTCGTCTTCCAGCTCATAGGCGACTTCATGGCCTCCCCGGACTTCACAGCCTGGCGTCTTGCGTTCTTCGTGCCGGGAGTTATGCATGTCGTTATCGGCCTCCTTGTGCTACTAACGGGTCAAGACTTGCCCGACGGTAACTTCCACGAGCTGCAGCAGACGGGCAGGCAAGTGAAGGACAACCTCTTCAAGGTACTTACTACTACCGCTTGTGACACCAGCTCTGAATATACAGTCAGTCATTCTTGATGGTTTTAATAATGTGGAGAAATGACATCTCAAGGAGTTTTGCATGTATAAAGAAATTAGCTTCTCGTCTCACACGCGCGAGCGCACGCACACACACACAGATATATGTATATCGGGGCAATGAGTTTTTTTTGGACATGTCTGCCTCTTTCCTAGAATCCTATGGGTTTTGTCCTGACATGTTTAACATTCTGAGCTTCTCGAGAGTCGAGAGGCATCGCAAAAGCTAGCTAGCTAGATGTGGTTGGGGGCAGGGTCTACCTAAGCGAGCTACAGTCTTCCCCTTCCCCTGCCTACAACCTCACCAAGCTGCTAGTATGCCATCCCTCCTTCCCAGTAGCTCCTATTATTCCAGTGTTAGTCCGAACTATTACTGGGAAATCTTATTATTATACAACCTGTAGGAATTGTAGTTGCAATGTGAGAATTGTAGTGGAAATTATAAATCGATTCGACACTCCATGACGTGAATAGGTCATGCAACGATCAAATTTTTCTGATATATATGTATGCATGATGACAGGTGACCCTGTACGGTATTAGCAACTACAGGAGCTGGGTGTTTGCGATAACGTACGGTTACTGCTTCGGGGTGGAGCTGACGGTGGACAACATCATCGCGCAGTACTTCTACGACAGATTCGATCTCAGCCTGCACACAGCAGGAATAGTGGCGTCCCTTTTCGGGATGGCCAACATCGTGACGCGGCCCTTCGGGGGGTATCTGTCGGACTTCACGGCTCGATGGGCGGGCATGAGGGGTCGCCTGTGGGCGCTCTGGATAGTGCAGACGCTCGGGGGTGTGTTCTGCATTCTGCTTGGCCAACTCGGAAGCTTGGGAGCAGCGATCGTGGTGATGTTAATATTTTCGTGCTTCGCCGAGCTAGCGGCCGGGGCGACCTTCGGTATCATTCCCTTCGTGACCCGGAGGTAATTACTTCTCATGAAATCGGTTAATGCATTCGTAAATGCGTATCGACGCGATGCTTACGCTTCATCATTATCTCGTCTTGTTTTTGGATGTTGCGAATACATTCGTTAGTGATGCCGTAACAATGTCGTGCTGTAAACGCTAATTCGAACTAGTTTTTGTTCAACTAGTCTCTCCTACTTATTATCATAGGTCGTTAATCGTCCGTTCTGTTGCAAGTACCTTCGGTAAACGAGCTTGCTTCTATAATACCAGCCGCTCCTTAATCATACTCGCATGATTCCATTACATAGGCTGCTTGTGTGAGCAAATTAGCATCATTCAATAACCCATATAATTGTAAGTTACTTCAGGAAATGAACTTGCTTGCATCATACCAGCACCTCCTTACGTTATGATGATTCAATTACATAGGTTGGCTTCAAATTTGAGTTCACACGCAACCAAGGAACCCTACACACCACACTTGACACTAGCCCTTACACATCCCCCTTGGATTTACCTTTAGACGTGACAAACTTTTGGAGTGAATGGCCTCCAAATTGGACTGGACTTGATACTTGGGACTTCTTGCAAGCCCTCACATGGGGGGAACTTACGTCAGTGTGACTCTTAAGCTATACAACGATGTTGCAACTGAAGGCGAGAACATGGCAGCATCTCCAATGTAGATGCATATGGAACAGCCTACACGCATGCCCCACTTAGCCAGATGACACAACAACTTCTTTATTTGTGTCTTCCATTAATCAACCTTGAACTTGCCCATGGTTTCCACCAATGTAATACTGTACAATTACTTTGGGAAATGAGGCTGCCTTGCATCATACTAGCATCTTCTTATATTACCTGGGAAATGAGGCTGCCTTGCATTATACCAGCATCTTCTTATGTCACGATGAGTCAAGGACATGGTATGCCATACTAGTTTCTGAATATATACTATAATTATAGGGATCGCTACAATATTTGTCGTTCAACGACATTGCTACGTGCTCATCGATATGGAGTTATAGAGATATTGACTCCTTTTCGCCACTAGTATATGTGATGAGGGATCGGTCATAAATTGCAGTCGTCAATATGTCACGATCCTCTTTTCACAGTCAGAGGTCACAAGTGTATCGATCATGCTCATCATTGGCTGTAGAATGCAGCCGACTGACCATGTTTACACCTATTAGTGCAGAGGTAGGCTAACGTCGATTCCATCATATGATTAGTTATTATAATGTCCCGTGGATAACCATAGCTGGAGTAGGCTGATTCTGATGATCTGAATGGGCATTTGAAATTATTAATCTAGCTGATGATTGATTATAATTATAGCCGTGCATTATAATTAACTACTTATGTGCAATCTCTATATTGTGTGTCTCTGTGTGTGTGTGTATTGCTGCGTGCAGGTCGCTGGGCGTGGTTTCTGGCATGACAGCAGCAGGGGGGAACGTGGCGGCGATGCTGACGCAGTCGATCTTCTTCACGAGCCTGAGCTACTCGACGGAGACGGGGATCAGCTTGATGGGGGTGATGATCGTATGCTGCACGCTGCCCCTGGCGCTGGTTTACTTCCCGCAGTGGGGCGGGATGCTGCGCGGGCCGGCGTCGTCGTACTGGGCGGGCGGGGGCACCGAGGAGGCCTACTACTCGCGCGAGTGGTCGGAGTCGGAGCAGGTGCGGGGCCTGCACCAGCAAAGCCTCAAGTTCGCCCAAAACAGCCGCGGCGAGAGGGGCCGCCGCGTCGCCTCCGCCCCCTCCGTCACCAACACCCCTACCCACCCCATCCTTCATTACAACAAGAGCTTGATCACCAAAGTTAATGCTCATCACCTCACCTTCCCTCAAAAGAACCTTTCCTGAGCTTCATTCATTCCCCACCAATTTAACCAACCTGGGCTGTGACCTACAGGACATAGGTTGCGTTCATACTGCTTCATTCTTTGACCACTAAACTATACCCTAAGGATTCAGCAATCCTTGCTCCAAATACACGCACACTACACTAGCCTACTGTTCCCTCAATATCTTGCACTCTCCATTCTTTTACCACTAGGTTGTTCCTAGTGACCCCTCAATATGTTGGAGTTCACTGCTTTGCCACCAAGGCCAGGCCTGGTAATCCTGAAATGTATTGCTCTAAATGCATATGTTAGACTAGCACATTGCTCTATTCTTTCACACCAATTTGTAGTTACCTTGAAGAAGGAGACCCAATGACTCGTACAAGCTCAACATGTATTCATATGAGGTTTTCTTTAATACACCAAGCATCATTTTGTCATTCTAGCTAGTTAATATGGGCTTTTAAAGCATAATTAGAAACAAACAACCTTACGCATAGATAGATTGACACATAAAGTGTGCAAAGGATACTATATATCTAAATTTAAAAAGAAATTGAGTGGTTCTTGCTTACAAGTCTCCCTCTCCAATGCCTTATTGTCTACACAAATGAGATAACTTACAAATTAGCAACAAGAAAAATATAATAGAACACTAGAAGCACAAAAACTCAAACATTTCAACCCTATAATTAGGAATCAATTACAATAAAAGTAAAGAGTGTTCTTTTATACTTTGAAGTATTATACAAACTATGGCATTGCACTTATACAAAAATTTTTAAAGAGTGTTCTGTATCTTTTGTAAGTGTTCTGCAGAATGTATATGTAACTTTCAAAAATTTTTGTATAAAGAATGTATATGTAACTATAAAGATACAGAACACTCTTTACAAATTCCATGGACAAGACTCCCATAAAGATTTGAATTTTGCAAAATCATATGACAAAGCCTACACATCAAAGTCTTCAAAGCTCATAGAACAAGGTGTGCACATCAATAATGACTAAAATTGAATTATCTAAACCATACAATAAGAAAAATATTATAGAACACTAGAAGCAAAAAATCTCAAATATTTCAGCACTATAATTGAGAACCAAATTATAATAAAACTAAGAGTATTATTTTATATCTTTATGCTATGCAAACTATGGCCTTACACTTCGAGAACTTTGTACACTCCATGCTACATTATTGAATGCTGAAATGATTAGATTTTTTGGTTATTTTTATAGGTTGAATGGATAATTTTTGATGGATTTTGAATGATGATTAGTTGTTTTGGAAGTGTTTGAGAGTGTTTTGGATGAGATTGATTATGTTTTGGAAGCTCATGATGTTTTTTAGTAGAGATAGAAGGCTCTATAATATTATGTTGAGGTTTTTATAGTTTCTGTTTAGCTTCTCTTTTATTCTAATTTTCTTCTGTATGAAGCATGGATTAATGGTTGGTGAAGTTTGAGGTTACAAAGCTCATTGAATGGTTTTTGATAGTTTGGAATGGTTTTAGTATGAGTTATGAGGTTCTGATGCTTTCTGTTGACCTTCTATAAATCCTCTGTTGAGCTTTTATAGAGCCTCAATTCTTGTTCTGTATCTTTTGTAAGTGTTCTGTAGAATGTATATATAACTTTCAAAAATTTTTCTAGCCTTGGAAATAGGTGAATGTAAGTTTAAAAAGAGCCCAAGGAAGTAAAAGAAGCAGCTCTTGAAGACTCAAGAGAAAACTTAAGTGAAGTGACAGTGATGAGCTATGAAGAGTCATTGTAGTACCTCTGGTGACCTTTCATATCAAACACACCTTTTGGAAGGGGCATCCACGATCAAAGAAGGATTATTATGAGTGATTATTGAGTATTATAGTGAGGAGATGATGTACTATTGATTGGGAGAGAAAGAGAGAGTTAGAGATAGCCAAACAATATATCTTTTATTAAGAGACTGTGAGAGAAAACTATGAGGACAATGAAGATGAATACTATGTGATATTTTTCCATTCAAAGTGGTGTTTCTTTTGTGTTTTGTTTGGTTGGTCAAATAATTCTATGAAGTATACGAAGAGAATGGTGAATTTTATTGAAGTTAAAGTTGTGGGAGAATTGTTTCTATGATGTTGCGTGAAGATTTCTTGCTCATGGTGTTCTTTTCCTTATTGTGGTTCTCTAAAAATCTTGTTGATGTTACAAGATAGATTTTATTGCAATAGAAACCCCTTTTCCTTGATGTCTCTCTTAGGCTCCATGTTTTTTGTGCACAATTGGAAAAAACTACCATGAACAAGCATCAAAAGAGGCTGAAAATGAAGGAAATGGCATTACTAAGAAAAGAAGAATTCAATGGATGTTTGCAAAGTTCCTTCTACTACTGAAGAATTGAAGATAATCATTACCAAATCCACTTTTCAAAAGAAGTTCATCCCACAATGGTGAAAATATATTACCATCATGATGTAGGCTCTATGTGATGGACTATTTCCTCTTTCAATTGAAGCAACAAAGACATGCATATGGGTGGAAAATTATTTGGGAACAAACTGAAGTGAAAAAACAGAGAGAATGACCATCCATGGAAGATTTGGCATTCATTGAGAAGTTTCTAGACATCATCAAGTGGGAGATCGTAAAGAAACTTCAGGAGTTGTAGTCAGTGGAGGTTCACGAAAACAAAAAAGAAAAGAGTTGGAATTTGTTCGTAGATGCTCAATAGTAGGACATGTGGGATGCCTAGTACACTGACAATCTCCTATTTGTCCAATTAGTAACCCACTGGAAGTTGGTAGACAGAGTGTTCTTCACAACATATACTATTGAAACTATCAAAAGATGGCATTATTATGATGATGGCACAACAAGGATCCTCAAAAGAATGAGTTTTGATACCTTCAGAATAGAATATCTCCCCCTCTCTAGTGGTTTGAAAGGTAAATTCAAAAACGTAGAAAAGAAGGAAGTTGAAGAAATGTTGGCTAGAGAGTCCCACAGAGATTGAAGCCTCCTCTGATTTTGTTTTGTTGATATAGACTAACTGGTTGGAGCCAACCCCCTGATGAATGATGCAATCAAGAGGCAAGTACTAGAACAAGTCCAGAGATACGTGAGAAGAGAAAATGCAAAAATCAAGTCCCAGAATGAGCTTGCAGGTAGAAGCCTCCTTTGACACCCTAAAAGCACTCTTTATAGAAATCCCCATGGCAACTCAAGGTCCCCTTTCTAGTCAAATCCATCTTGAAAATATTGATGATAGGCCACCAAATGTAGTCCCATTGCCCACTTTTAAGGGAGAGTACAATGAAGATCCTGATCTTTATGTAGTAGAGTTTATGGTAGCATGTGTGACTAACAATGCTAGAACCCCTGAGCATTGGTTAGTAATATTCCTCACCACTTTCAAGGGGGCGGCATTTCAGTGGTATGAGAGACAAGTAACATGAAATTTTGGCATATGAGACGACCTGAAGTTGGCTTTCCTACTAATTTTAGGCGTGAAGGTTTTGAAGAGTGGATGCGAGAGGAGTTCATCTAGAGAAAGAGTAGAAGCTTATGTCTCACGAATGGAATCCATCCTAAAGAGATAGACCAATCATCATTTAAATGAAGGCATCTAAAAAGGAGTGTTTCTCAAATGTCTACAACCAAAAGTTCACAAGTTTGTGGAATTGAGATGACCGGGTAATCTGCAAGCTGTAGTGGAAGAAGCAAGACTGTATGACGAAGTTGAAGCAAGGTTGTGAGGAGACTTATCTCCTCCCATGCCAAGAATGGTATACCCACCAAATGTAGTCCCAGGGACAGTTCTCTACCCCTACCCCCAAATGCAAATAGTGTCGCAGTACAATGCACCTAATCCATAGTGGCCGTAAACAACGATGCCTCATAATGCAAACAATGCCACAATATAATGTACCTAATCCACAATGGCTGCAAATGATGATGCCTCAAATGATGGTTCAACCACAACATCAATGGTCTCAAACAGTTTCTCCAATGGCGACTCGACAACAATGAACTCCTACCCACTAGAATCAACAACCCCGAGTCTCAACAAGAGCTCTAAATCAAAACCAGAACAAAGGACCTCATGGATCAACCCAACCAATGTATGCAATAATCACAGAAGCTTCCTAAAACCCTACCACAAGTACTCCAGGAGGTGAAAATTTGAAGGAGTACTTGTCCAATTCAGTTGCAAGTATTAAGAAAGAGCTTATGGATATGATTACAGAACAACTACAGACGTTGAAGGTGAATACCACCAATGTATCCACTCTTGCGAGAGGTGGGAGAGATGTGATGTGTTCTAATATATGGTGTGGAAGTGCAATCAAGCAAGGCATTTAGCCACTAAGTGTACTCGAAAACCAACCATTCCTGGAGCCTTCTATTCATATTGTTTGAGAAAGAACTATATAGAGGATACACTACAAGGATTTGAGCTAGTAGCGACACCGATTAGCGACAGCGGATAGCGGCGTCGCTATTTGCGTCGCTATATGCGTCGCATTTGCGACGCAAATAGCGACGCACCGCAGGGAAAAAAAGCGACCGAAATTGAGCACGGTTTTCATTTCGCGTTTGCTCCATTGTGAGTTTTGAGAGCAAGAGCGAGGGAGAGAGCGACCGTCGTGAGAGAAGGAGAGGAAGAAGACTTGCCGCCGCCACCGCCGCCGTCGTTGTTCACGAAGGAGAGGAGGAGCCTTCATCGCAAAGAGGAGCCGCCCCATGCTCGCCATATCTCATCGGTGAGTCTCCCTCTCTCTTTCTTTTGCTTGTTTAGGAGAGGAAATGAGAGAGAGGGAGAGGGAGAGGGAGAGGGAGAGGGAGAGGGAGAGAGAGGGAGAGAAAGAGAAAGAGAGGGAGAGGGAGAGGGAGAGGGAGGGGGAGGAAATGAGAGAGGGAGAGAAAGAGAAAGAGAGGGAGAGGGAGGGAGAGGGAGAGGGAGAGTGCATTCTCTCTCTTCCTCTCCCTTTTGCTTGTTTAATGTTTAAATCACTTTCTTTTTTGCTTGTTTAGGAGAGGAAACGAGAGAGAAAGAGAGGGAGAGGGAGAGGGAGAGAGAGAAAGAGAAAGAGAAGAATAGGGAGAGGGAGGGGGAGGAAATGAGAGAGGGAGAGAAAGAGAAAGAGAGGGAGAGGGAGGGAGAGTGCATTCTCTCTCTCCCTCTCCCTTTTGCTTGTTTAATGTTTAAATCACTTTATTTTTTGCTTGTTTAGGAGAGGAAATGAGAGAGAAAGAGAGGGAGAGAAAGAGAGGGAGAAGGAGAGGGAGGGGAAGGAAATGAGAGAGGGAGAGAAAGAGAAAGAGAGGGAGAGTGTATTGTCTCTCTCCCTCTCCCTTTTGCTTGTTTAATGTTTAAATCACTTTATTTTTTGCTTGTTTAGGAAATGAGAGAGAAAGAGAGATAGAGAGGGAGAGAAAGAGAGGGAGAGGGAGAGGGAGGGGAAGGAAATGAGAGAGGGAGAGAAAGAGAAAGAGAGGGAGAGGGAGAGGGAGAGGGAGAGTGTATTCTCTCTCTCACTCTCCCTCTTACTTGAGAGAGAGAGAAAGAGAGAAAAGAGAGGGAGAGGGAGAGAGAGGGAGAGAAAGAGAGGGAGAGGGAGGGGAAAGAAATTTAAGATAATAGACTTATCGATAATGGTATGCAATGTGCTTTGCCATGGGCCACATACATTGGTGACTCTTTAAGATAGCTTAAAATTGGTCATGTCCTTCATAATGTCCAAGTAGGGGATCTAATTGTGATATGCATAATTCATTGTTTTTGTATTAACTTTATAGGCATAACAAATTAGAAATCAGGCCAACTAGTCAACAGAAGGACTAAAAGAAAATGATACCGTAGCTAATGGTCATTACGGTACTTCATCAAAATGAACCCAAAAGTATTGTTATAGAAGAAGAATCCCTTAAATTGAGTATAGGATATTTTCTCTCAGGTCTTATGACTATGAGTAGAATTGATTGAAATAAATTTTATTACTATAGTTGATAAATTTCATAGATGGCATTAATTTTAATACGCGATCCTAGGACAAAAAAACCACATTTCTAAGATGCTTTTTGTTGAGACTGATTTATTATTAGACTAAGAGATCCTCAATGATGCTCATAAATGGATTACTTATACTCAAAGCCCTCAAGTGCAGTTTTTTACAATAACGAATAATTATCTACCGAGACAAATAAATCCTTGAGCATGATACAAGGCCGAGATATAACATCAAAAAATCTCTCAACTACTATGTACAATGCAAGATTTATGGTCAACTTGCAACTTGACGTACATCTCCATAAAGCTATCCATTTAAGCCTCGTTTGCTGTAATGTAGATAAGATGGAAAACGAAGAAGGTCTTATTGTTCAAGACCGCGAGATGTATCTAAATCAGCGTGTCCCATGTCCTTGCTCTCAATTCAAGTTGGCAATTAGACGAAAACGCCGATTGTCTATAGAACACGTACGACGATTTGGCGAGTTTCAATGTGAGATCATTGATCAGGCGATTGCAGATTTTCAGCAAATGGTAATTTGAAGTTAATATTAATCGTGCATTGTACTCGCAAGCTAATTGAAAACCATACACAATAAGATTGGGTCTTGTTGGCAAATTTTCTACCTAGGGGGTGATGTCTCGACCCAAGGGGGAGTGCACCCTTTGCGGCCAATTAGAAGAGTTCATAGATGTGCGATGGATGGATTGCAGGAGCCAATCCACCACATGCAAGGCCCATCTATACCGTCAATGCCAGAGAAGACAGACAACCTTCCCAACCTACCTACAATCTTGGAGCTTGAGATGGAGGCAATGATCAATGCATTGATTCCCATGGATGTTGAGACATCTGACCCGCTTAGAGAGGAAGCATCCATACCATTATATGATGGGTGCCGAGTATCTCGGTTGAAGACATTGCTTACACTCTTAAGTGTGCAAGCAAAATACGGTTGGAGCGATACGAGTGTGACTGAGTTATTCAGGTACCTTGCACATAGGCTTCATTGATTTTTTTTTTTCAGTATTATTGCAAATATTTGTGCTTTTTCAAGGTATTTTATGATTTTTTTCAGGTTCTTAAAATATCATATATTACCACATGCAAATACCATGCCTGAGTCTCGTGATGATGCACGACATGTTTTACGGAAGCTTTGCATGGACTACAATAACATCCATGCATGTATCAACGACTGCATACTGTTTCAAGATAAATACAAGACTATGGAGACATGCCCAAAGTGTGGTGCTCATAGGTATCGACAGGACTTACAAGGGCAAACCATCCCTTAAAAAGTTCTCAGACACTTTCCGCTCATCCCCCGGATAAACCGCATGTTTCGCACGTCTGGTATGGCAAGCTTGACAACGTGGCATGTGCAGAATAGGTCCACGGATGGAGTTCAACGAATATCAGCGGATTCGCGCGCATGGAGCCACATTGACTCTACCTTCCCAGGCTTTGCGCGAGAGCCAATGAATCTTCAGCTCGATCTCGCCATGGATGGTGTGAACCCATTCGGTCTGCGCTCGACTTCTTACAGTGTGTGGCCTATAGTGCTTGTCAACTACAATATCCCTCCATGGCTTTCTATGAAGAAAGGACATCTCATCCTTAGCTTGCTCGTCCCGGGCCACTACAAAGTAAAAAATATGGACGTGTATCTTCGTCCATTAGTCGATGAGCTTAAGATTTTGTGGGAGGAGGGGGTCACTGTGCAAGATATGAGCAGGCGCGATGGTCGGCAGTCAGCCAACATTTGAGCCATTCTCATGTGGATGATGCATGACTTTTCGGGATTGGGAGAGTGCTTAGGTGAGCAGACCTCCGTTCTCACTGGTAATATCTATATTTTATTTCATTCAATCAAGTATTCACTAGGTCGTGGCTCGCCTTACAGGTCTGGTTACCTCAGGTTATCATGCATGTCCATGTGTGGGCCACAGTTAGACTCTCGAAGGTCACGAACCATGAAGAAGATAGTATATCAAGGACACGCCACTTTCTTGCCAGAGGATCATGAACTCAGGGAAGGTTTTCTTGGATGACCTCCAACACGTATGAACGCTGCAAGCTGGTACGAGCTGAAAATGGTAAACTCGGAATCACATCCAAATGGAATTCGACGATTCTCAGTTTTCTACGAGTTGCCATATTGGACCCACTTACATGTCAACCACTTGTTGAATCCCATGCATATTTTCAAGAATGTGGGCAGCTTGCTATGGGACCATATCACAGGAAAGAGAGACACTATAGGGTCACAAATGGATTTGAAGGAGGTAGGTAAGATGGAGGCGCTTTGGCCGCAGTCGAGTGCTAAAGGGGGAGTGCAGCTTCCTCGTGCTCCTTGGGTTTTGTCCACCAAAGAAGAGCGCATTGTGAAGCAAGTAATCAAGTCTATCCGCACTCCGACGGGTATGATGCGTTCTCTCAGGTCCGCATTTTCTAAAGATGACCAATTGTCGGGGCTAAAATCCCATGATTGGCATAAGATATGTCAGGTTTGTGAACAGAATGGATTGTAATTAGCGTGGGCATTTTGCAATTTGAAAAGTGGCCATTATTCATAATGCTTTCTCATTTGTGGCAGTTTGTCCTACCGATCGCGATTGCAGGATACCTTACTCCAGAAATTCGCGGAGCCATTTACAAGTTGTCGACTTTGGTGCAATGGATCTCACAGAAAGAGATTAAGACGTCCTCTATTGAATCCGCAAGGCGGGGAGCAGTGGAGACGGTCTGTCTCTTTGAGAAATACTTGCCCACTAGCATGCTCACGATACAAGTTCACCTTCTTGTGCATCTTGTGGACGAAGTGGAGATTGATGGACCTCTCCATACGCGATGGATGATCTTCCTGAAGCGCTTCATGAAAACCCTGAAAGGCTTTGTGCGACAACGAGCTCGTCCAGAAGGTAGCATGGCGGAAGGTTGGTTGGCGTCAGAGGCGTTAGTGCATATCTCACAATGACTACCAACGGTGGAACCAGACAATGAAATGCTATGGATGCTGAAGGACGATGATAGACTGACTGGAGATGTGGTGGTTGGAAATGGGGTAGAAAAAAGAATGGATGCCTCAATGGAAGAGAAGGTGAATCGCTTTTGTATATTGCACCATGCCTCCATGGAGACGTGGCTCGCCAAGTACCAGATTGCAAGGCAAGATCCAGAGGAAGCGCGAGCTGAATTCCGACGCAATACACGTCATCGACCGATTCGATATCCCGAAGGCATGGAGGAGATGCCGCGGTTTATGTCAACATGATGGTTGCATGGAGCCTTGACCACAGCATCCAGCGAAGGGATAGAGGTCTCAATGGAGGAGTGGGAGTTCTCGAGGGGATGTAGTCCAAAGGTGATGAGGGGTTTAGAATGTGTCATATCTAAATTTTATATGCGACATCTAATTTGAGTGTTTCAATGTACAGTACAAAATATATAGTGTAGCGTGGTCGCGCGGACGGCATTTTCGCGTGGAGCGTATTGACAAAATGCGCTCCACAATGGACTGTGGTGTCATGGCAAGGTTTGAGCAAGAGAGCCGGCGACGAGCAATGGATCCGAACACGGTTGTGGATGAGATGGAGTATTTTGGGAACTTGCAAAGTATTATTACGGTGGATTACCGTAGCTTCTCCATGATACTATTCGATATGCAGTGGTTCAAAGTGGTACTTGGAGGAGCTAGAGCAACAGTTCGACGAGATCCATCTGGATTTCTCGAAATAGATTCCGAAAAAAAATGGACGGATTTGCGTGACACCTTTGTATTGCCGGCCCATTGTGAACAGGTGCATAGAGTCATTTTCTTGCTAATTGTAATACGACATGGTTTATGTCACAATGGTTTGAACTCGCTTTGTACGTGTTTGTGAACAGGTAATCTTCTATCCAAACCCCCGACAGCCTCGATGGTGGTATGTTATACCTTGAACTCCTCGAAGTGTGAGAGTATATGATCAAAGCGATGTTCCGGGCATAGATGAAGAAAATATGCAAATAGAGGGGTCGATATTACAAGGGGTGGAGGCCACCGCAACCTTGGAGCCCACATCGGCTAACAATGATAGAAATACAGTAGTCCAAGAAATTTTTGAAAACGAGGCAGACTCGTTCTTTTGTGGTGACATGTCTATCGACCTTCCAGTGTATGCAGAGTTGTGTCAGGAGATTAACATGAGACCATAGAATACTTCATTCTTGGAGAATTGTATTACTTAATTCGTTGTTTAGATCTTCCATAAAGGTACATAAGATATGCATTTTAAGAGGGATTTTTCAAAAATGATTTATATTACTGTGCTTTGTATAGTTTAAATTGATTATTCTAACACCATTTTTTATCTGTGCAGATGACATTTTCAGGATGAGTCGAGGGATGAGCGATGAGGAGTTTCAGGACATGATGGAACACATGTCTCCAGACCAGCTCGCGAGATTCAGAGAGATGGCAGACTAGGAGTTGTCTCGTTCTTTGTCAGGGCGCTCTACTAGATCTGCTTCAGTGCGATCAGATGCTTCAGCTTCGAGCAGACGATCTCGACGCTCACGACTTGGGCCAGAGGGAGGGACTACATCGGGATCAGGGGGGTGCTGCTATGGAGACACGGATGTGGTGTCTCCGTCTCGTCATTCAGTTGGAGATGCGTTACCTCCAGGATTTGTCACACCTATGGGGACATTTACTCCAGTTACTCCGGCTTTTGCGCAGCCGTCAGCGGTGGCACCCCTTTTGGTGGCACCCCCTTTGGTGGCATCCCTTTGAGTGCCACTCCGAGAGAGGTTACCCCCGTTAGTACACCGGATGCACAGGGGTCTCCTGGATATGCCCAGGAGCATGGACGGAGATGGGGGAGGACCCATCTTAGGTAAATTCCTAGGGGTTATGGATACCTGGTTGATAGTAGGTCAGGAGCCATCATCATGAATGATGAGGAGAGGAGGGTGATGGCTCACATGAGAGAGTTGTGCCAACAAGTTTTTCGACACAACGTCCTGGATCATTGGAAGAACATACCGGAGGGGAGCAAGGACTACATAGTAGCATCCTTGCATGAGGAGTTTCCGGTGCCAGCCGCAGTAGATAGATTCTCTACGGGCTCGATGATGGATTGCATGCGTGCATACATGTCACATAGACGATCTGACGCAGGCAAGGCAATCAAGAGTGGGGCTACAAAGCCCGAGTGGTTAGATGCAGACGACTGGCGCCGACTGAGGGAGGAGGCTACAGATTCGCCAGGACGTTGGAGTCAGCAGCGGGAGGCGGCGAGGGCACGACTCGAGGCCGGAGTGGTCCATCATCTTGGGAGTAGCGGCCACAGGACATATTTGGAGGACTTTGTAAGTTTCTCTTTTGTTTTGCTTATTTGTTTTTTTGAAATATTCTTTGTACTGACAATCATGTTTCTAACAGTTAGCATTTTGTTTTCTTTGCAGCACTCCATTATAAATCGCGATCTGCAAGGCCTTGAGACTCCATATACAGAGAGGCACGGTCTCAATGCATTGATCGACCGATTGTATAGACGCGGCGGCCCAGTAAGTCACTCATCTTTCTTGTCCGTAGTTACCATGAGATATTTGAATGCATTATTGTATGGTGGATTGATATGTTGTTTCTTTTTCTGTAGAATCCGTTCGATGCTCCTTTGCGGTGGGACGAGCTTTTGGGGGACGAGGATTTCTAGCTCGCCCTTGGATCCTTGGAGCTCACACACCTTTAGTTTTTAGTCGCATGATCTAGGTAGACATTTTCTATGTATTAGTGATATCCTTTCATGATTGTATCAATCGCATTTTATGCGATCATGTATTTATTCCATGTATCAGTGTTATGATTTCATATACATTCTTTTTGTTTACAAGCGCTTTGTATGCAGTAGTGTAGAAACTATTTTGTATGGCTCTCATACAGCACACAGTGCTATATGTGGCAGGGCAGCAAGCTGCCCTGCCACAAATTTTTTTTTCCTTGTTACCATCGCTATTTACATCGCAAATTTACTGCTCGCGTCGCTATTGGCCTCGCTATGCGCATCGCAGATTCACTGGTTGTGTCACTATATGCAACGCAAATAGCGACGCATATAGCGATACCAATAGCGATGTTTCTATGGCGTCGCCAATAACGACGCTTTTTGCGACGACGGGGGAAAATTTTGTTGTTTGTATTTTCGTCGCTTTAAACGTCGGTATAAGGTCTATATCTTGTAGTGATATTTGATCTCTAAAAGAGATGCACAAAAGAAGAAAGAAAGATGAAGACGCAAGATTCAACTTGTTGAAATCCAAAATGACAATGTAGGACATTGGACCAAAACCTAGGGAGTTTGGTTCTAATTTTGATCCAAGGAGATTTCTCTCTCAACGACATAGAGGATGACAGTCTGGCGATGGTCACACAGATCAGAAGTGGAATATTATAGATGTGGAGAAAATGGTATATATCACCAAATTGTCAAAATCCTAGAAGGTTTGTGGATTACAAGCCCATTAGGACTAAAAACGCTTCAAAAATACACTTTTATTAATCACAGGATTAAGAAAATGACCAAATAGAGTTTACCACGTGTGCAAGAATATAGTATTCTTGTCTCCTCCTTTTTGGAGATAGTAGAGTCCACTTCATGATTATCTCCTCTCTTTTAGTCAAAATCTCTAAACTTTGATATGTTTTGGTAGTCCCGAAGTCCTTATTTACTTATAAAATCTGATAAAACCGATTATGATAAAGATGTTCTGAAGTTAATAATGACTTTTTTGAAAGTTGGGAGCTTTTGGTGCCCCCAATATATTTTCATTAGTCTTTTTAGTATTTCTTTTTTGTTCATTCGTCTTTCTCGGTGAGCTTCTTTATTTGCTCATTCGCCTTTCTCAGTGAGCACTTTTTTTTGCAAATTCAATCTAAGTATGGCATCCAAAAGGCACCCGTCTCGTTTAATAAACTCCTACACTATCTATAGCCAAGGAGTAGACGAAAATTGGGAGCCCAAAACCTTTTGCATAAATGATTGGGCAACCATCACTACAAGGGAATGGGGCAATAGCGACGCCGATTAGCGACGGCGGATATCGGCGTCGCTATATGCGTCGCAATTGGCGTCGCTATATGCGTCGCATATAGCGACGCCGCAGGGAAAAAAGGCGCGGCCGAAACCAGAGCGCCGTTTTCATTTTGTTTTCTTCGCCTTTTGAGAGCGAGAGCGAGGGAGAGAGCGAGGGAGAGAGCCAAGGCTTTGTGAGAGAAGAGGAGGAAGAGACTTGCCGCCGCCGCCGCCGCCGCCGCCGCCACCACCGCCACCGTCGTTGTTCGCGAAGGAGAGGAGGAGCCCTTGTTGCAAAGAGAAGCCGCCCACGCTCGCCATATCTCATTGGTGAGTCTCCCTCTCTCTTTCTTTTACTTGTTGAAGGTTTAAATTGTTCTCTTTTGTTTGTTTAGGAGAGGAAATGAAAGAGAAGGAGAGGGAGAGGGAGAGAGAGGGAGAGAAAGAGAGGGAGAGGGAGAGAAAGAGAGGGAGAGTGCATTCTCTCTCTCTCTCTCCCTTTTGCTTGTTTAATGTTTAAATTACTTTCTTCTTTGCTTGTTTAGGAGAGGAAACGAGAGAGTAAGAGAGAAAGAGAGGGAGAGGGAGAGGGAAAGAAAGAGAAAGAGAAATAGAGGGAGAGGGAGAGGGAGGGGGAGGAAATAGGAGAGGGAGAGAAAGAGAAAGAGAGGGAGAAGGAGGGAGAGTGCATTCTCTCTCTCCCTCACTCTCCCTTTTGCTTGTTTAATGTTTGAATCACTTTATTTTTTGCTTGTTTAGGAGAGGAAATGAGAGAGAAAGAGAGTGAGAGGGAGAGGAAGGGGAAGGAAATGAGAGAGGGATAGAAAGAGAAAGAGAGGGAGAGTGCATTGTATCTCTCCCTCTCCCTTTTGCTTGGAGGATGTTTAAATCACTTTATTTTTTGCTTGTTTAGGAAATGAGAGAGAAAGAGAGATAGAGAGGGAGAGGGAGAAAAAGAGAAAGAGAGGGAGAGGGAGAGGAAGAGGGAGAGGGAGGGGGAGGGGAAGGAAATGAGAGAGGGAGAGAAAGAGGGAGGGGGAGGGAGAGGGAGCGAGGGAGAGGGAGAGGGAGAAAGAGGGAGGGAGAGGGAGAGGGAGGGGGAGGGAGGAAATGAGAGAGGGAGAGAAAGAGAACGAGAGGGAGAGGGAGAGGGTGAGAGAAAGAGAGGAAGAGAGGGAGAGGGAGAGAAAGAGAGGGAGAGGGAAGGGAAGGAAATTTAAGATAATATACGTATTGATAATGGTATGCAATGTGCTTTGCATACGGCCACGTACTTCATCAAAATGAACCCAAAATTATTGTTATAGAAGAAGAAACCCTTAAATTGAGTATAGGATAATTTCTCTCAAGTCTTATGACTATGAGTAGAATTGATTGAAATAAATTTTATTACTATAGTTATAAAATTTCATAGATGGCGCACATTAATTTTAAAATTGATTACTTATACTCAAAGCCGGTAGATAACAAAAAATTATCTACCGGGACAAACAAATCGTTGAGCATGATACAAGGCCGAGATATAACATCGGAAAATCTCTCGACTACTATATACAATGCAAGGTTTATGGTCAACTTGCAACTTGACGTACATCTCCATAAAGCTATCCATTTAAGTCTTGTTTGCTGTAATGTAGATAAGATGGCAAACGAAGAAGGTCCTATTATTCAAGACCGCGAGTCGTATCTTAATCAGCGTGTCCCATGTCCTTGCTCTTAATGCAAGTTGGCAATTAGACGAAAACGCTGATTGTCTATAGAACACGTACGACGATTTGGCGAGTTTCAATCTGAGATCATTGATCAGGCGATTGCAGACTTTCAGCAAACGGTAATTTGAAGTTAGCATTTTTCATGCATTGTACTCTCAAGCTAATTGAAAACCATACACAATAAGATTGGGTCTTGTTGGTAAATTTTGTATCCAGGGGGGTGATGTCTCGACCCAAGGGGGAGTGCACCCTTTGCGGCCAATTAGAAGAGTTCGTGGACATGCGATGGATGGATTGCAGGAGCCAATCGACCACTCACAAGGCCCATCTATACCGTCAATGCCAGAGGAGACAGACAACCTTCCTGACTTGCCTACAATCTTGGAGCCTGAGATGGAGGCAATGATCGATGCATTGATTCCCATGGACGTTGAGACATCTGACCCGCTTAGAGAGGAAGCATCCATACCATTATATGATGGGTGCCGAGTATCTCGGTTGAAGACATTGCTTGCACTCTTAAGTGTGCAAGCAAAATACGGTTGGAGCGATACGAGTGTGACTGAGTTATTCAGGTACCTTGCACACAGACTTCATTGTTTTTTTTTTAAAAACAGTATTATTGCAAACATGGATGGATTTTTCAAGGTGTTTTATGATTTTTTCAGGTTATTGAAATATCATATATTGTCACCTGCAAACACCATGCCTGAGTCTCGTGATGATGCGCGACATGTTTTACGGAAGCTTGGCATGGACTACAATAACATCCATGCATGTATCAACGACTGCATATTGTTTCGAGATGAATACGAGACTATGGAGACATGCCCAAAGTGTGGTGCTCACAGGTATCGACAGGACTTGCAAGGGCAGACCATCCCTCAAAAAGTCCTCAGACACTTTCCGCTCATCCCCCGCATAAACCACATGTTTCGCACGTCTGCCATGGCAAGCTTGACAACGTGGCATGTGCAGAATAGGTCCACGGATGGAGTGCAACGAATATCAGCAGATTCACGCGCATGGAGCCACATTGACTCTACCTTCCCAGACTTTGCGCGAGAGCCAAGGAATCTTCGGCTCGGTCTCGCCATGGATGGTGTGAACCCATTCAGTCTGCGCTCGACTTCTTACAGTGTGTGGCCTATAGTGCTTGTCAACTACAACATTCCTCCATGGCTTTCTACGAAGAAAGGACATCTCATCCTTAGCTTGCTCGTCCCGGGCCGCTACAAAGTAAAAAATATGGACGTGTATCTTCGTCCATTAGTCGATGAGCTTAAGATTTTGTGGGAGGAGGGGGTCACGGTGCAAGATATGAGCAGGCGCGATGGTCGGCGGTCAGCCAACATTCGAGCCAATCTCATGTGGACGATGCATGACTTTCCGGGATTGGGAGAGTGCTCAGGTGGGCAGACCTTTGTTCTCGCCGGTAATATCTATATTTTATTTCATTCAATCAAGTATTCACTAGGTCGTGGATCGCCTTGCAGGTCTCGTTACCTCAGGTTATCATGCATGTCCATTGTGTGGGCCACAGTTAGACTCCCGAAGGTCACGAACCATGAAGAAGATGGTATATCAAGGATACGCCGCTTTCTTGCCGGAGGATCATGAACTCAGGGAAGGTTTTCTTGGACGACCTCCAGCACGTATGAACGCTGCAAGCTGGTACGAGCTGAAAATGGTAAACCCGGATTCACATCCAAATGGAATGCGGCGGTTCTCAGTTTTCTACGAGTTGCCATATTGAACCCACTTACAGGTCAACCACTTGTTGGATCCCATACACATTTTTAAGAATGTGGGCAGCTTAATATGGGACCACATCACAGGAAAGAGAGACACTATAGGGTCACGAATGGATTTAAAGGAGGTAGGTAAGATGGAGGCGCTTTGGCCGCAGTCGAGTGCTGAAGGGGGAGTGCAGCTTCCTCGCGCTCCCTGGGTTTTGTCTACCAAAGAAGAGCGCATTGTGAAGCAAGTAATCAAGTCTATCTGCACTCCGACGGGTATGATGCGTTCTCTCAGGTCCGCATTTTCTAAAGATGACCAGATTTCTGGGCTAAAATCCCATGATTGGCATAAGATATGTCAGGTTTGTGAACAGAATGGATTTTAATTAGCGTGGACATTTTGAAATTTGAAAAGTGACCATTATTCTTAATGCTTTCTCATTTGTGGCAGTTTGTCCTACCGATCGCGATCGCGGGATGCCTAACTCCAGAAATTCGCGGGGCCATTTACAAGCTGTCGACTTTGGTGCAATGGATCTCACAGAAAGAGATTAAGACGTCCTCTATTGAATCCGCAAGGCAGGGAGCAGTTGAGACGGTCTATCTCTTTGAGAAATACCTGCCCACTAGCATGCTCACGATACAAGTTCACCTTCTTGTGCATCTTGTGGATGAAGTGGAGATTGCTGGACCTGTCCATACGCGATGGATGTTCTTCCTGGAGCGCTTCATGAAAACCCTGAAAGGCTTTGTGCGACAACGAGCTCATCCGGAAGGTAGCATGGCGGAAGGTTGGTTGGTGTCAGAGGCGTTAGTGCATATCTCACAATGGCTACCAACGGTGGAACCAGACAATGAAATGCTATGGACGCTGAAGGACGATGACAGGCTGACTGGAGATGTGGTGGTTGGAAATGGGGTAGAAAAAAGAATGGATGCCTCAATGGAAGAGAAGGTGAATCGCTTTTGTATGTTGCACCATGCCTCCATGGAGACGTGGCTCGCCAAGTACCAGATTGCAAGGCAAGATCGAGAGGAAGCACGAGCTGAATTTCGACGCAGTACGCGTCACCGACCGATTCGATATCCCGAAGGCATGGAGGAGATGCTGCGGTTTATGTCAACACGATGGTTGCATGGAGCCTTGACCGCAGCATCCAGCGAAGGGACAGAGGTCTCAATGGAGGAGTGGGAGTTCTCGAGGGGATGTAGTCCAAAGGTAATGAGGGGTTTAGAATGTGTCGTATCTAAATTTGCTTGCTACATCTAATTTGAGTGTTTCAATGTGCAGTACAAAATATATAGTGCAGCGTGGTTGCGCGAACGGCATTTTCGGGTGGAGCGTATTGACAAAATGCGCTCCACAATGGACTGTGGTGTCATGGCAAGGTTTGAGCAAGAGAGCCGGCGACGAGCAACGGATCCGAACACGGTTGTGGATGAGATGGAGTATTTTGGGAATTTGCAAAGTATTATTACGGTGGATTACCGTAGCTTCTCCATGATAATATTCGACGTGCAGTGGTTCAAAGTGGTACTTGGAGGAGCTGGCGCAACAGTTCGACGAGGTCCATCTGGATTTCTCGAAATAGATTCCGAAAAAAAATGGATGGATTTGCGCGACACCTTTGTGTTGCCGGCCCATTGTGAACAGGTGCAACTAGGCATTTGCTTGCTAATTGTAATACGACATGGTTTATGTCACAATGGTTTGAAGACGGTTTGTAAGTGTTTGTGAACAGGTAATCTTCTATCCAAATCCCCGACAACCTCGATGGTGGTATGTTATACCTTCAACTCCTCGAGGTGCGAGAGTATACGATCAAAGCGATGTTCTAGGCATAGATGAAGAAAATATGCAAATAGAGGGATCGAAATTACAAGGGGTGGAGGCCACCGCAAGCTTGGAGCCCGCATCGGCTAACAATGATGGAAATACAGAAGTCGTAGAATTGTTTGAGAACGAGACAGACTCGTTGTTTTGTGGTGACATGTCTATCGACCTTCCAGTGTATGCAGAGTTGTGTCAGGAGATTAATATGGAACCATAGAATACTTCATTCTTGGAGAATTGTATTACTCAATTCGTTGTTTAGATCTTCCATAAAGGTAGATAAGATATGCATTTTAAGAGGGATTTTTCAAAAATGATTTTATTAATGTGCTTTCCATTAGTTTAAATTGATTATTCTAACATTATTTTTTATCTGTGCAGGTATCGACATTTTCAAGATGAGTCGAGGGATGAGCGATGAGGAGTTTCAGGAGATGATGGCACGTATGTCTCCAGATCAGCTCGCGAGATTCAGAGAGATAGCAGATCAGGAGCTGTCTCGTTCTTCGTCAGGGCGCTCTGCTAGATTAGCTTCGGCGCGATCAGATGCTTCAGCTTCGAGTAGACGATCTCGACGCTCGCGACTTGGGCCAGAGGGAGGGACTGCGACTGCAGGAGGATCAGGGGGGTGCTGCTGTGGAGACACGGACGCGGTGTCTCCGTCTCGTCGTTCAGCTGGAGCTCGGTCACCTCCAGGATTTGTCACACCTGTGGGGACGTCCACTCCAGTTACTCCGGCTTTTGTGCAGCCGTCGGCAGATGTCACGCCTTTTGGTGGCACTCCTTTTGGTGGCACCCCCTCTGGTGGCACTCCTTTTGGTGGCACACCCTCTGGTGGCACCCCTTTGTGTGGCACTCCAGGAGAGGGTACCCCCATTGGTACACCGGATGTTCAGGGGTCTCCTGGATATGCCGAGGAGCGTGGACGGAGATGGGAGAGGGCCCATACAAGGCACACTCCTAGGGATTATGGATACCTAGTGGATGGCAGGTCAGGAGCCATCATCATGAATGATGAGGGGAGGAGGGTGATGGCTCGCATGAGGGAGTTGTGCCAACAAGTTTTTCGGCACAACGTCCTGGATCATTGGAGGAACATACCGGAGGGGAGCAAGGAGTACATAGTAGCATCCTTGCACGAGGAGTTCCCGGTGCCAACCGCAGTGGATAAATTCTCTACGGGCTGGATGATGGATTGCATGCGTGCATACATGTCACATAGATGATCCGACGCACGCAAGGCAATCAAGAGTGGGGCTCCAAAGCCCGAGTGGTTAGATGCAGACGACTGGCACCGACTGAGGGAGGAGGCTACAAATTCGCTAGGACGTTGGAGTCAGCAGCGGGAGGCGGCGAGGGCACGAATCGAGGCCGGATCGGTACATCATCTTGGGAGTGGCGGCCACAGGACATATTTGGAGGACTTTGTAAGATTCTCTTTTGTTTTACTTATTTGTTTTTTTGAGATATTCTTTGTACTGACAATCATGTTTCTAACAGTTAGCATTTTGTTTTCTTTGCAGCACTCCATTACAAATCGCGATCCGCAAGGCCTTGAGACTCGATATGCGGAGAGGCACGGTCTCAGATCATTGATCGACCGATTGTATAGACGCGGCGGCCCAGTAAGTCACTCATCTTTCTTGTCCGTAGTTACCATGAGATATTTGAATGCATTATTGTATGGTGGATTGATATGTTGTTTCTTTTTCTGCAGAATCTGTTTGATGCTCCTTTACAGCGGGAAGAGCTTTCGGGGGACGACGATTTGTAGCTCGCCCTTGGATCCTTAGAGCTCACATACCTTTAGTTTTTAGTCGCCCGATCTATGTAGACATTTTCTATGTATTAGTGATATTGTTTTATGATTGTACCAATCGCATTTTATGCGATATCATGTATTTATTTCATCCATCAGTTTTATGATTTCAGTATACATTCTTTTTGTTTGCAAACGCTTTGTATGAAGCAGTGCAGAAACTATTTTGCCCTGCCACAAAAAAAAAAATTTCTCTGTTACCGTCGCTATTTGCGTCACAAATTTACTGCACGCGTCACTATTAGCGTCGCAAATTCTCTGTAACCGTCGCTATATGCATCGCTATATGCATCACATTTGCGACACATATAGCGACGTATATAGCGACGGTTATAGCAACGATTCTATGGCGTCGTCAATAACGACGCTTTTTGCGACGACGGGGGCAAATTTTGTTGTTTGTATTTTCGTCACTTTAAACGTCACTATAAGGTCTATATCTTGTAGTGCATGTTGCCCTCTTGCAAAGGCTCTCACAAGGTCAAAAAAAGAAAAAGAGATGATAGAAAACATCACTGGAAAGGATGTATCATTGCTTTCAAAATTACACATGAAGGGTGGTTAGTCAAAGTGTAACATGTTTACATGGCCAAGGATATGCATTTGTCTCCTAACGAACGTGTTTGCCAGCAGACACATTGTAAGTCTTAAGTTGATAACATATATGATATTTTTTTCATTTAAGCAAGTATAAATATCAAACTTTGGTTGTAGATATATTTCCATCAACAAGTATTGAATGGCAACTTGTGGAGAGTTTGAGTGGAACTTTCAATGCGATTCATAAGGCATTTGCAGACATTATATATGTTGATGAGACCATCGGTTCTTTTAGTGATAGAAGAATTGTTATATATTATGCACAATATGTGGTTCTATCTAAAGAGGATACATATAGACATATTGAGGATTTACCATTGCCAATCTCTCATCTCTAATTTGGGAGATTCCTGATAAGGCAACCATGCATAGTTTTAAATTCAAAATATGTCAAGATATTCAAAAGTCCATGACAACTAGAAGGATCTCAAGAAGAATACGCGTGTCATGGTTTATCCCCTTACATATCTTTGTGGGCTGCTTCAAAATAGAAAACTTACATAGAACAAAAGTATCTTGGCTAAGTAGAAATTTTACAAAAGCAGAACTAGATAACATTATAGGAAGGCTTTGGAAATCGGGAGAGGTTGACCATAAGGGCAACACCATGAGGTGTATTGTATGCCCTAGCCAATCCTTGTCTCTGTGTTATAATATAGCATGACAAACTCTTGCTTTGGGTTTTGATTATAGGAGATACAAACTTAAACTAGGTATCTAGATTCCCTTGGATTCTAATACAGATTGCGTGCCCTTCAATCTTAAGGTGCAAGTTATAGAAAAGGAGATAAATATCACTTCTAATTGGAATCTTAAAGATGTAAGGGATACCATGGAGATGCTAAATTGTACATCCCCATAATATAAGTTCAAAGTAAATGGTAAAATAGTCAGGAAAAGAGCTGAAAAGACTTTCTCTTGTATGAGTTCCTTACCTCTCACAATTGTAAGCTTTGAGCCATAAATATGAAAAATATTGATGACATTTACATTTGACAAAAAGATTTTTATTAAATGAAGAGTCACAAAATTGAAGTGTAGATATACAAGGATATTGCTTCATTTGCATCTATTTGTCCTCCTTTAGCTTTGTAACTTCTTCATCACTTTCTGAAAAGATATCTAATCTCCTTGCAGTGGCTTTTTTCTTTGATTGGTCGAAGAATTTGACTTGGACACATGTCCTCTTCACTTTAGGTGGTGACTCATGAGGAAATGGATGAGAAAGTGTTGGCATTTTTGTCTTTTTGGAGCTTACCTTACTTGTCTTTCCAAATGACTTACCTTTTGCCTTACTCTTAGTCAAGGATTTAAGTGAAGGAGAGTCAAAATTAACTCAATACATCTCTCTCTTATCCACCATGTGTATGAATCGGGGTAATCTTGGCACTACAAGGAAAGTTGTAATAAGTTGTAAGGGCAGTGATAGTTCATACTTATAGGAAATTAAAACAAAGAAATGGAATGATTATAAAATAATTGATGATAATGTAGTAGTTGTCAAAATCGCAAATTGAAAGATATATTGCTCGAAAAAGAATGTGAAAGATACTTACATTTACCCCATCTATCTTGAGAATCTTTGAATCTATTGTCCTACAAACATTTAAAATCACTCTCCATCCACAAGAATACACATCATTTTGCAAGGGCACTTCTTGTAAGAGAAAGCTATATGGTTTTTTAGGATCAGCATTGGATCCTCATATGAGGTGTCCAAAAAGGTAACCACCAACCTGCCAACACTGTAAATGGAAACATGTTACTAAAAAAAAAATCAACTAAAACAAAAAATTGAGGATTATTAATAGTATTCAATGCACATTTTTTCTTGGCCATGGATACCAGTAAGAGAGTTTATAAGGATAATTTCTCTAGTGAGAATATCATTTTATATTAAGCTCCAATGTCCTCTGCAAAGTAAAATGTTAGTAGGAAACAGATACTACTAAAAAGAAGTATACATTAAGCCCTTTGCAAAATTGCATACCTTTCAACATAAGGAAAAAAAATATTATAGTTTGTGATTGGATCCAATGTTCTGAAAAATAATTCTATGTTTGAACGAGATCTTGAAAACAATTCCATTGATAATAGTGGATCAATGATAAATATAGTTTTAGAGATTTCTTGGCTCAGAGAAGTAATCAATGCCCTAAAACCAGTAGCAAAAACAAAGGAATGTCAATTGCAGTGAATAACACTATCATTCCATTTTTTTAAAATGAGTCAAAAAGCCTTACCTTATGCAATAAAAGACTACAGAATCTTACATTTAAATATCTTTCTTAACAAACATGGATTTGTCCTCGGGGGAAATACTAAGATAGTCTTCTTCTGAAGAAATGCAAGAGACATTCACAACCATTTGCCCGTATACCTCCCCCAATCTCTTCAAATTGACAGGACCAAGGATTGTGATTTTCCTCTTGCAAACTTCATCCTTTGACTCTAAAATCTCTTGTAGTCGTTCTTAATGGGCAGACACTTGTTTCAGGGTGATCTTTGGAGGATATAAATGTGTCACCTCCTTAATCATTGTCTGTTTTGCAATCCTAGACAATTTTGGAGGAACGTTAAGGATCTCAAATGCTTTTTGATCAGTAGTAGGCAAGGGCCTCAATACCTTGTCGAACCTATACCTGATTCTGCTGACCATACTAAAGTCTTTGTTCATCAAAGTCACTCTATGAGCATGGGCAACAACAATGTAAGCATTGTTCATAAAATCAATAACGAAGTCTTCAGTAGCCTCCGGAAGGCAAAGAATGGCTGCAAGCTGCCATTTTTTTGCATGTCAACTTTAGTTGACACCCTTGATAATCTATAAGAAATATCTTTGACAACTCTTATAAATGTTGTCTTTGGAATCACATGCTGGATAGCTCTTTGTGCCTTCCTTATCTCACTGAAACATTTTTGAACATAATAAAGTCTAGACTTTCTCTTTCTCTTGGACTTGGAAGGGTCTTATTCTGCATGGGCATAAGAGGGTCCAGGTTGCTCTGTCTGTTGAATAGGGGCTTTAAGGGAGGTTGAAAACTTGGCAATTGTAGGGGAGGACTGTACATGATGAAGCTTACTATGGGCAAGAGAAGACATTGTCTCTACACTTGATTATTTAGATTCCATGAAAGGAGACTGAGGGCAACCAGGGGTAGGTGGGATCTCAGGAGGGAAAGATTGAGCAATTGATGGTCTTGTCTCTTCCTCACTCTAGTTGCTGTCTAAATACACCTTCCTTGTCATCTAGTTTGTCCTAGCCATGACTTGCTAGAAAATAAAACAAAGTTCAAGTTAAAACATTTTAAAACCATATTAAAGAAACCTTAAACCCAAAACGAAAACTACAAATACGGCGCGATAGGAGTGAAGCGTGTGTTTAAAATCAAGCTACTCGCGCCAAATTTGCAGATGACAAATACGGCACGAGAGAATGCAGCAGCCCGCGTTTGAAATCAAGCCACTCGCGCCGTATTTGCAAATGACAAATACAGCACGAGAGGAGTGTAGCCCGAATTTGAAATCAAGCTACTTGTGCCGTATTTGCGGGGCACGAGGAGTGAAGCGCATGATTGGAATCATACAAATGAAGACACAAACGTGATTGGAATCATAGGGATGATGATACGACGTGATAGGCGAAAAGCTAAGGTTAAATATGAAGCTTCTCACACTATATCTGTGGAATATTGATACCGCGCGATGAGAAAAAAGTGCTGGTTGAAATAAAAGCTCCTTGCACGGTATTTGCATATTACTGATATGGTGCTAATGCAGTTGAGCGTAGGATTAAAAATCACCTTTTCCATCGTATTTGCGAATGGCCGGTACAGGGCAATGCGACAATCATTGATCTCGACGCTCATAGATTCGAAAAGTGAGCCACGTAAGCTGGCATTGATCTTTTACACTTGCAAGAATGGAAACACGTGGTGCTATTTAATTGGTTAGGGTTTGCGTGGGACATCCACGTGGCTTTTCACGTGGCATTTTTTGCCTATCTATATAAAGAAGTAATTAGGCTATTATGATTTTTTTTGCAAATTATCAAGCCTAGCTAGAATTGAGATCCACTTTCATTGTTTCATTTGTCAATTTGCGTAGTTTCGTGTAGTATCCCTTGATTTCGTGCCGTATCATAGATCTGCAAATAAAAGTGAGGAGGTATTGTCCTTGAGGTCGCTTGCCAAATTTTGCGTTGTATCTTAGATCTGGAAATACAAAGCAAGGAGGCATTGTTCGTAAGGTCGGGTGCACACTTTCGAACTATATCTTGCTTTCACTCATGTCTAAATCTAAGGATGTTGCAAGCTTCCAAGAGCAGGTAACCCCTAATAAGAAAAGAAGAAGATTGTCATTAGGGTCAACAAGGGCTTCTGGTTGTGCTGCCTTCTCTCCTCTTGAGATTCCCATGGCTTCTTCTCCTTGTTCAGTAGCAAGTGTGGGAATGCCTAGGAATTAGTCTCCAATCAAATGCAAGTCACCATTGAGGGTTTCTAGGTTGTCTCATATCATAGAGGTTTCTCCATCAGAAAGGCTCCTAGACTTTCTTCTTCAGAATGGCATGGAGTTATCCTATTACGGAGTTGCAAATTATATTTTCAACCCTGACTGGGATTTACACCATGTATTGAACTCATGCAAGAAGTTTTTCATGGAGGAATTTACTGAGTTTGAAAGTCTTGCATTCCAGTAGTTGAAAAAGATGCAAAGGAATATGTTCACATACCTATTAGGAGCTCACCTTTAGAGAAGGCTTTGTTTTTAAGAAAGTGTATATCTCATTTGCTTGATCAGTTTTGTAGCTCAGATTCGTTTTGTTCTACTCATTCTAGGAAATGTGGGCTAATGTCCAAAACAACTGCATTCATTGCATATACTCTTCTTAAATATCCTATTAAATTTTATGAACAACAATTAGAGGGTCCAAAATGTTCTAGCTTTTGCCTTTTGGACCAGGTGGCAAATGACAAGGATGCAAGGGAATGTTTAGACCATGAGTAAGAAGCATATATTGCTAGCAAAGTAGATGTTGCCCGATTCAAATTTGAGACCATTATTGAAGAAAACCATGCAAATGCAGATCTTCTATGTGACTCTTCTTTTTATACAGTCTCTTCACTTCCAAGTTTCCCTATTAAGGACAAGGAATACATACTGCTAGCCGACATCCAATGGCTCTTTAATCTTAGGGAGGATTATTGTCTAGCCATCATTGTAGAGGCTTCTGATGCTGGAAATGGCATTGTTGACGTCGAAAATGAATCAAAAGAAGAGTTACTTAAACTTGACACCAAAATTATGGATGACAAGTTTATTGAAGCAGGGGATGCTCTTTTTCTTTGTTTTAGTAAGGCAAAGAACGGTGAGAAAGAGTATGGGATTACTGAAGAGGAGTTCCACGGCCTTCAAGACCGACTTGGAATTTCCCATTTGGGAAGAGAAGAGTCATAGTATGTTAAAGAATTGGAAGATACCAATGAGGCACAATCATCAATTAACATATGGAATCCAACTAAGCTAGAGAATGATGAAAACCAATTGGTACTATTATCTCCATTTTTATAAGATATACACTAATATGTTTGATTTCAACATTCATTTGACATTTATCTTTTTTTATAGTTGGAGATTGAAGATTTCGATAACTTCTTGGGATGGGGTAAAGGGACAAGAGTTGGTATTAGTTCATTGAAAGATGTTGCACTTGGCCATTACTTAGCAAGGATTAATATGCATGTTTTCGTAGTATTTTATAACATCTTCTTAGAGAAAGCAACATGGCCTATACTATGTATCAAGGCACTTGCCAAGCTACTTAGTTTTTCCGAGTTACAATACAATGCACACAAGGTGATGTTTTTAGAGAAGACTACGACAATTAGGATTTTTTGTTATGGTCATGGTTTCTCTACTTCTAGAGCATGCTACTTTCTAGCCCTCTCATCTTATGCTTTGGCAGCAAAGCAAACTGATATAAAATCGATAGTTGGCTACAAGAAAAGAAAATTTTTGTGTTATAGAGAAAATATGACAGAGGGGGAGGATGATGTAAAGGCTCCTTAGAGCTAGCTTTTTACTTTTCTTTCTTGAAAAATACTATGAATTCTCAAGTTGAAGTATTCATTCTTTGAAGCTATCATTGAAAAAACCAATTGAATAGCTTCTCAAGAGCATTGCTTTTTGTAACTCCTCCTCCATGTCTTGTGCTTCAAAAAAAACTTGTATGCGCTTGATAGTGAGATTTTTCCATGCCTTGGCCACTATAAGTTGCTAGGGGGCCTTGCTCCTCCACAAAGTAAGGCCCATGGATATAAAGGATATGCTGCGAATTCATAAGAGTAACGTTAATTTTATGTCAATGGAAATTTTATTGAAGAAAGCTTGGATTAAATATTCTCTCTTACCAAATAAAATGTGATATCTTTTTCCCCCATGCCTTCTTTATTGCTTGAACAAGATTTGTAATGGCACATTTAAACTCTTCTAGATACGTATAGGTTTTTGTTTGTTGCTTGAGGAGCTTTAGCAAGACATTGAGGTATCTCCAAACCTCCATCCTTAGAAACTCAAGTCGTGGTGTGGTTGCAACATTTGTCGTTATCCCACACAGCTCTCTCCAATGCTCCCAAGTAATCCTCATCTATTTTTCTGTGTGGTTACCTAAAAAATGTCTAGCTTTTGAGCCTCCCATTGAGACATCAGCTAAGACATCTCTTGTTTTTTCTGAAAGTGTTAGATCTTTTCTTAAGTGAACTTAACCTCTATGAAAACCCATTCTTAAGAGTAATGCCTCATATTTGTCAATACACTCATCCAATAAAGACAAAGGCTTAATTGAGTATACATAGTCGAGATGCAACCTGAGAATTTTATCAATAATTCTAATCTCTGCATGCAAAGTACATATATGATTATTTGTAAGAGGAATTGAAAGAATAGGATCCCATATATGTTCCTTTTTTTTAAAAAAACTTAGATCTATAGAGTCTCTAATTGGGGCTCTTCTTATAGGATGCAAGTTGCTCCAATCTTTAGACCCAATACTTTCCATGCAATAAATACAAGGATATTTTACATTTTTCCCATTACATAATCCAAGCATACATTTGATTGTTTTCAAGTCGGCACTCATGTGCCATTCCATATTAAAATTACCAACCCCATCAACAACCAACATTTCTCCTTCACTTTGAGACTTAATAATGTTTGGAATACTTGTACGAGTAAATAACCATTTCAGTGTTTGATAATTCTCAATTGGTACCTAAGCTACACCAACCCACCAAATCTCCATCTAAGATTGGAACTTATGCATTGGTTCTTGACCCCCACCATTGCTATATTCCAATACCATGTTCATGATGCAAATGCTCATTCTTTCCATCTTTTATCCTTTTTGAATATGTGCTTCATCTAACTTCAAGGAAAACTTTAAAACACTGTGACATTCCTCTAACACGAGGCTATACACCTGAACCATTGCAATCTGCACTCTTCTTAAATCAACCCATATATTGTTAAATACATTGTATTCAAAACTAGATTTTCTTTTTGACTTTTCATATGGCATAGATGCTTCAATATGAATGTATTCCCTGAAAACTTATGGAATCTTACGATTCACGGCAGTCCTTGCAACCGATACCCTTAGGGCTCTAGGCAACCCAAATGCAATAATTCCATTACATTTTAGATTTTTACACCATAATCTTGAGATAGCACGATAACCTTTTCAACTAATGCCCACAGTATCACATGTCTCTACAATTTTGTTCAGTTTTACTATGCCTTTTAAGTCCTTGACCAATTCTTTGAGAGTTAGGTCTCTCAAATCCATATTTTGAGGTGACCTAAGAATCCTCAAAATATCATTCTTATTCATGGTCTCTTTTAAAAAACGGATTCTCTCCTCACTCTCTTGAATATTAATACCTGACATGTTAGAGACATATTTATTTGCAATATTTAATATTGTTTTCTTTACTCTCTCACATAAGCTAGTTATAATTTTTAATGGTCTCTTTCTCTCTCTGAATCCTATTGGTCAAGTGTGCTAGCTTTTCTTGTAATGACTATTAGCATTTTTCAAAACGTCAATCTTATTTGTTAGCTTGGAAATGCTTGTCTGTGCAATAAATAATGCTTTTCTCATTTCATTCATTTGAGCCATGTATGTGTAAGATGTAGAGTATAACCTTTTACAATATCCAAGCATCCCATTATAATCTTCCCCAACATATCTCACGTAGTCGTGAATATTTAAAAAAATAGGAGGTTTACTTGTTGAAGGATCCTTGTGATAAATATTTCCATCCACCCACAAATCTATATGTTTCCTTCCTTGAATTCGCAATCTGTTGGCCTCCATCTCATCTAATAGTACTCAATGATGTATACTTCTCCAAGATGAATAAATTGGATCTAGTTGGATGGTAAGTTTGTACTTACATGTACTCACATCTATATTACTTGCAGAGGTATTGCTAAACATTTTAGTAGATCAACAATCACAATGATTAGAAAATGAGCACAAAGAAGAGAATGGCAAAAGAGCATGTGAAAAGAAGAAGCGGGAGTAGATAAACCGTGATATAGGTGGACATTTCTCGAAAAAACAAAATTTTGCAAGTTCCAAGATGAAAAACGACTGAAAAGGTAACCTTGACATAAATTAAAGATGAGGGACAATTAATGGCTGAGCTTCTTAATGAATTCAATATTCTCTCTCATTAATCACATGTAAGCAATCAAATTTGACGTTTTCATTCTTCCAAAATCTCAACTAATTAGCAACTTAATCATTTTCTTACAAGTGTCTTTTTTGAAGCAAAGGAGAAGGCCACACTGCAAAAGGTTTACCAAGTCCAGTTCTTGTGAAATCTACTTATGATACCCAACAGAAGACCCAAGAACATGCTTCCAATTTGGTGGAATTGGAAGTGGCCACAATAACGTGTGCAAAGAGAGGAGAACCCGTAGTTTCAGAGAATGTTCCCTCTATCAAGACTCTGAAGTTCAACCTTCCTAAGGAAAAGTAGAACAATGCAGTACAGAACAATGGAGTACAGAGCACTACAAAGCCATAGAGAGCCACAAAGATAGTTGCAGAAGCAGAACCAGAGGTCCAAGAGATAGAGGATTCCAAAGTACCTCCTCATGAAGAAGAAGCGTAGATGTTGCCGCTCCTAGAAGAAAAACGGAAGATAAAAGTAGGTGTTGCCCCATTTTCTAGCTGATTGGAAAAGCCTGTGGATCCTATCAAAGAGTATGATTTGGTCAAAGACTTACACACTTTTAAACCAAACGTAACATTTTCATAGTTGTTGATGTTGTCTCCTAGCTGTTGAAAGAAATTCAAAAGTATACTTACAAGAAGAAGAGGCCTAAGAATTGTTCCCTCCATGGTGACCAAGGCCAACAAAGCCTCAAAACCCATGAAGGAAGTAGATGTGCCTAACGCCTTACTGGATCTTAGAACCCCAGAGATTGGCGTATAGATTGAAGGGTGCTTTATTGCATACACATTGATTGATGGAGGCTCATCAATGAACATAATGACAGATGTGACAATGAAGAATCTAGGCTTACAAGGAATGCAATCTACATAGCGGCAAACCAAAGCAGAATCAAACCGTTGGGCATTCTCCCATACGCAAAGATAACCCTCGCAGGAAGAGACTATTGGCTGATATATTTGGTAGGCAAACCAAATTCTTATGGGATCTCATACCCTCTGCTGTTGGGAAGACCTCGGCTTTTTGAAGCAAGAGCAAGGACGAACTAGTTCAAAGGAACCCTAATCCTCGGTAAAGGACCCAACAAAGTGGTACTGAAGTTGTATGGATAACAAAAAAGCAATGAATCCACGTCCATCGAAGTCCTAACCGACCCCCTCAATGAAGTAACAGATTGTACATGAGGAGGAGACAAAGAGGTTGTCAAACAAAACTTTTCCAAGAAAACAGAGGCATAGTCCCTAATAGTAGTGGGCACTGTAAGCTAACTACGAAAGAAGAAAAGTCATTGTCCATGGGAGAATACCTTCTTCCTGAACCCGAATTGACTTTTGAAATCACCTTTGACAGCAAAATAGAAGCATGGATGTATTGTCCTTGTTACATGGTACTCGCAGAGACAAAGCCAGAGACAGAGATAGGAGCAGAGCTAGAGATAGAAACAGAAACAAAAGACATAATAGAGAGCTTGTTCTTCTCTTACAGATCCTCCACAGAAGTAGAAGTATAATCTAAAGCGACGAAAGTGATAATACAGAAGAAGATTATGAAAGCAAGCTAGAAGGATCTATCCTACTCACAAAAGACAAAGATGAGAAAGTTGTTACTGAAGTTCCTAAAGCCTCAGAAGCAGAAGATTCCTTTCTTATTGACAGAATGATTATGGTACCCTTTGGACTGAGTAACGAGTCACATCATGAGTAAAGCCTTTATAAGAAATGGATTAAGAAGAATAGGCCTTCCTTTAGCAATGGCTCTTGTAATCCAAAAATACTTTTCCTTAAAGAAGATGATGACGATACACCTTATCAACAATCCTCAGCCTTGCAAGTTAAATGGAACGCAAAAAATTCCTGTTATGTGGCATTCTTGGATGCATCTTTAGAAAACGAATCCTTGAGCCAAGAAATAATTCATCCCCAAACCAAACCTGAAATCTCAATGATACCATTTCAGCCTCCCAAAGAGTGAGCTAAGACTTCATTAAAAGAGAACAATGGTTCTAGTGCATTATCAGAAGATGAGGCCACTCCCTTGAAGGAGTCAGATCTTTACCTAGTATTAGTCCGTGGGACATTTATTTGTAAAGTGAAAGATGAAAGGAAATTGACGTTCATGGATGCTGACAGTACTGAACGTTACTTAAAGATGGGTCTAAATCTTCCAGAAGAGGAATTAGTGGTCTTGCGAGACCTACGAAAGTAGAACTTAGACGTGTTTGCATGGTCGTACAAAGATCTAAAGGGGATTGATCCCACTGTATGCCAACACCACATCAACCTAGAGCCCTAATGCCAAACCTATGATGCAAAGATAGAGGCGTATGAATCCCAATTATTCTGCTCAGTCGAATAATTGAAGCTTCTTGAAGTTGAGTTCATTTATCTAGTGGCTAACAATGAATGGGTTTTGCTCATTATTGTGGTTGTACCCAAGAAGAACGGGAAACTTTGAATATGTGTAGACTTCTGAAAGTTGTGTTCCAAGATGAAGAAGGATCATTTTTCTATCCCTTTTACAAACCAACTATTGGACATAGTGGTAGGCCATGAGCTCTATTTCCTCTTGGATGGATTTAGCAGATATAACCAAGTCCAAATCACAGAAGAGGATCAATCCAAAACAACCTTCACAACAGAATGGGGAACCTATGCTTATAGAGTGATGTCATTTTTGGGCTCTATATGCTCTTGTTACTTTTCAACAAGTGATGATAGCTGCCTTCCAGAACCATCTACATGATTTCATTGAGGTGTACCTTGATGACTTCTATGTCTATAGCCTGATCCATGAGCATTGGGGACACTTGGATCAGTGTTCTGATAGATGTCGAGAGTATGGGATTTCTCTCAACCTTGACAAAAGTATCTTTGGCATCTCATCAGAAGTCCTTCTAGGCCACATGGCTCTACACAAGAAGGGATAGCAACAGATCTTACTAAGATTGAGAAGATGGCCGCCTTAATAGTGCCAACTAACCTTAAGAAATCAAGGATATTTCTTGGCAATGTGGGCTATTACAGAAGATTCATTGCACACTTTGTGATGAAGGAAGTCCCTTTGTATAAACTCATGAGAAAAGATGTCAAGTTTACATGGACCAATGATTGTGACAAAGCATTTAACACCTTGAAGTGTTTGATTGAAGCACCCATCTTGCAGCCTCTTGATTGGATGAAGAAGTTCCATGTGCACACTGATGCGTTAGTTGAAGGGCTAGGTACAGTCTTATGCCAAAAGGGTCCCTCTAAGCTAGATCAACCAATCTATTATGCAAGCTAGAAAGTAATCAATATAGAGCGAAACTACACAATGATGGAGCTTCAATGTCTAGCAATGGTGTTTGTTTTGGAGAAGTTCTGACATTATCTACTGTTGACACATTTCATATTCTATGTGGACCATGAAGCCTTGTCTTTCCTAATGAACAAGGCCGACGTGAAGGGAAGAATGATGAGATGGCTCCTTTTGTTTCAAGAGTTTGACTTTGAAGTGGTTACCAAACCCAGTCACTCTCATGTTCTGGCTGATCATCTTTCGTGAATCCCTCAAAGTGATGATGAAGAAGAGCAAGATGATCTAGACCTTCCTAATGCTTCCTTGTTTCTAGTTGAAACAGTTACCCCATGGTATGCAGACATAGCCAAACTCCTAGCAACCCAATAGTATCCCCCGGGTATCTTGAGCCGTTAGAGGATGAAACTTCTATTGGAATCACTTAGGAGGTGCTCTATACAAAAAATGCAAGGAAAAAGTCTTACAAAGATGTGTTGTAGGAGAAGAAATCTGAAAGCATGCCATGATGAGCCCTGTGGTGGACACTTTATAGGAGAAGAGCCAAAAAGGATATACTTTCAAGATATTGGTGGCTGACCCTCTATAAGGATACCTATGATTACTACAAGCGGTGTGATGCCTGTCAACAAATGGGAAAGCCTACTAAATCTAGTGCCATGCCCTTGCAACCCATTCTTCCCCTAAAGCCGTTTGAGAAGTGGGGGATTGATTTCGTGGGGTCCCATTGACCCACCAACTAGAAGGAAGTAGAATAGATACATCTTGGTCTGTACAAACTACGTAACAAAGTGGTGTGAAGCTAAAGCTCTAAAGCGGGACGATGGTAATAGTGTGGCCTTGTTCTTGTACAAGAACATCATCACCCGTTTTGGCAGTCCCCTAGAGCTTGTTAGTGATCGACGTACCCACTTCCTTGACAAAATCATGGAAGAGTTGACCAAACTGTACAAGATCCATCATCATAAGTCCATACCCTATCACCCTAGAGCCAATAGCCAAGTTGAAGTTACCAATCACATCCTTTACTCGATTCTAACCAGAAGGATAGCTGCGTATTGTCATGATTGGGATGATCGCCTCTGGGTATAGAGAATCTTCTATAAGGTAGCTAGATGACAAACTCCTTTCCAGTTGGTGTATGGAACAGAAGCCGTATTTCCTGTTGAACTCGAGCTACCCTCTTTGCGTGTGGCCATCAATGAACGCTTGGGAGATGCCGAGTCCTTGCAATGCCAACTCTTGCACTTGGAATGTCTCGATGAGATCCACAGGATGCCCCAACTATGCATGGAAGCCACATAAGCTTGCAGAAAGGTCTATCATGATAGCTTCATCAAGTAAGAGTTCAAGGAAGGTGACTTAGTCCTCCCTTATGATTTTTGATTTGGCAAGTTTCCAAGTAAGCTTCAATAATGCTAGATGGGTCCTTATAAAATACTTGTTGTCAATCCTAATGGTTCAGTCCATGTCCAGACATTTGATGCTTCGGATTATCCCTTCCTTATAAGATACTTACCTTCAATCCTAATGGTTCAAGATAGTCGATGCTTTGGATGGTCCCTTTCTTATTAATAACTATCACCTCAAGCAGTATTACCCTCCCTGGGGATCTTGACAATCACTGTCAATAGCTTCATGATTCCTTGTTCGATGGCTGATATGCCTTTACCTAATGCTCCTGATAATCCTCTTGCTAATCTTGATGATGAGGTTCCATTCTAATAGCCCCTCGTAGTCACCTTCCCCTCCTCCTTGGTTTTCTTTTCGTCTAATGCAACAGCAGTGGCAAGGATGGTTCTGATGCTTGGCGTTCCTGCCATTTGACACTTCAAAAGCAATAAGAAAAATGAAAATAAAATAAAATAAAAATATACATGTCATGGGAGGAAATGACTTCGGTCCATGTCATGCCAACCAATTTCTCGAGAAAAGGTGGAAATACCCTTGGGAGTAGGGTAAAATGAAAAGAAAAGAAAGAAAAAAATAAAGTAAAATAAAGTAAAATAAAATAAAATTGTTATGGGAGAAAAGGAAGTAATTCCCTATCATAACACGTCTCGTTCCAAGACAAGGTGGCAAACACTCTTGGGCAGGAAGCTGGTCGTGGAAAAGGTGGTAACACCCCATAGTCTATGATTGCCAAATCTCTAGCCGAACTCTTGCAGATGAAGTTTTTAAGCCGCCGCCCTTGGTGTGCTACATTATATAACCTCTCCAGTGCTTCTAGTTCCTACACTAGATGAAGGTTCCAACATGCAATCCCAACACCGCACTTGTTGGCTATCTCCTTGGATAGGTCTCTTTATCAACCAATCCACGTTGACACCTTCAACAGATGAAGCTGATCTTCATTGAAAAATTTAGAGCATCATGAGCTTTCATCCTAATTGGATGGGGATGTGAGTATGGACTACCTCTGTATCTATCAACAAAGTGTAAGACAGAGGATGGGGTGAGTGACCAGTCCTTGCCCTTGATATTAAATAGAGAGGTGAGATGTGTGAATGGAGCATTCCACGTAAGGCGATGGGCCTCTCAATGCAGAATGTGTAAAATTGTTCCTGTGCATGGCACTATAAGGCTCCTTGGCCTTCCTTCTTGCACCGTATGTTGGCACATGGCGAGATGCACAATGCACCATCAATTGCACACAAGGCATACACCCTCTGTACAATGTGAAAGTGAGAATAACGTCAATGGGTTTCAGGAATGGATTTTCCTCCTGTATTTATCAACAGAGCATGAGACAAGGGGGACTTGAGTGTGACTAGTGTTTCCTCAATCAATTATCGAGAGGTGAGGATTGAGGGACATTACGACACTTGGAGTCAGATACGTTCTCGTCTCCGTATGTATACACGGGATGGGTTTCTGCCATCACCATAGGGCACATCACCCTATTCTGGACACTGCACAATAAGGCTTCCTAGCCTCTCTATTTGCACCTATGCCAGATGGGGTGGCATGCACTAATGCACCATCAACTATGCACCGTGGCATACTCTCCTTCTATACCCTCTCTCTTGTCGATTTCTAAATTGGGTGTGAGATTGGGTTTCCTCCATTATCCAATCGAGTGATGTCCATAATGGGGCGAGTGAATATTCTTTCATTCCATTTGAGTGACTGTAAGCTGAGTGCAATATCCTTCATCATCAACGATTTTTTTCGATTCCCTCAACAAAGTTGCCTCCCTGGGTGCTTCTGCGTGGTCCCTGCCACATTAGACGTGTGTTGTGAAGAGACCTTGGTACTTTATGTAGCTAACAATGACACATGATGCGACATTGACAATCGCCTTCACTTTTCAGCAATATGGGCCAAGCTTTTCTAACCCTACACTTCTCGTTTATTAGTGGTGGTCATGTTTTAAGTGTGGGGATGTTAGCAGTTGGTCTAATGTGGGGTCGTAGGTCCCTGTTGCTCAATTCACCCTTCGCGTTAAAGTCTTAAGTGTAAGGACACATCCCTATGCATCTAAGAGGTATATCCTCATGCACATCTAGATTTTGATCATGTAGTTGTGCCATGACGACCTGATTTTACCCTGATGGATTTCCTCCCCCCCCACCCATCCTCTCTCACCCCACTGTTGCAAGCGTTCCTTCCCATTTCTCTTTATCCCTTGATTTGACACATTTCCATGTGAATGTATCATATGCTCCCTCAAATCCATATCCAACCTTATAACCATGTTTTTCCCTTTGACTGGTACACTTATTCTTTTTACAACCCCTTGTTCTGATCAACGGTTCAAAAGTCATTCATTTTTTAAGAATTTTACGTCACCTTGATGTTTTTCCATGTGAACACATCCTTTTTACTTGGAAATTGCCAATGGATGTGACAAACCTAACCTACATCTTCCACTTGACACTTTTTCTTTTACCGCCAGTCATTTCAAGGTACGATTTGTCCATTATTAATTTTTGTGGGTTTTCATATCTTTTTCATGCGTGTCTTTGTTGTTTTTCCCATGCGAACCTACACTATTCTCCTCGGAAGTTTCTTATGATTTTTTAGCCTTGTAAGATGCCCCTTCTTGCCCATTCTTCTTTTTTACTCCACCCTGTTTTGACCTGCGGATTTTTCGTTATTAGTTTTTATATGTGTTTTTTAATCCCATTTTTGCATTTTTTTCCATGTGAATGCCTCTTAATGATCCCGGAAATGCATTCCAACCTAATCGCCTTGTTACTCACACTTCTCCTGTCATTTTTCCCTTTTATTGCCTTTTGTTTCAAGGTACGGATCTTTCCCAATTAATTTCCACATCTAATTGTCATTGTGTTTTTTTTTTTGTTTTTCCCATGTGAATGCACATTCCCATCCCCATTTAAAATGCATTTGATCTTTTCCATCCTATTTTCCCTATCCTTTCAGAAATTTTTTGTTTTCATTTCTTTGTGATTTGACCGCCGAATCGTTTTCTATTTGTTTTTTTGCCTCGTTTTGAATATCCTTTTTTGTTTTTTCCCTATGAATGGGTCCTCTCCTTGGCGGAACCCCGCTTTGACATGACAACTAGTCCAACACATCGTCCTACACATTTTTTCTTTTTGCCGCCCTTTTTCCCAACAGATAAATTTTCTGCAATTAATTTGTCTATTTTTGCATCCTGACGTTGCACAGGTTTACGCGTAGACGCCCTCATTTCCGTCTTTTGATGTGCATGTTGTGTTCATCTTGTCATCCGCCCTCCTTGCGCATGCCCACATCCGCTCTATGTTCTCAATACATCAAAATTTTTTACCCCCCACATGTGCATACACGTGGAATGGAGGGATGTTTCTTTATTTTATTTTATTAATTTTTAATTTTTTCCTATTTTTCTTTTTCATTAATATATACCCCCCCTTAACTGCCTCTCCCACGTCCCCTCACCTCCCTCTCCCTCCTCCCTCTTCTCTCCTCTTCTTTCTCTCTCTCTCTCTCTTTCTTCTTCTCTCTCCTTGAACCCCCTCTCTCTCCCTCCCCTCACCTCCCTCTCCCTTCTCCCTCTTCTCTCCTCTTCTTTCTCTCTCTCTCTCTCTTTCTTCTTCTCTCTCCTTGAACCCCCTCTCTCTCCCTCCCCTCACCTCCCTCTCCCTCCTCCCTCTTCTCTCCTCTTCTTTCTCTCTCTCTCTCTCTTTCTTCTTATCTCTCCTTGAACCCCCTCTCTCTCCCTCCCCTCTCTCTTATCTGCTTCTTCCTCCTCTCCTTCTTCCTCTTCTTCTTCTCCCTCCTCCTCCTCCTCCTCCCTCTTCTTCTTCTTCTTCTTCTTCTTCTTCTTCTTCTTCTTCTTCTTGCGCCCCGCTCGGTGCCCCTAGGCACACTCACCTCCACTCCCTTTGCATTGCCCACCGTTGTTCTCTCCAAAGCCACCCCGTGCTCTCCCACCCGCTAGGTTGCTGCTGCCAACCACCACCTGGTGCTCTCCCGTCCACCAGATTGCTGCCGCTTGCATTTCCACCACTGCCTGTGCTCCCACCTAGTCCCCTCACCAACTCCACCAACCCCGCTACCCCCAGCACCCCTACCTCCTTAACCTCCCCTTTCTACGCCCCCCATTCCTCCCACCCCTCCCTTAGCCCCCCTTCCCAGCGTTCCCCCGTTAAAACCCACAGCCCCCCCCCCCCCCCCCGCCCTTCCCTAGCCCCCTTTCTCACTCTCCCTCTAGCCCACGGCACTTTCATAACCAGTCCCTCTTTACCCCCGCCTATTCCCATTCCATGTAAACGTACTTACGGGCGATTGTAAGTATTCGTACACACTAGCAGGAGCTTTCGTGTGAGTGTTCACATGAGAGGCCACATGTTTGGCCTTGTCTTTGAGGTGGTGCATGCTCAGTTGTTTCCACGCAACTGCTCACACATAGATCCGAGTACCTCCTTTTTTATTTTGAAAATTCGTTAAAACCCGAGAAAATACCTAAAAACACTAAAAACTTTCATAAACAATTCATACAAATTCAATTAAAAAACAAAAAATAGCTGAAAAAGTCTTTTTTGATTTAGAGTTTTTTACAAGTCAAAAAACACTTAAAACACACATGAAACCTTATAAAAACCTTACAAATTCATAAAAATCTCCAAAATTTTATGGAATTTTTTTCTTTGGAAAAATAGTTTACCAAATTTTTGAAAAAAAAAATCTTAGCTAATAATATTCATGTAAAATTAGAAAATAATTAAAACCCTTTAATTTCATGGAAACTACCCTAAAAATGGTTTTTAAATGATTTTAAAAATAAAAAAATAAAATAGGAGTATGAACTTATTATCAAAGTAGGCTTAGCCAATTTTATCACACTATCATTGCCACTCATTCTAGAGAATACTGATACTTGTGATCAATTTCTAGCCTCTTATAGTAAGAGATTCGGTGTTGTTAGAGGAACAATTGTCCAATTGATGCCTAAAAGTTTAGGCAAGGCTCTCTCTTTACCCTATTGGGAAGAATCTTTCCCTACTACTAGATAACTATTCTCGAATGAGGATATTCTTAAATTGTTGCAGAAGCAGACACAAGATGTGTTGGATCCCAAGAAGGTTCTTACTTCTTTTGGCATTAGTGTCTCCATGATCTCTAATCATGTGTTGAAGTAGCTCTATCAATTTCTCCAATACAGGTTTATGGCTGCCAAGATAACCTCTAATTACCTTTCAAAGGAGTTGTTTACAGCTTCCAAAATGGTGTTGAAAGGCATAACTATTGATTGGAGTTCCTACCTTTTGTCAAAGATGGATCAATCCGAGCCACAAGGGGTAATGTAACTAATGTTACATTTGGTTCCTACCTTTCTATCTTTTTGACATATAGTACCTCTTCGAAAGTTCCTACCTTGATAGTTGATCCACTAGAAGCTCCTCCCCCTATTAAACACTCAGATGTTGTCATTGAGGATCTTGATCCTATCCCTCTTGTGGTAGTTTAGAGGAAATGCTTAAAATGAGAGGCTGAATCAGCCCTGCTCCTCCTCCAATCTCTATTCCTATTTAATCTGGAAGTCGCCTACTAACTTTCCTCAAGCCAAATCTTTTCAAAGCACATCATGAGGATACTCTTGAGATTTCCATCCCTTCAGTACAACACTTCGTAGCTGGAGATGTAATTCCCTTCCTATGTCAAGACATTCAGTGTTCTATTGAGCTCTCAATGACTATCTGTATCCATCAGCTCTATTCCTCTTGCTATGACAAAGCCCAACATACCAAAGAAGAGATGACAAAAGCAAATATCGTGCTAGCTTCTGCTCATGAACATTTTTTTAATCTTTGTACCCAAATGGAGGAGCAGACTAAGATCATTGATGCTCTGAAAATGGAAATTTCTAGTTTGTACAATCAATTGGATCACACTAAAACCCAAGTAGTTTATGTGACTGAGAAAAGAGATAGATTGTTGAAGGAATCTTAAGAGCTTCAGGCTTTGCTAACCACCTAGATAGAGGAGCTTAAGATAGTAAATACCACCCTAGAACAGAGCAAAAACCAAATTCAACAACTTAGTGATCAATTGGCTCATTCACATTCTTCTTCACATAGTCTTATTGTACATCCAATTCCTTCTTTGTCCCCTATGGACTTGGTAGTTCTCCAACGACAAGCCATGTTATGCCCTTTGTTCCAAGCTAAAGTGGAAAGGATTTAGTCTAGGATGGACTTATTATGGTCTTTATTTGAGTAATTCCAAGAGTATGTTCCTCCTGATCATTCCTTCTTTGTCCACTATCAGTTGTACAGAAGTTGGCCTTCTATATTAAACTCTCAATGATGGATCTACCTCTTCCAGAGGATGGTTGGAGTGGATCTTGGTCTTTTGATTTGCTGAGAGAAGTAGTCCGCATGGTCTTTGAAGACTCTATGACTTCGAATACAATGTTGATGTCTTATATGTATTTAAGAGGTGATCTATTGATTCCATATGATGAAGATCTAGCTTGGTATGTTGGGGATGGGGTGTTATAAGCTGCTTTGTATGTCAAACATTTGGAGTTGCTGATTGATGAAATGTTCCAATGCTATTTTTCTAAAGTGGCTACTTTTCTTGGCACTTTACAACATACAATGATTGATTATGTAGTCCTAAACCAAAGACAAAATAAAGCCTCTACTCATGTGACAGAACACTAACCAACTGAGGGTGGATCTTTTAGCTTATCTTTTCAAGCACCATCCATTTGATTCATCCTTCTTTGATTTTTACCATTGACGATCTGCTTTAGGTTCATATGTTCCTAGCTTATCTTATTATCAACAAATGGCTCATCGATATGATGCTTATTTTTCCCTTTATCAATCCAACTCAACGCTCATTTTACCTCTTCTTTTCCAACCTCAAGGTGCTCCTTAAATTTCAATTTTTACCTATTGTTCTTTCATAGAAGATTGAGTATTTTTCCCTTCTCTGTCTTGTCCTTTCCCATCTATACATATTCCTTCTACTTTTCATGCTTATCAATTAGCACCTTTCTTAACCAATTTGCCTAAATTTTCAGGTAATCCTTCTTTAGCTTATTCCTCGTTTTATGATTTTTCTTACCCATCTCTTCATCCTCTTTTACCCATTCCTCTTCCATCTCCTACAACTTCCATTTATCAACCCCCTCAGTTGATTAGTGGGTATGAAGACTTTGGTCAAATGGTCCCAAGAAGAAGAGGATGAAGCTCAACTGATTCTCTTAGTGGACCGCATATTAATTCGCCATTAATTCCAAGGAAGTGGACAACTGCTAGTCAAGCATACCAATATTATCTCCATTTTTCCCAACAATATTCACAATCTCTAGATCCTTCAATGAGATTGACAACCCACTTTGCTTGGTACCTAGCATATATGCATAGGCATTCACATAATGATCAAAAGGTCATTCCAAAGTTATGTATGAATATCGATGTGAACATTAATTCCCAACAATTAGATGTCCTATATTTTCATACCCTTTGTCTGCCTAGTAGATACCTCGTTTTGCTAGAAAGGATATGTTGCCTTCAATTCTTCCAGAACCCTCAAAAAACTTTTGTAGATGAATCCTTATCCATGAATCATTTTCATAATCATCAAGCCTTCAAGAGGGATCATCTTCACACTGATACCTTTGGATGTATCTTTTATGATTCTTAATGATATATCTCTCTTTTGGAGGTGCCATTCAGATGGTTGTTTTGTGTTTGTGTTGTGTTAATTTCTATATGATGAGTTCATGGTGGTTGAATATTGGATTTGTTCGAGAGCTCTCCTTTCGACTATTGGCAGTGATGGTGATAGTGGATGAAAAGCTTAAGATGCAAAGCTGACGAACCTCTTATATCCTTTATGAATTTGTCATACTTTGCTATTGTTTATAAGATGTGGTAATGGATAAATGTATTTTCCTTTCGTTGTATTCTTTCTTCGATACAGGTGATAAGTTGGGGTCGTGCTTGGGTGCTTTATTGAAGATATTAAAGAAGATCGAGTTGAGCTTTTTATAAACTTCTATTCCCTTTTTCTTAGGTTGCAAGGACGCTCCCTTATTAAGTGTGGGGATATGTTGAATGCTGAAATGACTAGATTTTTTGATTGATTTTTGTTATTTTTATAGGCTAAATGGTTGGTTTTTTATGGATTTTGAATTATGATTAGTTGTTTTGGAAGTGTTTGAGAGTGTTTTGGATGATATTGATTATGTTTTGAAAGCTCATTATGATTTTCAATAGAAATATGAGGCTCTGTAATGTTCTGTTGAGGTTTTGATAGCTTCTGTTTTGTTCTGATTTTCTTTTATATGAAGCATGGATTAATGGTTGATGAAGTTTGAGGTTATTTGAAAGTTCATTGAATGTTTTTTGATAGTTTGGAATGGTTTTAGTATGAGTTATGAGGTTCTAATGCTTTCTGTTGACCTTTTGTAAATCCTTTGTTGAGCTTTTGTAGAGCCTCTGTTCCTATTATAATCTGTTATGTATGTTTCTGTAAGAGTTGTGTAGAATATATGTGTGACTTTGGGAAAGTTATATAGCCTTGGAAAGAGGTGAATGTAAGTTCAAAAAGAGCTTAAGGAAGTGGAAGAAGTAATGTTAACCCCAACACGAAGAAAGCAAAAGAAAGTGGAAAAGACGCAGAGCAAAGGCAGAAAAAAGGTAGCTCGACTGAAGAAAGAAAAGGAGAAAAGGCCAAAAGCACAAGGACAACCTTAAAAGTCCAAGGCAAACACAAAAAGGGAAAGGTGCATTTTTGAATAAAAAGGCGCACCCTAAAATCTTGTAAAAGAGCGCCGGGCTCTCACCCGTGCAATTTGTAAATGTAGAAGGGCGGTGAAAAGGAAGCTAGGAAGATAAAAGGACAATGGAAAATAGGGCCTAGGCTATGACCGGCCATGTAAAAAAGGGAAAAGGGGATGACCGCCCAAAAGGGAAGTAGGGTTTTGTATATAAAGTTGAAAAGTGAATGAGCTCATTCTTTTGGTGTGTGGCAAAACTAGTATTCTTCTTCCTCTCTTCTTCTCCCCTTCTTGCTTGTGTGTGCTCTTGAGAGAGGGAGTGTGAGAGTGTGAGGGAGTGAGTGTGTGTGAGAGTGAGGGATCAAGAGGGTGAAGCTCTTCACCATCTCCTCTCCTTTACTTCTCTTCTCTTCTCTTCTCTTCTCTTCTCTTGCGCGCGCGGCTATGGAGGATGGAGCTTGGAGATGGAGAAGGCTTGAGGATGCTTGAGCTAGCATCTAGGATCATGGAGCTACCGGAGTGCAAGAGAGAGGAGGGTACTCGATCGAGCATCAAGGTAAGCTCACTGCATTTGTAGGATCGACGGCGCATCGGCTAGGTGAGAGATAGGCATTAGAGCTCGCTTGGAACGCTTGATACAATAAGCAGTCCGTGGGTCTTGGCAGTTGAGCGAAAGCTCCCACATTTTGGTTCCGTTGCCGGGACCAACGGATTCAAGCTTGAGCACTTGCGTGCCTCATATCGAGCATCGAAGTAGGGTATTCATCCCCGAAACGGAGCTTGAGATAGGTAGGAAGTTGGGTGTTTTCGATCTTCAGAACAGGTAAGTATTTTGGAGTATTCTGGTTATTGATGATTGGAAAACATGGAGAAACTAGGTTAGTGTTTTGCTTTCGATTTATGTTGTGTTTAGGATAGATTAACAGTAGGAAATCACACACGAAGAGGCAGAGGGCTGTTGCTGTGAAACAGGGGGAAAACCACAAGAAATAAAAGGAAAAATGGAGTAAATGCAAAGGTAACTGTGTAGGAAACGCCAGGAAAGGAATCTGTAGTGTTCAGGGAAGAACTAGCAGGGTATAAACTCTGGGAGGGCAAGAGAACCCCCATTTCCAACCAACGGAGAGCGAGAGAGATAGAGAGTGAGAGAGTGAGCGAGCTTAGCAACCGTCCGATCGACCAGGGCACGGAGGACATCGCGTTCGGCGACTCCCAGGTAACCGATCTCCTCCTCACCACTTCAACTCCGTCGCTGGTTAATCATGTGGTCAATAGGAATAAAACATCTGGAGAAAGTCGAGCAAATCCGTGTGCGCAAGCTCATCGGTCCGGCGGACTCGGACGTCCGACCCAGTGTCCAATTCCCAGAATCGGTCACTCGGACAACTGTCCGATCGGAACAACCTGTCCGACTACTAGGATCGGACAAACCCGTCCGATTCTCAGAATCGTATGCTCGGACCACTCAGACACTCGGACTCGTAACAACCCGTCCGACTCGGACGCTTTGACTCGGACCCACCCTGTCCGATCAGACGAATTAATACTTGTCACCAATCGGACCACCTGGCCGGTCCGATCCCCAGAATCAGACCCACCCATAATCGGACCACTAGGATCGGACACTCGGACTAGCCTGACCGATTCTAGGAATCGGACTACCCTGTCCGATCGGACCATTCGGACCACCCAAAATCGGACCACCCAAAATCGGACCAGCCCAAAATCGGACCCCCTTGGCCGATTCTTCGAACACTTGCCCGTCCGATTTTTGAGAATCAGACATGCGGACCTTAAGACTGCCACTCAGCCCTGATACACGTGGTCCGATTCCCACAATCGGACCACTGGTAAATCGAACCATTGGTAAATCGGACCACTGGTAAATCGAACCACTGGTAAATCGGACGTCCGATTCCCATAGTCAAACCAAAACAAAACCTGACCCATCCAGGGACACACTGGGGCACTCCCCCAGCGACCCACCCCTGCGTGAACAACAGGAAGCAGCACAGGACCCTAGAACCTATAGAACGGCCAGAACTAGAGTAGCAAAGCCTATCAGGCCCAAAATGAGCGAGAGTGAGTGAGACGCCGGGGAATTGCTCACAGCACTCGGGTTGAATTTTGACACTTGAAGTACACTTAGGAAAGCTGAAAGCCTGATTGAGCACAAGTGTACGAGGAACAACACACTCACGAGTGACCATAAGTTGAGCACTGCATTCAAAAATTAAAGGAACTCACTTAGATAAATCGCCCAAAAAACCCACCAATAGGAGAAGACCCAAGGTATAGGCAAACGCGCGGAGCGCAGGGTAGGATCAAGCAAGGAGCGTCAACGACAAGGATCTGACTCATGACCAGGCGCAAGAATTCAACCATGACAGAGGGAGGCTCAGACCATCGGTTTACAAGGGAGCTCGATGTTAGCGCATTCCCAGACGCCATACAACAGATGGTGAGCAGTTACAATGTGCATGCCATGTACGAGCACCGTGGTAGGATGGCAGATGCAATCATTGCAGACCTAGAGGAGGAGAGAAGGCTAGCCCGCAAGGCATTGCAGGGCATAGACGAGTATAATAGGGACCAACAAGCCAGGAGCCTAAGGCAAAGCATGGAGCTGCATGAGGTGCAGCGAGTACTGAACTTGGCTGGCCGGAACCGGACAAGACCAGGAAAGAGCACTAGAGGAAGACCTGACGCTGGGCGAGCTCCTCATGAAACGGCTGCTCAATAACACCACGGTAGAACAGAATGCCACTGCGCTAGCAACCTCGCTACTTGCAGGGCTGGGGACAAACCAGGGCTCAAAGAGCCAAGCCAAAATACCTATTGTCGCCAAGCAACTCGACAAGTACCAGCCACCGGACGACCCGTACAACTTTGTCAAGTAGTTTGAGCAAGTCTACGAAGCCAATGGCCTCAACGACCAGGCCCAACGTTCGCAAGCATTCGGACTTTGCTTAAGCGATAAGGGTAGAACGTGGTATACAAGCCTAGACGCCATAGAACGAGCCAACTTCAATAACCTCAAGGACCTTTTTGTCAAGAGGTTTGTCGAACCCGGATACTCTGACAACCTGCTAGTACGCCTGATGAACGTCAAGCAGAAGGAGAAGGAGGGCATCCGCGACTATGTGACCCATGTGAGAAGCCTCCTTAAAAGAATCCCCTTAGGCGAAAGACCGACTGACAGGGCAATGTCGACCATATTCATCAGCGGGATTCGGGACGAGGAATTGTACAAGGCACTGGCAGGCAACTCAAGCTTGCAACGAGACGTGGTGGCTAGGGTTTTTGAGGAAGCCATTAGGGTTGATGACCAGCTGAAAGAGTGGAGCTCCAGGAGCTCAAACCTAGAAGAAACCAACCCACGGAGTTTAGCGTGAACGTCAACCTCTAGCGAGCGATCAAACCCATCATCCCAAGATAAGGGAAAGGCCACCAAGACGGACCATGGCTTGGCCAAGGTCAAGACAGAATTGGCCAAAATACAAGACATGTTGGGGCGACCTACGCGTCCACACGTCCAGTGCATGTACTGTGGAGGAAACCACCTGCCAACAGAGTGTCAGGACCCTAGGTCAAGACCCTGCGCTAACTACGGTAGGTTCGGCCACAATGCCGCACACTGTAGACTACCACGAAGACTACCATACGCACAACCCTATGGCCATCTTTATCCGGTTAACAGGCCACAGCCATTCTTCGGAAGGGGAGCCCCGCTAGCCCTACTGACGCCTAACGATATGAAACCAGCGGTCCCTAGGCTGGACATAAATCCTACCGGTATTCCTAGACTGCCTGGTCCCTATGTGACCCACCCACCGAGCGATGCTCCCGTACACTACGTAGAGAAGCCCAGTGACGAAGAAACCTACATATACCCTTACGTCTCGCATGACGACGAGGGCAATGCGGTCCTCATGGATTACCGACCCGTGCCGGTGATGGCATTAGGACGAGGACGGGGTAGAGGCCTAAGAGGGCAGCCATAGGATCCGGTCACTTGTTGGACTTGTGGACATCCCGGGCATGTCTCATCACGCTGCCCCGAAAGAGAGCAGCAAAACAGGGACAAAGCTGACCAAAGGTGCGCAGAGTGCGGAATCACCCATCTTTTCATAGACTGCCCAAAACGGAAGTCGCCTTCCGGTTTAGCTAATTTTCCATCCATCCCGCTGGGGTTGTTTGGTGTTGAAAACCCCGATGGGGAGGCCACACCTATTCCCTTGCGAGTTATGACCCGAGCACAAACGAAGCAGGCCGGCATCTCTCTGCCAGGACCTAGCAATCTTGACGCGACCTCAGTAGGAAAGAAGAGCCATAGGCGGAAAAAGAAGAGATCAGAGGTTAAGGTCGCACTGAAAACCGACAGTGTTACGACCTTACCCCAAGGGAAGAAAGTCTCAGATGCGGAGGCAGAGACTTCAGCCCCCTAAAACAACCCAAAAGGGAAGCGCTAAGGTAGGGGAATACCCACACCCCAAGCGGCAATTGGAAGCCATAGAAAAGGTGAAGGAATGGGTGAGGAAGGCTCAACAGCACCTCAAGGATGTTGAACCCATCATGGAGGATGAGATTGATGATCTTTCCAGCATGAGCACGCCACTATCACCACCCCAACCTAAGTCTGCCGAGGCTGCCATGCCATAAGCAGTGCCATCGAGGCCAAGCCTAGACGCAACAGACCTGCAGATCAGCCGCGGCCATTGGCCCGGACAGTCTGGGCTAAGGGAAGGACGAGTGTTTAGCAATCTCCTGACCACACTAGTGACCACCCCTGTAACGTTTGGCCTGGGAGATCTGCTTAAGTAGCACTCTGCCCTATGGCAGGACCTCAAGCATTAGGTCGAGAGACCACAAGAGCAGGCCCCGGTAGATCCTCAAGACCAGGATGCGGAAATGCACTTGCCAAGTTTGACGCTACACTCCAGGCCTAAATCCCTACACGTCAATGCCTTCTGGGAGGGCTCGGAGATGCACGTAGTCCTGCCGGTCCTAGCCCTGGGAGATGCAACGAGGAAGGGGATTGTAGACATAGGAGCTGGTGTTAGTGTGCTTAGCCACGCAGTGTTACAGAAGTGGGGAAACCCACCTATCGAAGCTGCTCGGTTTAACGTCACGCTAGCAAACGGTATGCGAGTGAAGCCATTCGGGGTCTTGAAGAATTGGCCAGTGAAGATTGTAGGAGTCCAGTTCTATGTCGACTTTATCATCATGAAGAGAGTGGACTATGACATCTTATTGGGTCGACCCTGGATGCGCCATGCTAGAGTTATCAAAGACTGGGGTAACAGCCTGATCTTCCTGGGCAACCGAACTAATGCGGTGAGAATAGATATGGACACTTGGAAGACCTCGCCGGTCGACCTAGACGCCATCTCTACTCTGCTCAAGGGAAACACCCAGGACAAGGAACCCTATGGGTCCTTAACTAAGTATATTCCATGCCTAGAGAACGAGCGAGAATGGATGCACATTCTCGCTACACTCGACCTGCCATTCTTAGATCATGAGGTGTACGAGCAGACTGTCAAAACAATTGGCAAGCCAAAAGAAACACTCCCTACACATGTTTGCATGATGGCAGCAGGCCTCCATGAAGGGCCTAAGCTTGTCATCTTCCAAGTGCCTACCAACAAGAGGGAACTTTGGGGAATACTGGGGCACTTAACGGACCGACTGGCACGCAATGCAGCCGCCAATCTCAAGCCTCTCCAGGACCTCTTGGAAGAATCCGAGTGGAAGTGGACCAGGGTACATGAACTAAACCTCAGGTATAACTGGGCGTTGGTTCCCGACCAAAAGATGAGGCAGAGCAGGCCTTGGGGGACGATGAGCAGTCTAGCGATGAAGATTCCTGTGACGAATACGAAGATTGCCAATCCTTCGATGAAGGAAGTGAGGGTGAGGTGGATACCATAGAATACGACACCGAAGGGTGAGAAATTGAGCAAATCCGGGCAGATGCTAAGCCTCAGACTGATCATCTGTCCCGTATACCCACAGGAGAAGCCGCTGGACAAGGCATCATGGACGAGTTACCGGATAGCCACTTATTCCATATGTCCAGCGAAGGAGACCTATTCAGGGCCGATCTGACACCATACTAGGCAGACGACGTAGTCCAAGTGCTCGAGCATGGGTTGCCCGAACAACCAATAGAACGGGCACGGCTTAGGTGCTTAATCCTGAAAATCCAGCCCTACCAGCTGATTGCAGGCCAGCTCTATAGGCTGGGGCAAGATGGATTGCTACATAGATGCATATGTGAGCATGAGATGCACGATGTGCTCTCAGAGGCGCACAACGGTATTGCAGGAGGACACTTTAGCGGGGACACTACAGCACGAAAGGTATTGCAGTCCCAGCTATGGTGGCCCACACTCTTCCGTGATGCCACACAATTTGTCAAGCATTGTGACGAGTGCCAACGGACAAAAGTCTTGATTCGTAAAGATCAGATGGAGTTAACCCCTGTTATTGCTCGCCAATCCTTCGAAAAATGGGGGATTGACTTCATAGGATCCATCAGCCCCGCGGCACAATATTCACAAGCCAGGTACATCATGGTGGCCACAGATTACCTCACCAAATGGGTGGAGGCGAGAGCCACGCGGAAAAACGACGCTAGGATGACTGCCAAGTTCTTATGGGAGCAAGTAATCTCGCGTTTTGGTTGCCCCATCGAACTGGTTAGCGACCAGGGAACGCACTTCATCAACGAAGTGATAGCCCATCTCCTATCCACCTTTCTCATCATCCATCGCAAATCCTCACCATACTACCCTCAGGCTAATGGCCAGGCTGAATCAACCAACAAAATTCTCATCAATGTCCTGACCAAAGTAGTCTCAGCCTCACAAAGTGACTGGTATAACAAGTTGATGGCAGCCTTGTGGGCCTACCGAACAGCTTATAAAACGGCTGTCGGTCAAACACCTTTTAGGCTAACCTATGGGACTGAAGCTATTCTCCCATTAGAATTCTTCGTCCCTAGCCTGAGGATAGCACTCCAATAACGATGGGAAGGGAAGGAAGCATGGACGCAAAGCTTGGTTGAGCTAGAACGCCTATCAAAAGTTCGTCTCCTAGCCACCCACGCACTTATCTGCGAGAAAGCCCGACGCAAAAGCTGGTTTGAAAAACATGTCAAGCAACGAGAGTTTGAGCAGGGTGACCTAGTGCTCCTCTACTCAGTTAAAGGACATAAGCAAAATATGAAATTCAGAGGTCTCGGACCCTTTAAGGTCCGGGCAATCAGTCGAACTGGTAATGTCGAGCTGGAAACACTGGATGGTGAGGGAATGGGCTTCTTCAATGGCAGTCGAATCAAGAAGTACTACCCGCCCACTCATCCGTTGCATGAGCCACCAATGGTAGAACCACCCGTCAAAATACGAGTAGCCACAATTATGGAAATCTGCGAGAATGAGGAGGAGCCTGTAGAACCCGCCTACCTCCGCATCACAGTCACGACCAAGTAGACGTGTTCCTTCAACGCCCTGATTGACGAGGGGGTGGATTTTAACATTTTAACGCATGAGCATTGGACCCAGCTTGGCGCACTAATACTTCATCCCACAACAGCCAGATTGAGCCCATACGGGGCTCAATCCTACCCAATCCTCGCCACATGCCGAGTCGTCGTTTCTATCGAGTCTGAAACTATCCCCATGCTGTTTTACGTCTTACCAAATGCCATGGATGCAAGCACAGAGTCATTGCTCGGGAGAACTTTTAAAAAGCAGACCCACTACAATGTTGATTATGAGTCGCAACGCATCCACTTAATGATCGGGAACGTGCCTATTGTCACGACTTTCAGTAAGGGCCTCGTAACCCCATCACCGCTCACAGGGCCACCGATAGAAACAGCTGCACCTAGGACTAAGGAGGGGGGCCATGCATATCTACCACGCCCAGATCCCCATGCACCGCGGCCCGCCGCACCCAAAGCAAAACCCCAACAGACTCACTTGCAATGGGTACCTAAGAAGCCTCGAGAACCGCCTAGAACTAGACGCGCATGTCCGCGGAAGACCTACAAACCTAAACCTAGGAAACCAAGATGCCATCATCGCAAGTGCCGCATGATTAATCAAATGTGGGTCCCTAAAGTCCTCCTACGTGCACAAGGCTACTATGAGGGGAATGCCTCGCTGTGGATCCCTAAAATCTCAACTGTCACACACCCTAGTTCTACGTCGACTTCAAGTCCTGGTCCCCCGACACCTCAAGACTACGAATCGTAGGGCTCGCCCCACTCATCCAACTCCTCTGCGTGTCAACCCACGAGCGTCGCATACGCCCGACGGCCCAAACAACGGCCATCACCACAAGTGGCATCATCCAACCAACCCAACCCACCGCTCAGCAGCCTAGCTGACTGCAGCAGCATAGCCCCTAAGATCAAACCCGACCCATCCATCCAACCAATGCCCAGGTTGCCAACTCAAACGGGCCCCCAACTGCAGCTCTGTACTGTCAGAACTCCAGCTCCAGCAAACCCCAACCACCCACCGGCCTTAAGCCCTCCTATGAATGGAAGTCATTCCTAACGCTGGCCCACTAACCTCGCAGAGGACACTGGAGATGACGTGGTGGACTGCATCAAACAGCTCGATGCCACCTTTGTTGCACTGGCCCTCAGCTATGACCGCCTGGACTTGGGACTATTAGCAGAACCCCTTGCAACAGACGTGCGCAATATGCCTTGCTCTTGGGAGACTTTTGAATTTGCCTTTGCACAAGCTACTCGCTCTGCCACCGAGCTGCTCGCTAGCGAGGTCTCCAAAGAGCAAGCCATTAAGCAACGCCTCATCACATCATTTGACCCACGGACAACGTCTGCCATCACTAGCCAAGAGAAAGCAAGGTTGTCCCACCTGGCGGATACGGAATCACCCTTCTTGAAGCAGTGGTACGCTCTTAGGTTGAAATGGGCAGTCGATGGATGCTGCATAATGACCAATGCCGAACAACGCCGGGCCATCAAAACGGCCGAGTATGATCCCACCTACGTCGCGCCTACCTCGTATCGAGTGTTAACCCCTATCTTAGGGCACCCCTATCTCGACCGCATCTTGACAGAGGAAGAGCTCCACATCGCAAGTCGGGTCAACTTCGGTGATTTACTCACAGATGTCCTCACGTACATCACACATGTAGGCATCCGACCCTGTGACCTGGACTGCGCTGCACACCTAGAATATAACCCCAACTTCTATGATTGGCTCCTACACAAATAAACATGAACGCCTTGGCCCCACAACCTCCAATCCTAGGACGGATTTTTCTTTTCCACGAGGGGATGGGGCAGTAAACGGAGTTAAAACTAAAAAGTAAACCAAGTATGAAAAGGCTCAAAATTGAAATGCCATATAAAAAGGGGTGATAGAAGTTTGAAAGGAAAAGTTAGGGCTATGAACGATAAAATCTGCTATGTTTGTGGTCGTCCAGCAAATTGGTTGCCAAAAAATACTAAAAAGTTAATTGGCTAAATGTGCAGGTGGCGACCATGGCAAGTCAAGACAAAGCTGGCAAGCTCCCCTTCTCAGAGGAAGAACAAGTGAGGTACGGCCTCATGGTGGAAACAAGAGTGTTCAACCAGCTGAAGTTCCGCCACATATTCAACCTGGAATACGTGGTCATTGAGGAACCAGCGGTACGACGAATTATAGACCAATGCCACTTACAAAGGTACCTGGACGCAGTGGGCCAGAGGATAAACTACACCCTGTGCGCCGAGTTCTTGCGCACCTTCAACAGAAACAGGGGCACCGTCACGGTGCGGGGCAAGGAAGCCACCAGACAAGTGCAAGTCAAACTGACCCCCGAACTAATAGAAAGGGCACTAGGGCTTCCAAACAAGGTGGAGAAGAAACCAAAAAGAGACGTCTATGCCATGTTGGGGATGGACAAAGTGAAGGTCCACACCAACGACGAAATCAGCCTGGTAGACATCCCCAATCAAGAGATTCAGCTGCAGGCGAAGATGATGCATACCCTGTTCTCGAGTCAGCGGTACAACAGCATCATGTCCAGAATCAATGTACCTCTACTCAAAAGCATCGCTGCTCAATCGCTGGACGAGGTGAACCTCAATGGGTTCGTAAGAAAGACAATCGAGGCTTCGGCAAAGGCCCTAGCAACAGGAGGAAGGGCCATAGCAGGAGAATCCCCTTCACCCCGATCAACCCGCAAAGCCTCATCCTCCAAGGCCTCCACCATAGGTTTTGGAGGTGCCCTCACCGTGATCACCACGAAGTGATAGGGCAGGGACGGGCGGGAGATGACGAGAAAAGTGGCAAATCGTCGTCGCAGTCCGAGCCTCATGCAGAAGAGCAATCTGATGAAATGGAAACGGACACCGACGAGGAGGGAGAACCGCAGGCTACACCAAAAAGAAAGGTGGAGCAACGGACTAAAGCCCTACATGGAAAAATAGAGGAGAAGCGAAGGAGAAAAGACAAGGAAGAGCTCGAATGGGCCCAAAGGGAGTCGGTAAAGAAAGAGGAGGAAAGAAGAAAGAGGGCTGAGGAGGAGCTGAGAAGGAGGGAAGAAGAAGATTTGTAGCTGGCGACCCGTCGCTCCATTGAGGAACAGCAAAGAAGAGACGTGGAAGGAGCAGGGGGTCCATACCAACCTGAAGCACCCGGTCCCAGCACTGGTATGTCGGAAACTGTGCACCTGCCTCCTGCAGAAGGAAAAGGAAAAGACCCAATCAAGCCAGTCTCCCCTCTCCTCGTGCCACCCATGCAAGCCACCCCCATCATGATGACACCCCCTACCACCGCCACCCAGGGGCACACCCCAAAAATCGATGAGAGTAACATGGTCACTTGGTTGCAGTTTTTGGTGGAAAGGGAGCTGGCAAGGGAAGCGGCCGGGGCCACCCCAGCTTCAGGTGCCAAAAGGGCAGCAACGGCCGAACTGGAGCCAGGGTCGGAAGTGAAAAGACAAAAATTGGAAGAGGTTGCCACCACTACAACCATGTCCCACCCCCTACCTCCAGCAGGCCACTACGACGACTACGTGAAGGAGCTACTCGCACAGTTGCAAAGGGCCAGGCAGGAAAGGAGGGTAGCTATGGAGGAGCTGGCAACGGAACGCAAATTACAAGCCGCCCTCCAGCTGGACAGAGTGAAGCAGATAACAGAATATCAAAAGGAAATCGTTGTGCTTAGGGAGGAGGCCAACACTAAGGAGGCAGAAGAACTAAGAGCCCTGAAGGAACGCGACGCTACCTAGGAGGGAAGAAGGAAAATCCTAATGGAGCGTCTCAACGGGGAGAGGGAAACAACTGCCCACCTTCGGCGCAAGAATGACCAGTTATCTGCAGCCAACCTGGAAGCGCAAAGTCAGCTTGAGAAAATCAGACAGGAGGCTGCAGAGCTAGATCAATTAAGGGCAAAACAGGTGCGCAGGATGCAGGTGAAGCTGGACTAGCTCAATGCGCAAATCGCAGAGGAACACCAGGAGCAGTCCCGCCTGCACCATGAGCTCGAAGCCCAGCAACAACAACTCATGGCAATGACCCTCCATCAGGGGGAAAGCCTGGAAGATATGGAGAGAAGTGCAAAAGAATGGTCCAATCATAATGAGCAGGGAGTACGGGACTTAGCACGCCGGCTAGCCAAGGCCGAAGGAGACAGGGTGCTGGCTGAGAATCAGGCAGAAGCAGCCTAGCTCTCCATGATAGCTCAGCAGTGCACTTTTCTCAACACGTTGCTCAACGCCACCTGACCAGAAGGAGATGAAGCCAATGATCAGCTGTAAAGGAAGCTAACCATTGTGCGTAGAGCTCACGCAGCATGCCTGCACGTGCCGCTGCAGCTAGGAGGCCCGCCGCAAAGCCTAGAAGAGCAAAGAAGATACCTGGCACACGTAGGCCTGACGGCACAGGAGATGGACGACCTTGGTTTCACGGAGGAGAAAACACAAGAAGACGAGCAAGCAGAAGGGGGTGAACCGGAGCTCGACCTGGGACCTTAGGAAGAGGAATATGTCCCACCACCCCCTCAACCACAACAAGCCGAAGTACAACCCCCTGACACATCTGCCAAGCGAAGAGCGGCCCAAACCAACCGTAGAAAGGAGATGGTGGAGAAGGCAAGAAGAAAGCTGAAGGCCAGACCTGTCCAGAAACAGCCTGCCCCTCTCCCACTGCGCACCCAAGATTCCCCTGCTGAATATCGCACCGAAATGATTATCTGGGAACAGCAGGAGTATAACTGCGACCCCTTCGACCTGCGCTTCGAGTTTCCCACTGCCTTGAATACGGTGCTGCCCATTCAGCTGGTGGAGGATATCATTGCCATGGGGGCCAGGCTCAAAACCAAATGGTTAGCAGAGCGTGAGGCCCACCCAACTGCTTGGGGAGCCGAGGACCGCAAGTTTTGGCAAGACAAAGTCCTCCAGATGCCTCGAACAATGGAAGGCTATAATTGCCAACCCACCTGGAGGAGGCGCATTTTTGACATCAACTTGGAAGCGTGGATGGCATTTTGCAACGCCCTTCCTTCAGAGAGGAACGACCCCACTTTTATGCGGTATCCTCGAAGGGTAGGAGTGGACTTCAACCCGTCCATCCAAGGCAGGTTCGACTTCCCCATCATCTATAATGCCAATACCACCTCCCATAAGAATGCTCTCCTTTTCACCCTTCCCGACTTGTATAGCTCTATAGATAAATTCCTTAGCGAATTCACCTCTTGCCCCGACCCCGCATTCATCACCACCTGTAATTATCTTAGGTTAATTAGGATCCTAGTCCACCAAGAACCCGCACCTCAAGAACGCCACCTTCCGCCCCTCTATTTTGACCCCAACGCCATAGACAACAACACCATGACTCGCCTCATGATGTGTGCTTCTCTTTTGCCATCCTTCTGTGGTGCACTCCTCGAAGACATGAATGATAGCAAATTCACCCAGTGCAACCACCCCTTTCTTTCTACCACCACCCTCAAAACCCGCCTCCACATCAAGGGCTACTTGTTAAGTCAAAAATTCCTTAACAAGGCCCCCCGCCTCCCACCAACCCTTACCCACTATTCAGATGACGAGGAGTAAAACTCCTGTTATGTCTTGTACCGCTGCCTCCATGTACACGCCTCATCATGGCAAAAAAAAAAAAAAAATCCATACATCCCCCACACTTGTTAAGGGCACGTCGAGCACAGGACCTACCTAGGGAGATCGCCTCGCCCATTATACTCCTTTGCACTCATCTCAACACCCTTCTAAGCACCGAAGTAAGCAAGGCTTCGACAACAATGGAAAGCCCATAATGACGTCTCCAGCAATCTTCAAAAGTGTACTCCACCTCTTCATTAACACATTTTTTCATCAACTTAGCTCCTTGCTCTACAAGGAACCACGCCGACAAGTCTTCTAACTAAGTAATATCTAAGTATACACAAGCACTCACATAATGCCTACACTAAACTATATTCACAGTTTGGGTCCTCAAGTGTAGGACAATACTCTCAGCTTGCTTAGAGTTCGACCTGTCTCCCAAACTAATCAAATATGTCTTGTGCACAATAGGGAAGACTAGCACTACCCTTAGGGAGAGACCACCTGAGAGGTTTTCAATTGCAGGTGTTGAAGACCACAACGAAAGTGTCATTTGTTCTTCATCAAGGCCCAACCCTGATTGCCCCCCTCATCATCCGACAAGCCCGGAAAGAATCGTCCTAGGCAGAATCCCCAACAAACCCCCACGTGTGCCGGTCACCAGTGCACACCCCAGGCGTCCTTGTCACCCACGTCTTCGGTGCATGCTACCACCTGCTACCTACGACAATGAGTGCCATGGGACTGGCACTCGTCTAGGAGGGGGTAATGTTAACCCCAACACGAAGAAAGCAAAAGAAAGTGGAAAAGATGCAGAGCAAAGGCAGAAAAAAGGTAGCCCGACTGAAGAAAGAAAAGGAGAAAAGGCCAAAAGCGCAAGGACAACCTTAAAAGTCCAAGGCAAACACAAAAAGGGAAAGGCGCATTTTTGAATAAAAAGGCGCACCCTAAAATCTTGTAAAAGAGCGCCGGGCTCTTACCCGTGCAATTTGTAAATGTAGAAGGGCGGTGAAAAGGAAGCTAGGAAGATAAAAGGACAATGGAAAACAGGGCCTAGGCTATGACCGGCCATGTAAAAAAGGGAAAAGGGGATGACCGTCCAAAAGGGAAGTAGGATTTTGTATATAAAGTTGAAAAGTGAATGAGGAGCTCATTCTTTTGGTGTGTGGCAAAACTAGTCTTCTTCTTCCTCTCTTCTTCTCCCCTTCTTGCTTGTGTGTGCTCTTAAGAGAGGGAGTGTGAGAGTGTGAGGGAGTGAGTGTGTGTGAGAGTGAGGGATCAAGAGGGTGAAGCTCTTCACCATCTCCTCTCCTTTACTTCTCTTCTCTTCTCTTGCGCACGCGGCTATGGAGGATGGAGCTTGGAGATGGAGGAGGCTTGAGGATGCTTGAGCTAGCATCTAGGATCGTGGAGCTATCGGAGTGCAAGAGAGAGGAGGGTACTCGATCGAGCATCAAGGTAAGCTCACTGCATTTGTAGGATCGACGGCGCGTCGGCTAGGTGAGAGATAGCCATTAGAGCTCACTTGGAACGCTTGAAACAATAAGCGGTCTGTGGGTCTTGGCGGTTGAGCGAAAGCTCCCACAAGTAACTGCTGAAGACTCAAGAGAAGACTGGAGTGAAGTGACAACGATGAGCTATGAAGCATTGTAGTGGCTCTGGTGGCTTTTCATATCAGACACACCTTTTGAAAGGGGCATCCATGACTAAAGAAGGATTATTATGAGTGATTATTGAGTATCGTAGTGAGGAGATGATGTAATATTGATTGGGAGAGAGAGAGGGAGTTAGAGATAGCCAATTCTATGCCAAACAATGTATCTTTCTATGAGAGACTATGAGAAAAAACTATGAAGACAATGAAGATGAATACTATGTGATATTTTTCCATTCAAAGTGGTGTTTTTTTTTTGTTCTGTTTGGTTGGTCAAAGAATTCTATGAAGAATACGAAGAGAATGATGAATTTTGTTGAATTTAAAGCCGTGGGAGAATTGTTTCTATGATGATGCATGAAGATTTCTTACTCGTGATGTTCTTTTCCTTGTTGTGGTTCTCTAAAGAATGAAACAAAAGCTTGTTGATGTTACAAGATAGATTTTCTTGCAGTAGAAACCCCTTTTCCTTAGTGTCTCTCTTGGGACTCCATACAGTTCCTTAAAACTATAGGATGGAGATTGCATGGACAAGACTTCCATAATTATTTGAACTTTTTACAATCATATGACAATTTCCACACATCAAAGTCTACATAGCTAATATGACAAGGTTTGCACATCAAAGATGAATAAAATTAAATTATATAAATTATATAATTTGAAAAGAGAAATGATACATACCTTGGATATTTTGAGAATATGCTTCTTTTACTTTTTTGTACATAACATGGCTCGAATGTTGATAATATTATTTAAATATTTTTTCCAAATAAATTAGAACTATAATAATTAGTGATATTTCATTATATTTATCCCTATATAACATTGAAGCATCAATATTTGAAAAGTGATAAAAATGAACTCGGCCAGAAGGTAGCATAGCTGAAGGTCGGAGGCATTAGTGTATATTTCACAGCAGCTACCAACGATGGATTCAGACAACAATATGCCTTTCTTGTCGAGTGACAATGATAGACAAATCGCCTAGATGTGGTGGTTGGAAATGGGGGGTTAAAAAAAAGGATGGATGCTGTAGTGGAGGAGAAAGTGAATTGTTTTTGTATGTTGCACCATGTGCCCATGGTCACATGGCTCGCTAGGTACGAGCAAGCTAGGAAAGATCGGGAAGAAGTGCGATTGAAATTTCGACGTATTACATGCCATTGACCGATTTGATATCCTGAGGGCATGGAGGAGATGCTACGATTTATGTCTATGTGATGGTTACATGGAGATTTGATCGCAACTTCTCACAAAGGGGTGGAGGTCTCTATTGAGGAGTGGGAATTCTCGAAGGGTTGTAGTCCGAAGGTGACCACATGTTATATAAGCTATTGTACATATCTAGATTTTATAAGAAGGAGAAGAGGTAGAGAGACAAGGAGAAGGAGAAGAGGAGGATGAGAGAGAGAGAGAGAGAGAGAGAAGGAGAAGGAAAGGAGAACAAGAAGAAGAAGAGGAGGAGAGAGAGAGAGATGGAGAAGGAAAGAAGAAGAAGAGAGAGAGAGAGAAGGAGAAGAAGAAGAAGAGAAGAAGAAGAAGGAGAAGAAGGAGAGAGAGAAAGAAGAGAGAAGAGAGGGAGAGGGAGAGAAGAGAGAGAAGGAGAAGAAGAATAAGAATAAGAAGAAGAAGAAGAAGAAGAAGAAGGAGAACAAGAGAGAGAGAGAGAGAGAGAGAGAGAGAGAGAGAGAGAGAGAAGAGGGAGAGAAGAGAGAGAAGGAGAAGAACAGAAGAAGAAGAAGAAGAAGAAGAAGAAGAAGGAGAAGAAGAGAGAGAGAGAAGAGAGAGAAGGAGAAGAAGAGAAAAAAAAGGAGAAGAAGAGAGAAGAGAGAGAAAAGGAAGAGAAGAGAGAGAAGCAGAAGAAGAGAAGAAAAGAAGAAGAAGAAGAAGAAAGAGAGAAAGAAGGAGATGAAGAGAGAAAGCTTGAAAGTCATGGGAGATGTAGGAGCTATGAGAGCCAACAGAAGCTCAAGCGGGAATTAACACCCGAGTCCCATGGCACTAAACAAGGTTCTTTTATAAAATTATGATGGATTTTGCATGGTTTTTTGAACACATAAAATAATAGGTTTTAGTCACGAGGTAATCACGGAAGTATTGTGGATGTCTTGCATTCAAAGGACATATGATGGAATCATAACATTTAGATAAAACTAAAATGAAGGGAAACTTTCATTACCTCACATTGCATATAGTTTAATCTTAAATTGCGTTAAGTTAAACACCAATAATCTTGTAGAGAAAGGTATTGGGACCTAATGTCCTCGTTGATTCTCAAAGTAGAGTGATGTCTCTTCTTGCAACAAGGGAATAAACGTTGATGGGAACTGTTGCAATTCGTAATAAGAAGCTTAGAGAAACTGCCATGCATAATTGAAAACCATACCTAGGGAGCCAAGTCATGAAATAAATCTACCTCCTAGCTAGTGTATGTTAAAGGTTGCTATGTATGGAATACCAAGGTACTCGATCTAACTAGGCTTCACCTTGTGAGGTGCATAGGTAAATAAACTTGTCAAGACCTTAGACCATGAGAGGAGGCACTACTTCCAATCCAAAACAAGGACAATTGAATTATCATGTGGGTAGCTACAATGTATTCTCAGAAAAATACAAACGTGTCTTGCATTGACAAGTTGAGTAGAGACAAGGCCTCTAAGTCATAGAGAAATCTAACCCGAATACCTACCAAGGGAGGAAAGTTCCCAAGGGGGAGAGTAAACAAGAGTGTTCACTCATCATAGACTCTTATGGCACCTCTCAAGGAGGAGGAAGCTATATTCTCAAAAGGAATACAATGATTGTTGGTTCGAGTACTTGGATGATAGCCTTTGGATGCTTGAAGTAATGTTCTTGATGTAAGTAAAGAGAATAAACTGTATCTTGGGAAGAGTACAGTGGTTGTTACCTCAATTGCTTGGTTTCTGCCTTTGGGATGCCTGGTTTATTTTGGAAGACATGTTATAAGTTTATGTGAGGAAGTAAGTTGTGGAAAAATGATAGATTGAGCAAGTTATTGCCGATAGGGAAAATTATATTTTTTCTAAGTAAATGATGTTAGGCTGGTTGTTTCAACTTTGGTTGATTCCCTAAAGGATAAGGAATGATTGTGGTTTTGGATGCTAATCCAAGTTGTTGTGATTGATGATTTCATGGCCAGGTCTGTGTGATGATTGATTGCCATGGGAACGAAAGGGATGTTGCCCTAGTAAATGTTATTGGGCTAGTTGCTTCAGCTGTGGATGATTTCCTAAAGGGATAATTAAGGAAGGATGGCGCTAGCTATCCTCACGAACTGCGAAACCCTAACCAAGGGGGTTATGAATCCGCGCCGGAAATGTGGATCGAAGCCACCATGAGAGGTCTCTTTGTGGAAATTACTTGGCGTAGGAGGATGCTTGGGTGCCGAGGGGGGCTCTGGCCATAAATCCCAATGCCTTCAGACCCTACACAAGTATTCTACGTGACTCGAGATGGGATCTTGAGGCCTTGATACTAGTTACAAGGTAGAATCTTGGTAGGATAAACCTTCGGGTTTTTATTGTCGAGAGACGGAATGATTTTTCTACGGAGGCAAAAAGGAACACTTAATTCTCCTGTATGGGCGGGAGACAAATATTAATTGAAGATAAGTTAAGGAAGTGTTTAATCTTGTTATCCTGTCTTCGTGTCTGTGCCCTAAATTACGTAAAGAAACCTGTGATTAATGGGTTAATTAGGAAGCTGCTTTTATGTGTCAAACATAATGTGGTAGGTATTTAGATAACTAAAACAACCCCCAAGGGAAGCGTGGTGGATGTGACCGTCGGGTCCATCCCATGGCAGGGTGATCTCGGTTAGCCGAGAGCTTTCCTCAATGGAATTAATATCAAGAATCGCGTGGCGGGGGGATTTGCTCAAGATACTGCATCGAACACACACAGAATGCACAAGGAGAAGCTCACTTAAGAGACAAGAAGAGAGATGGAGGCCAAAACGTTTTCTTGCTAGTTTCTTCTTCTTCTTCCACACCCTTTACAATGTGCACAAAGCATAGATAAGATACAACATAAAGGAAAGTGGCCTACTAAGTCAAACAATGCATAACCGTCTACACTAGTCGACTGGCGCTATAACTATGCAATAGGTGTAACAACCTAAATATAATAAGTAATGAGTTAGTGGCCATGTGAGAGTCATAATGACCACCGACATGCTAAGTGTAGAGGTGCGGACCCATCTAACCAGGTAGTCCATCATCAATGTCCGCATGTGTTGAGCTTGTCATCTCAACACTCCCCCTCAAGCTCAACTGCATCTTTGCAACTCCAAGTAAGCTTCGAAACTTTTGAAGCTTCTCTATACCCAATGCCTTCGTGAAGATGTCAGCTGTCTCATCCTGTGTGCTGACATACACCAAGTCAATCTCACCTGCTAGTACCTTCTTTCTCACAAAATGGTAGTGTAACTCAATATGTTTTGTTGTGGCATGGAACACAGGGTTCCTAGCCAACTGTATACTGCTCATGTTGTCACAATAAATGACAACTGGACCTTCCATCTGCACATCTAAATCAGCCAATAACTTTTGCAGCCATACTACCTCACATGCTGCAATAGCAGCACCTCTATACTCAGCCTCTGTACTCGACAAAGCAACTGTAGATTGCTTTTTGCTGCTCCAAGTAACTGCTGCATTACAAAGAGAGAACATGTATCTGCTAGTAGATCTTCTATCAGACATACTATCAGCCCAATCTGCATCTGTGTATCCAAACACATGTACATCTATACCTGCCTCATAGAAAAGTCCATAATGTAATGTGGACTTCACATATCTCAATATGCGTCTCACTGCATCCAAATGTGGCTTTCTAGGTACTTGCATAAACTGACTCACAAGACCAACAGCTTAGCTCAAGTCTGGCCTTGTAATGGTCATGTAGATCAAACTCCCCACTATCCTCTTGAACATAGTAGGGTCGTCTATCTCATCCCCAACATCAGCACTCAACTTTGCATTCTGCTCCAACGAGACTGAAAGTGGTTTGCATGCTGTCATACCATACTTGGATAACATATCCAAGCCATACTATCTTTGGGACAGCCATATACCATCATCATATCTGATCACCTCAATACTAAGGAAGTACCTTAGCTCGCCTAAATCCTTCATCTCAAACTTCTTCTTCAAAAAGTCCTTGACTTCAGCAATCCCACTATCACCATCACTTGTAATAATCAAGTCATCCACATAGATGACTATGATGACCAAACCTACATCTCCCTTTCTCACATAAAGTGAGTGATCAACATCAGAAACATAAAAGCCAATATTGACAAGATACTATTTGATCTTGTCAGACCATGCTCTAGGTGCTTGCTTGAGCCCATAGAGCGCCTTCTTCAACTTGCATACATACGTGGGATGCTCTAAATCTTCGTAACCTGCTAGTTGATCCATATACACTTCTTCCTACAAATCACCATGCAAGAAGGCATTCTTCACATCCATTTGCTGCAACCTCCAACCTTTGGCTGCTGCCAAAGCAATCACACATCTAGTAGTTGCCATCCTAGTAACTAGGTTGAAGGTTTCTTCATAATCTATACCATATGTCTAGGCATAGCCTTTTGCAACCAGCCTAGCTTTGTACCTACTAATAGAACCATCTACATTGTGCTTAATCTTATAAACCCACTTACATCCAATAGCTTTCTTGCCCTTCGGCAATTATACTAGATCCCAAGTCTTATTGGCCTCTAATGCAGCCATCTCCTCATCCATTGCTGCATCCCAATGAGCATGACCAATAGCCTCCTCAAAACATGTGGGCTCAACATCCTCAATCACTTTCAGAAGGTGCCTGACAATCAAGCCATACCACTTAGGTTATTTTTGTTTAGGATATGTCTATGAACCAAACATTAACCTATCATGTATCATTATGAAGTTTTGCTATGATACCAACTGTAACGTGCCCACTCCTCAAATCATGGGACACTTCTTAGCAACCCATCAAGAGATATATCTAGAAGACATCACCCGGCATTCCCACGGAATGACACGGGGTTTGCCAACTAGGGTCTCTCGAGTCTTCCTCGCAACAGAACTTATCCGGCCATTCCCACTAGGATCGACCTGAAGTTCGAGTTCCTTGTAGTCCGGTCATTCCCACTAGGATAACCCCCTTGGTTAGGGTTTGGCAGCTTGCGAGGGTAGCTAGCACCATCCTTCCTTAATTGTCCCTTTAGTAAATCATCCACAGCTAAAGCAACTAGCCCAATAACATTTACTAGGGAAACAATTTTGTTCCCATGGCAATCAGTCATCACAGACCCGGCCATGAAATCATCAATCACAACAACTTGGATTAGCATCCAAAACCACAACCATTCCTTATTCTTTAGGGAATCAACCAAAGCTTAAACAACCAGCCTAACATCATTTACCTAGAAGAAATGTCCTTTCCATATCAGCAATAACTTGCGCAATCCATCCTTTTTCCACAACTTACTGCCTCACATAAACTTATAACATGTCTTCCAAAATAAACCAAGCATCCCAAAGGCAGAACCAAGCAATTGAGGTAACAACCACTGTACTCTTCCCAAGATATAGTTTATTCTCTTTACTTACATCAAGAACATTACTTCAAGCATCCAAAGGCTATCATCCAAGTATTGGAACCAACAGTCATTGTATTCCTTTTGAGAATACAACTACCTCCTCCTTGAGAGGCACCATAAGAGTCTATGATGAGTGAACACTCTTGTTTACTCTCCCCCTTGGGAACTTTCCTCCCTTGCTAGGTATTTGGGTTACATTTCTCTAGGACTTAGAGGCCCTGCCTCCGCTCAACTTGTCAATGCAAGACAAGTTTGTATTTTTCCAAGAATACATTGTAGCTACCCATACGATAATTCAATTTTCCTTGTTTTGGATTGGAAGTAGTGCCTCCTCTTATGGTCTAGGGTCTTGACAAGTTTATTCACCTATGCACCTCACAAGGCGAAGCCTAGTTAGATTGAGTACCTTGGTATTCCATACTTAGCAACCTTTAACATACACTAGCTAGGAGGTAGATTTATTTCATGACTTGGCTCCCTAGGTTACGGTTTTCAATGATGCATGGAAGTTTCTCTAAGCTTCTTATTACGAATTGCAACAATTCCCATCAACATTTATTCCCTTGTTGCAAGAAGAGACATCACTCTACTTTGAGAATCAATGAGGACATTAGGTCCCAAAACCTTTCTCTACAAGAGTATTGGTGTTTAACTTAACACAATTTAAGATTAAACTATATGCAATGTGAGGTAATGAAAGCTTCCCTTCATTTTAGTTTTATCGAAATGTTATGATTCCAGTATATCTCCTTTGAATGCAAGACATCCACAATACTTCGGTGATTACCTCGTGAGTAAAACCTATTATTTTATGTGTGCAAAAAAAGATGCAAAATCCATCATAATTTTATAAAAGAACCTGGTTTAGTGCCATGGGACTAGGATGTTAATTCCCACTTGAGCTTCTGTCAACTCTTGTAGCTCGTGCATCTCCCATGATTCTAAAGCTTTCTCTCTTCATCTCCTTCTTTCTCTCTCTCTTCTGTCGGCTCTCGTAGCTCCTGCATCTCCCATGACTTTCAAGATTTCTCTCTTCATCTCCTTCTTTCTCTCTCTCTTCTTCTTCTTATTCTCTTCTTCTCTTCTCCTTCTATCTCTTCTCTTCCTTTTCTCTCTCTTCTCTCCCTCTTCTCTCTCTCTCTCTCTCTCTTCTCCTCCTCCTCCTCCTCCTTCTTCTCTTCTTCTCCTTCTCTCCCTTCTCTCCCTTCTCTCCCTCTTTTCTCTCTCTCTCTTCTTCTTCTTCTTCTTCTTCTTCTTCTTCTTCTTCTTCTTCTTCTTCTTCTTCTTCTTCTTCTTCTTCTCTCTCTTCTCTCCCTCTCCCTCTCCCTCTCCCTCTCCCTCTCTTCTCTCCCTCTCTTCTCTTCTCTCTTCTTTCTCTCTCCTTCTCCTTCTTCTTATTCTCTTCTTCTTATTCTCCTTCTCTCTCCCTCTTCTTCTTTCCTTCTCCGTCTCTCTCTCTCTCTCTCCTCCTCTTCTTCCTCTTCTTATCGTTTCCTTCTCCTTCTCTCTCTCTCCTCCTCCTCTTCTTCTCCTTCTCTCTGCCCCTCTTCTGCCTCTTCTTCTTCTTCTCTCTTCACGGCCTGGGGGCGGGGGAGGTGGAAGGACGAAGGGGGGGAAACTAGCTGACATCACGGCCAGGGGGGAAGGCAATGCCTGCTCATGACGGAGGGGGGAAAGCTTGCAGCATGTCCCCGAGGCCCCTATGCCTTAGCCCAGAAGAGGCTTTATAGAGAAGGGGAGGGAGGAGGTGGTATGTGGGGGGAGAGACGCCACCCTCCATCTAAGGGGCTACATGCCCCCCTCTTGTTAGTCTCTCTCTCTCTCTCTCTCTCTCTCTCTCTCTCTCTCTCTCTCTCTCTCTCTCTCTCTCTCTCTCTCTCTCTCTCTCTCTCTCTCTCTCTCTCTCTCTCTCTCTCTCTCTCTCTCTCTCTCTCTCTTTCTCTCTCTCTCCGCCATGCACATGCCAAGGGGAGAGAGAGGGAGAGTAAAAAAATTTGCATTAAATAAAATTTAAGGGGGGGTTCTCATGGGGGGAGGCACAAGGGAAGCATGGGGGAGAACATTACATCCTCTCCCCCTTAGAGGAACAAAGATATCCTCATCTCAAGAAGACCTAGGGAAGACAAGCACTAATGGGACTTTACGACCTGTGGGTTAAGACCCAACATGCATCCACTACGCTACTCTTAATGTTTCAAGTAGTGCACTCATATTATTCGAATTAACCATAGGTACAAGAGTAGGATTTATTCTCAATTGTGTTACATGTCGATTAAGATTCTAGGAGTTTTAGTCCTCCTAATAAGTTTTAGTGGGCTCTAGATATTCATCTTCATCTGATCGGCCTATATATCCATAGATTGCACCTGTGTAGCTTCGTTTTCTTGGAGTCTCAAAGTCTTCTGGACTTGGATTAGGGCAGTCTACTTGGATGTGTCCTAGCTCCTTACAATGGAAGCATTGATGGTAGGGACATCTCCTACGGATGTGCCCCATCTCTCCGCATGTATAGCATCTCTTATCCTGATCTCCATAGTCATCTTTGCTACAATTTCCTGATTTAAGTTCTTGGATGATTGGATTCGCTCGAAGTAATGTGTCTTGCAAGTCCGTTGGGCGCATTGATTCCAATCGAGTGTTTATGGGTGAACTCAACCCGACACAGAATTTTGACACCTGTTGTGTCATATCTATTGGGGGTGCATACTTTAGGAGTGAAACAAACTTCGAATAATTTGCTTCAAGGGATAATCCTAGCTGCTTCAAGTCATAGAATTCATTCATCTTTTGTGTGCGGTAGGCACGTGGCAGATACCTCCCTTGCACAGCTTGCTTAAGCTTAACCCACTGACTGTCCCCTCCGAGATCGCTTGGTCTCTGCACCACTATTTCCACCAAAGTCTCGCTTTGCCTATAAGCTTAAGTTTGGCGAGCATGGCTTGGTTAGCAGGTGCAGTTCCTGCTGCTTCAAAATAATCCTCTATGGACTCAATCCAGATCTCGGCATTGGCTTAAACAGTCCTTCCCTTGCCATTAAACTCGGGTAGCTTAATTTGTTTGAGAAGGAACTTCTTCTCTTGCATGTCAACATTCGTGGGTGCAGAAGGTGCCTGAAAATCAAGCCATACCACTTAGGTTATTTCTGTTTAGGATATGTCTATGAACCGAACAATAACCAATCATGTATCATTATGAAGTTTTGCTCTGATACCAACTGTAACGTGCCCGCTCCTCAAATCATGGGATTTGTCTTAGCAATCCATCGAGAGATATATCTAAAAGATGCCACCTGGCACTCCCATGGAATGACACAGGGTTTGCCAACTAGGGTCTCTCGAGTCTTCCTCACAATGGAACTTATCTGGCCATTCCCAGTAGGATCGACCTGAAGTCTAGGTTCCTTCTTGTCAGGTCTTCCTAACAACCTTCTAGCGACGGTCAGCAACTCCTCCACTTTGCGTAGATACAACTAGACCAAAGCAGACTCATACCACACTTGGTTCAAAGAGAATGGGAAACGAGAGGGATGCATTGCTCAACCTCTCTGCCCATAGGGCATAGTCCCATTCCGGTCCCCTGAAACGGTATATTAAGGTTTTTAACTTACAAGTTCTAAGGTCCTTGTCTATCTAACGTTCCCATCAAATAAATTCCATTGAGAAAAGCTCTCGACTAACCGATATCATCCTGTCGTAGGATGGACCCGACGGTCACATCCACCACGCTTCCCTCGGGGGTTGTTCTAGTTATCTAAATACCTACCACATTATGCTTGACACATAAAAGCAGCTTCCTTAATTAACCCATTAATCACAGGTTCCTTTACATAATTTAGGGCACAGACACAAAGACAGGATAACAAGATCAAACACTTCCTTAACTTATCTTCAGATTAATGTTTGTCTCCCGCCCATACAGGAGAATTAAGTGTCCCTTTCTGCCTCCGCAGAAGAATCCTTCCGTCTCCCGGCAATAAAAACCCAAAGGCTTATCCTACCAAGATTCTACCTTGTAACTAGTATCAAGGCCTCGAGATCCCATCTCGAGTCACGTAGAACACTTGTGTAGGTTCCGAAGGCATTGGGATTTATAGCTAGAGCCCCCCTGGCATTGAAGCGTCCTTGTACGCCAAGTAATTTCCACAGAGAGACCTCTTGCAGTGGGTTCAATCCACATTCCCGGTGCAATTTCATAACCCCATTAGTTAGGGTTTCGTAGTTCGCCAGGGTAGCTAGCGCCATCCTTGCTTAATTATCCCTTTAGGAAATCATCCACAGCTGAAGCAACCAGCCCAATAACATTTACTAGGGTAACATCCCTTTCATTAATCAATCATCACAGACCCGGCCATGAAATCATCAATCACAACAACTTGGATTAGCATCCAAAACCACAACCATTCCTTATTCTTTAGGGAATCAACCAAAGCTGAAACAACCAACCTAACATCATTTACTAAGAAAAAATGTCATTTTCCATATGAGCAATAACTTGCTCAATCCATCCTTTTTCCACAACTTACTCCCTCACATAAACTTATAACTTGTCTTCCAAAATAAACCAAGCATCCCAAAGGCAGAAATCAAGTAATTGAGGTAACAACCACTGTACTCTTCCCAAGATACAGTTTATTCTCTTTACTTACATCAAGAACATTACTTCAAGGTGAAGCCTAGTTAGATCGAGTACCTTGGTATTCCATACTTAGCAACCTTTAACATATGCTAGCTAGGAGGTAGATTTATTTCATGACTTGGCTCCCTAGGTACGGTTTTCAATGATGCATGGTAGTTTCTCTAAGCTTCTGATTATGAATTGCAACAGTTCCCATCAACGTTTATTCCCTTGTTGCAAGAAGAGACATCACTCTACTTTGAGAATCAACAAGGACATTAGGTCCCAATACCTTTCTCTACAAGATTATTAGTGTTTAACTTAACACAATTTAAGATTAAACTACATGCAATGTGAGGTAATGAAACCTTCCCTTCATTTTAGTTTTATCTAAATGTTATGATTCCAGCATATCTCCTTTGAATGCAAGACATCCACAATACTTTTGTGATTACCTCGTGAGTAAAACCTATTATTTTATGTGTGCCAAAAACCAAGCAAAATCCATCATAATTTTATAAAAGAACCTGGTTTAGTACCATGAGACTGGGGTGTTAATTCCCCAGCTTCAGTTGGCTCTCGTAGCTCCCGCATCTCCCATGACTCTCAAGCTTTCTCTCTTCATCTCCTTCTTTCTCTCTCTCTTCTTCTTCTTCTTCTCTTCTTCTCTTCTTCTCCTTCTCTCTCTTCTCTCTCTTTTCTCTCTCTTCTCTCTTCTTCTCCTTCATCTTCTTCTCCTTCTCTCTCTTCTCTCCCCTTCTCTCTCTCTCTCTCTTCTCCTTCTTCTTCTTCTTCTTCTTCTTCTTCTTCTTCTTCTTCTCTTCTTCTCCTTCTCTCTCTTCTCTCCCTCTTCTCTCTCTCTCTCTCTCTTCTTCTCCTTCTCTCTCTTCTCACCCTCTCCCTCTCTTCTCTCTTCTTTCTCTCTCTCCTTCTCCTTCTTCTTCTCTTCTTGTTCTTCTCCTTCTATCTATCCCTCTTCTTCTTCTTTCCTTCTCCTTCTCTCTCTCTCCTCCTCTTCTTCTTCTTCTTCTTCTTCTTCTTCTTTCCTTCTCCTTCTCTCTCTCTCCTCCTCCTCCTCTTCTTCTTCTCCTTCTCTCTCTCCCTCTTGTCCTTCTTCTTCTTCTCTCTTCATGGCCAGGGGGAGGCGGCACCTGCTCACAATGGAGGGGGGAAAGCTTGCTGCCTATCCCCGGGGCCCCTGTGCCTCAGCCCACAAGGGCTTTATAGAGGGGGGGAAGGAGGAGGTGGTATGGGGGGGAAGAGATGCCACCCTCCATTTGGGGGGCTTCATGCCCCCCTCTTGTTACTCTCTCTCTCTCTCTCTCTCTCTCTCTCTCTCTCTCTCTCTCTCTCTCTCTCCCCCATGCACATGGCAGGGGGAGAGAGAGGGAGAGTAAGAAAATTTGCATTAAATAAAATTTAAGGGGCGTTCTCATGGGGGGAAGCACGGGGGGAACATTACAAAGGGTCCAAATCGCCAACTCTCGGTGATCCAAACTCCATCAGAATATCAAGGTAAAAGCTTTATAAGCCTAATTGACTGTGGCAGTATACATTGCTTCATCTCACCAATCTGTGCAAAGAGATTAGGGATAGCCACAATAGATGCACCTACTTTACTTGTGGAATTAGCAAATGGTCATGAAGTCACTTGTACTAGGCAAACTGCTAAGGTGAAATTTCTACTGGGTGGGAAGCCAACTTCTGTGAGATTCAAGGTAATGAATCTAGGTGTCCACGAATGTTTACTCGGAATGGATTGGCTAATACCCAATGATGCCCACATCCACTATGGGAAGGGCCAAGTCTCCTTCCAAAATTCTGAAGGGGAACTAGTCACGACTCAAGGTGAGGTTGGTAAGCCGAAAATACAGTTGGCAAAAGCAACATGGATAATAAAAGGTATTCAAAAGGGCATATCCGTCTATCTGATTGAACCGAATAAGCTAGATCAGAATCAGGAATCTAGAGAAGAACCTTCATGGTTAAAGGAATATAGAAACGTATTTCCTAAAGATCTGATGGAGCTTCCTCCCCAACGGGAAGTCGACCACGAAATCAAACTTTTGCCAGGAACTACACCGGTTGCAAAGAGGCCGTATAAGATGTCCATCCCGAAAGCTATCGAGTTGAAAGAGCAACTCAAGCAATTGTTAGACCAAGGCTGCATCCGTCCTAGCAATTCACCATGGGGAGCTCAATGTTGTTCCAAAAGAAGAAAGATGGAACGCTTCACCTATGCATTGACTACAGAGGGTTGAATCAAGAAACTATAAAAAATAAATACCCCATTCCAAGAATAGATGAATTACTTGACCGCCTTCAAGGAGCGAAGGTCTTCTCAAAGATAGATCTCAGATCTGGATATTATCAAATAAGGATCAAGGAAGAAGATATTCCGAAGACTGCATTCAGTACAAGATATGGACACTTCAAATTCCTAGTGATGTCATTCAGGCTAGCAAATGCTCCTGCTACCTTCAACAAGTTAATGTAGGATATATTTAGGCCCTATCTTGATGACTTCGTACTCATCTTTTTTGACGATACCCTAGTCTACTCAAAATAGGGAAAGGATCATGAACCCCAGCTTTGCATTGTTCTTGAAACAATGAGAGCACACAAGCTTTATGCCAACAAGAATAAGTGCGCATTTTTCAAGCGACATATTGAATATCTAGGATTCATTGTATCAGCTGAAGGAATTTCAGTAGATCCAGCTACAGGATTTTCATCAAAGTTTATGCTTTGATTGCAGCCCCTCTGACTAATCTACTAAAGAAGCAAGTAGCAATTGTATGGTCACCTACTGAATAGACCAGCTTTGACAAACTAAAGCAAAGATTAGTATGAGCACCCATCTTGAAACTTCTTGATCTTTGTAAAGAGTTTAAAGTGGTAACTGATGCTAGTGCACATGCTTTAGGATGTTTACTTATGCAAGAAAGTCATTCGTAGCATATTCTTCAAGAAAATTGAAGAGCCATGAAAGGAATTATGCTACCCATAACCTGGAGCTATTGGCTGTCATCCATGCTCTCAAACTTTGGAGACATTACTTGCTAGGTAAAAAATTTCCTTAGTAACAGACCACAAGAGTCTTAAATGGATCTTCACTCAGAATGAGCTTAATATGAGGCAACATCGATGGATCGAAGTGCTAGAAGAATATGATTTTGAAATCAAATATAGGCCTGGAAAAGAAAATGTAGTTGTCGATGCACTTAGTCACAAGGCATTTCTAAATTCTCTCATTCTGAAAGATCCATCAACACAAAGGTCTCTAGCCACAAAGGTATCAATGCCAAACAACCCGATTCTTGAGCTAGCAAAAGAAGGGGCATATCATGACCCAGTCTACCAGAAAATGCTAAGGGAGATCCCCATCAAGGATCAAGACCCGAAGCTAAAGACAAAGTATCAAGAATTCTCCATCAGTAGTGGACTTGTCTACTTTAGGACAAGAATATTTATCCCTGCAAGCCAAACTCTCAAGCAGAAGATACTTTGGGAAGCCCATGACTCCCCTTTCTCAGGGTGTCCTAGTTATGCCAAGACCCTTAATATGGTCAGAAAGAGCTATCATTAGGAAATGCTCAAGGGAGACGCACTCAAATATGTCACGGAATGTTTGCTTTGTCAATGCATTAAGGCAGAACATGTTAAAACGCCTGGGAAATTGCAACCACTTGACATCCCACAAATGAAATGGGAGTTCATTAGTATGGACTTTATTGTTGGCTTACCCCAAGTTCAGGGAGGATATAACTCTATTATGGTTGTAGTAGATATGCTCACCAAGGTCACACATCTCATCCCTGTCAAGACAAACTATAAAGCCTCAGACATCGCAAGATTATTCATCAAGGAAATATTCAAACTTCATGGGTTACCCAGAAGAATCATTAGTGATCGTGACTCTCTTTTCACATCACACTTCTGGAGGGCTATCTTTGAGGCTATTGGAACTCAACTCTATTTCAGTATAGCATACCATCCCCAAAGTCATGGTCAAACAGAACGAGTCAATCAAGTCATTGAAGATATGCTTAGGGGATATTGCTGTCGCGAACCCAAAAAGTGGATTCAATACTTACCACTGGTTGAGTTTGCCTACAATGCTTCTTACCAACAGAGTATTCAGATGACCCCTTTCCAAGCATTGTATGGGCATGATTGTCGTACCCCTTTGAACTTCTCGGATCCAACTTTGAGGGTAGAAGCTTCTAGACAGATGCTAGAAGACATGGATGATCAAATCAAATCAATAAGGCAAGACATTCAAGTTGCCAAGGATAGACAGAAGGCTTACGCCAACTTGAAACGGCAAGACAGATCCTTCGTCGAAGGTGATATGGTCTTCATCTGTGTACACCCACTCTCCTTGGGAGAGTGCAAGAAGCTAAGTCCAAGGTATTGTGGACCTTATAAGATTACCAAATGCCTAGGACCTAATGCTTATAGACTACAGCTGCCCGCAACTCTAAAGATTCATAATGTATTCCACATTAGCCTATTGAAAAATTATCTACCTAATCTGAATCATGTACTTGATTATCAACAAATTGTAATGCCTAGCCAAGGAGTCCTTGAGCTATGGTGGCCTGATAGAATCCTAAATGTTAGGGAGAGGCATTTGAGATCAAGGACCTTGAGAGAATACCTCATCCAGTGGAAAGATTATCTAGAAGAGGATGCCACCTGGATGGAAGAAAATACTCTCAACCAACAATACCCCAGGTCTTCTCGAGATGAGGACATCTTGATTCCTCTAAGGGGGAGAGGATGTAATATATCCCCCCCCATACCTTCCCCATAAGAACCCCCCCTCCTTAAATTTTTTTTTTAACTTAACACAATTTTTTTTACTCTCTCCCTCTCTTCCCTTGTCAACTACATGGTGGGGAGAGAGAGAGAGAGAGAGAGAGAGAGAGAGAGAGAGGGAGTAAAGGAAAAGAAGGGGGGGCATGCAGCCCCCACAGGTGGAGCGTGGTGGCTGTTAACGATCGTCTCCCCCTCCCCCCTTATGAAGCCCTCCCTCCTCCTCCTCTTTAAAAGTGGAGTCCTCCCCTCCCTCATGGATGGCAGCCCTCCCCTCCCTCATTGCCTACATCATGCCCCCCTCCATCTTGGACAGCAGCTCCCCCCCGCCCCGGTCGTCAGTAGCGAAACCCCCCCCATCATCATCGTAGAGAGAGAGAGAGAGAAGAGAGAGAGAGAGAGAGAGAGAGAGAGAGAGAGAGAGAGAGAGTGAGTGAGAGTGAGAGTGAGAGTGAGAGTGAGAGTGAGAGGAAGAGAGAAGCTTCTGGAAGCTTTTTCTTCTCCCCCTCCTAGAAGAGAGGTCACACACCCCTCTTGATACCTCTAAAAATACACTCCCCTTCATTATCCTTTCTCCACTCAAGGAGAGGCGGTGAGATTTTTGCATAGGAGAGTGCGAAAATTCTACCTCTTGTACACGCATCTTCAAGTATGGCCCCGAAGTGTAGTTCCACAAGGATGGTCGGAAACCCTGCAAGTGTGGATGGTGGTTCGAATCAAGATGGCACCGCAACCATGAATGGTCGATCATCGGGCGTAAACACTGCTGGAATCAAGACTTCACTCCAAACCCAGGTTGCTCTATTATTAAATCATAGATTATATTATCATGGTGAAAATCATATTCACATGCATCACATTAATTGCATGATTGATAAATTCCTAGGTATGAACTTAGTTGTGATGTATGTAACAAACAAGATCATTTCCGTTGTAAGATGACATCATAATAGGTGAAATTGATCAGATAAATGCATCGTAAATTACCAAAAATGTATTGCATAAATTCCTGCATAAAGTGCATTGCTCCTTGCACAAGTTCTTGCTTAAAATGCATTTCAGAGGACATTGAAAGAAACAAAGTGCATCTCCATATCGCAAGATGGATTCTAAGGTACATGTAATAAACTACAAAAAAGATTAAAGTGCAACTAGACTCATACAATAATCACATAAGGTATCAAGATCATATCATTCAAGAAGGTTAAAGATCATGTAAATAATTACATAAAGGATAATGTTAAGATTGCATGCATAGAAAAATGCATTCGCATGTGTGGCATACAATATTGTATGGATTATATCAAAATTGTCAGCATTGAAATGAAGGCATGGCATGACGTTGCATGCATTAAAGTTGTTGGGAAAATTCAACGTTTTTTGTAATTTACCAAATGGGACTAAGATCCATGAGACCCATGTCAAAGTCCTTGGTGACTTCAAGAGGGATAAGTAAAAGTTTAGTGCATGTGAGCATTATTAAGAGAGGTAGGTTCAGTTACCTCTGATTTCCTGCCTGGCTCTATCCAAGGGGTTGTTAGCCGCGCCAGGTGTATGGACCGAACCCGTCATCACGAGAGGTTTCTCCATGGGTATTTCTTGGAGTGGGAGGACGCTTGGGTGCTAGGGGAGGCTCTCACTATAAATTCCTTGCCTTTGGATCTCGCACAAGAGGTCGACGTGACTCGAGATGGAATCTTGAGGCCCGAGAGGTAGTCTACGGGCGAAACTTGGAGCAGCAATCCTGTTGATTGTTGGGTTAGCTTTCGGGCATGATACTTGATGTATTCCGAGACTATGATAAATAAAGATCAGATATTTGAGGAAGGAACTTGGTTGACATTGTTTTTGTGTCAGTGCCTAAGTTACATGAAGGAACCTGTGTTTAAATTGTTAAACATAATGTGGTAGGTAATTAGATAACTAAGCAAACTAAGGAAAGTGCGATGGACGAGACTTGGGTTCGTCCTACGGAAGGGTGGTCCTGGTTAGCTGGGAACTTTTCTCAAAAGACGTGATAACGAGACTATGAAGACCTAGCGTCAGTAGAGTTAGAATCCTGATTTATGCTATTTTAGGGGAGCGAAATGGAACTATGCCTTATGGGATGTTGAGAGTGGAAAAAGACTGAATTTTTTACTGATTTTTGTTGTTTTTGAGGACTGAATGATTGATTTTTGATGGATTTAGAGTAATGTATGATTTGTAATGGAAGTATTTGAGAGCGTTTTGGATTATATTGATTATGTTTTAGAAGTTCATGATGATTCTCAATGGAGATATAAGGTTCTGTGATGTTCTGATAGGTTCTAATTGGTTCTGTATACCTTCTGTTTTGTTCTGATTATCTTCTGTATGAAGCATGGATTGATGATTGATGAAGATTGAGATATTTTGAAAGCTTATTGAATAGTTTTTGAGAGTTTGGAATGGTTTGAGTATGAGTTATGAGGTTTTGATGTGAGGTGCCTGCCCATCGGCTTTCCAGGCACTCTTTTAGTGGTCTATCAAGAAACGAATCTAAGCGTCGCTGCCCGGCACTCCCAAGGAATGTTCCAAGTTTTGTTGCCTAGGTTTTTCCGAATCCGCCTCGCAACGGAACGTTCACGACCGAACCCACTAGGATCGACCTGAAATTTGGGTTCCTGGTTGTCAAGGTCTCCTGTTAGCATTCTAGCGTCGGGTTTTGGACATCCTACTTTACGTAGAGATACCCAATCCGAAGCAGATCCATGCCGCACTTGGTTCAAAGAGAATGGGAAACGAGAGGGATGCGTTGCTCAACCTCTCCGCCCATAGGGCCCATAGGGCATAGTCCTATTCCGGTCCCCTAAAACGGCATGAATCGCGGTTCTATCCTAACAATTTCTAAGGTCGAAGATGGTAAACCTTGTGAGAAGCCTCCCAGTTCTCTGGGACCACCCTGCCGTAGGAAGGACCCGTCGGGGGTTTCGCCCACCCGCTTCCCTTAATAGCTTTAGTTTTCTAATTAGATCCTACCACATTTATGTATGACACTTAAAGTCAGCTTCATTAATTAAGCCTTTTAGGGAACAAGGTTCGTTTGCATAACTTATAGCACAGACACGAAATCAAAGCAAAGCAATCTATTGACAAATAAGTTCAAACAAGTTCCTTAATTTATCTTCAAGTTAATCTTTGTCTCCCACCCATACAGGAGAAATTATGTTTCGCTTCTGTCCAACAGAAGTATCCCTTCTGCCCTGTAGAAGTAACTGGTCCAATTCACATGGCACTACAAACTCAATCCTTTATCTAGAATAGGATCTCCCAACATGCCTAGATGTTGGGGGCCACGGAGGTCTTTAACTCCATTCTAGACCTAGCAAGGGGTGTCCAGAGCTCCAACTGACCCACAAGCTGTCTAGGAGCGAAACATCATTCTCGTGGTTGGCCTTTTCACCAGTTGACCTTCGGCCCATGAATCGAGTAGTGCCCTCTCGGGTTACTATGCGGTGCGACCATGGAGGTGATCCACCCGTACAATATATCCTTCCTTAATTAAATCCTTTAAGAATCAAGCACAAACAAGGCATTCAGCCCTAATATCATTTTCCAAGAAAACATTCCTTTATTCCCATGGAGACTTGTCATCACAGACCCTTGCCATGCATTTACCATAAATTACAAGCACTTGGAATAATCATCCCAAACAACAACTAACAACCAGTTGATGTAAAAACATTTAGGATGTTGTTTGAACAATCAACAAAACCAATTGCATTCTTTCCAAACAATGCAAGAATAGACGATATAACATTTCCATCATATATTTGCTCTCCCCCTTGGGATCTAAGAGCAATACTATACAAACATGTTCTTAACACTTCCTTCCTTTGGCTAGGGCGTATGTTAAGGGTTCAAACACTATTCATGATGTAAGTTCTATAGGTCACTTACCTTGATCGATAACCCAACCCTGAATTTGGATTGGCAAAAGTCATCGTTATCCAACGGATCTCAAGACATCCTAGCTTTAACCCTTATGATCAATTTCTTGTACTAGCTCTTAGTCAAGTCATGAGGTAACTAGAAAATTATCCTCATATATCAAACATGTCATAGGCATAACGTATAAATACTTGATAAGATAAGTGCGAGATGATATCAAGCAATTAGACTCCAATAGGCCTTGCATTGACCTAGAATCTAGTTTTTCTTAATATTTGGCCTCTTAGGCTAAGTATTTTTGAAGTATCTAAACTTTAAACTAGTACTTTCTATTCGTGATTCTCAATGTCATATTCTTTTAGTAATTATGCTATTTGTAACCCTTGACTATACTTTAATCTAGCACTTATGTGCACGATCTTTTAATGTCGTTCTTTTGTCGACTATGGCATTCTTAATGCTTGATTAATTCTTCCTTGTAATTGCTCTACTAGCAAATAAGTCATATGTAACTAGGTGCAATTCTCTTCCCTTGATATATGCACTTCACAAACTCCATCTTCCGAGTAGGTGAGATGAAATTTATCCTTTCCCATGACCTATACTCGTGCATCGTAGTATGGGGCCTAACGTATCTCATACGAGAGTCAAAACAAGCATCTATCAATTTGAAAATACATTACTTACAACCGGAACCATAGTTGGATTGACGGTGAGGCCTTTGCCCGAAGCCTTGTTGGTGCTGGTTGCAGGATTGTCATTCGCACGCGACATTCTTCTCTTGGAGGCCATCATCTGCCAGTAGACTCAAGAGATTAAGAAGGTGGAATAGATTCAATATGGGAGATCGTAAGAGAAGATGGTTAAGTCGAGAATCGAGATAGAGGGAATTGAGCTTATTCTCTCCCTTGCAGCCTCTCGAGGTGACTCTTCTCTCTCTCTCTCTCTCAATCTCTCTTTCAAGCTCTTCCTCACAATCTCTTGGAGGGGTATCCTTCTCTCTACCTCTCTCTCGCAGCCTCTTGGGGTCTCCTTATGCTTCTATATGCCTCTCCCATGCCTCATATTTATAGTGAATTAGAGAAGAGGGCTTGTGGTTGAGAAGTGGAGCTCTTTGTGGAGGGGGATCTTGGAAAGATCAGTGATCTGATGCTTAGATCATAAATCTGATGTTTTCATTCGCTCCAAAAGGGGGGTAAAACCCCAAGACACTTGATTAGAAAGCTCTTAGTTTACTCCTTCTTTTCTGTGTTCAAAGTGTTGTCCACTGCCTGTGTATTGCGATCACAGCGCGCGCGATTTCACAAATCCTCTCTTTATTTTTTTCTTTTTATAAAATCTCCAAACTAACTAAAATATCACTTGTCTTTCCTTTTAAATGACATCCAGTTCTAAAAATCTCCATATCTTTTTTTAGGATAATATCTAAAACACATTAACCTAGTGATTAATATAACTCATAAGTCTCCTTCACGTTGTAATTTACGTGAAGGGTTGCTACGGTCCTTGCCAATCCGAGAAAAATATCGAATTTACGACTCTCGATTTTTCTAAATAAAATATTTTAAATTAAATCAAAATTATTAATAATTAATGTTAGTTAGTTTTTACCTTGGTTAGTCTTTAGTTAGTAATCTTACTAACTTATTAATTGACTAACTAACTTTCAAACTAACCAACTAACTTTTATTGTGCGGAGATATTACATTTGATGACCTTCTGTAGACCCTCTGTAGAGCCTCTGTCTCTACTCTGTCTCTGTACTGTAACTGTACTGTAGCTGTTCTGGTGCTGTACTGTGACTATTCTGTAGACCTTCTATAGGTGTTTTGTAGAATGTATGTGTGATTTTGGGAAAGTTTTCTAACCTTTGCAAAGGATGAATCTAAGTTCAAAAGAGCTAAAACAAGTGGAAGAAACAGCTGCTGAAGACTGAAGAGAAGACTAAGTGACAATGACAGTAGTGAGCTGTGAAAAGACACTGTAGTGGCTCTAGTGACTCTTCATATCAGGCATACCTCTTGGTAGGTGCATCCATGACCTAAGAAGAATTATTGAGGGTTATTATGAGAGCATTGTAGTGAGGATATGATGTACTATTGATAGGTAGAGAGGGAGAGAGTTAGAGATAGTCAATTCTATCAAAATAGTGTAATTGTATGTGAGAGATTGAGAGAGAGAACTATGAAGACATTGAAGATGAATAATATGTGATTGATTTCCATTAAAAGATGGTGTATTCCCTTGTGTTCTTTGTTCTATCGGTGGATTTTGTGAAGATGTTGAATAATATGGTTGATTCTATCAAATCCGTGGGAGATATCTACTATGATGCTGTGTGAAGAATTGTTGTTTTCTTTGTTTTGATGATCAAAAGAATGAAATAAAAGCTTGCTGATGTTACAAGATAGATTTTCTTGCAAGAGAATTCCCTTTTCCTTGGTGTTCCTCTTAGGGCTCCATATTTTTGGTGCGCATTCGGGGAAACTTGCCATCAACAAGCACCAGAAGAGGCTGAAAATGAAGGAAATGGCATTGCTTAGAAGAGAAGAATTCAATGGATGTTTGTAAAGTTCCTTCTTCCACTGAAGAGCTGGAATTTCTCATTATCAAAGCCACTTTCCACAAGAATTTCATCCCACAATGGAAGAAACATATCACCATTATGATGCATGCTCTATGTGGTGGACTATTTCCTCTTCCTGTTGAAGCAGCAAAAACTTGCATCTTAGTGGCAAACTGTTTGGGAACAAACTGAAGAGAAGAAATAGAGAAAATGACCATTTGGCATTCATTGAGAAGTTTCCAGGCATCATCAAGTGGGAGATTGTGAAGAAGCTTCAAGAGTCGTGGTCTGTAGAGGTTCACGAAGACAAGAAGGGAAAGAGTTGGAATTTGTTCGTGGATGCTCAACAGCAAGATACATGGGATGCTTGGTGCACGGATAATCTTCTGTTTGTTCAATTAGCAACCCACTAGAAGTTGGTAGACAGAGTGTTTTTCACAACATACACTGTTGAAACCCTCAAAAGCTGGCGTTATTATAATGACGCAACAACAATCCTAAAAAGAATGAGTTTTGATACTTTCAGAATAGAATATCTTCCCCTTTGTAGTGGTTTGAAAGCGGAATTCAGAGATGTTGAAAAGAAGGAAGTAGAGGAGATGTTGGCCAGAGAATCCCTCAGAGATTGAAGCCCTCTCTGATACTATCTTGTTGAGTCCAGAATAACTGGTTGGAGCCAATCCCCTGATGAATGACGCAATAAAGAGGCAAGCGTTAGAATGAGTCCAGAGGTACGTGAGAAGAGAGAAGGCAAAAATCAAAGCTGAGAACAAGCTTGCAGCAGAAGCCTCCTTTGATGCCTTAAAAGCACTCTTTACAGAAGTCCCCATGGCGACTCAAGGTCCCCTTCCTAGTCAGATTCGTCCTGAAAATTTTGATGACAGGCCAGCAAATGTAGTTCCATTGCCTATTTTTAAGGGAGAGTACAATGAAGACCCTGATCTTCATGTATCAGAGTTTATGGTAGCATGTGTGGCTAGCAATGCCAGAACCCCTGAGCATTGATTAGCAATATTCCTCGCCACTTTCAAGGGTGTGGCGTTTCAGTGATATGAGAGACAAGCAGCAGGAACTTTTGGCACATGGGACGTCTTCCTCACTAAATTCAGGCGTGAAAGTTTTGAAGAGCAGATGCGAGAGGAGTTCATGAACCTAAGTCAGTCCTCTGGAGAAAGAGTAGAAGCTTATGTCTTGCGAATGGAATCCATCTCGAAGAGATGGACTAACCATCATTTGGATGAAGGAATCCAAAAAGGAGTGTTTCTCAGGGGCCTACAACCAGAAGTTTGCAAGTTCGTGGAATTGAGAAGACCAATCAATCTGCAAGCTATAGTGGAAGGTGCAAGATTGTATGACGAAGTTGAAGCAAGGCTGTCAATGACTCCAAGAAGAGGAGTCTTACCTCCTCCCATGCCAGGAATGGTATATCCACCAAACGCAATCCCATGGACAGTTCCCTACCCTTATCCCCAAATGCAAATAGTGCCGCAGTATAATGCGCCTAATCCAGTGTGGTCACCACAGACGACAGTGCCTCAAATGATGGTTCAGCCAAAACAACAGTGGCCTCAAATAGTTCCTCCAATGGCGAATCAACAATAGTGGAATCCTATCAACTGGAATCAACAACCCCAAGTCTCAATAGGAGCTCTGAATCAGAGTCAGAACAGAGGACCTTCTGGATCTACCCAACCAATATATGCAGTAATTACAGAAGCTTCCCAAAACCCTACCACAAGCACTTCAAGAGATGAAAATCTGAAGGACTACTTATCCAACTCAGTTGCAAGTACCAAGAAAGATCTTCTGGATGTGATTACAGAGCAGCTACAGACGCTGAAGGTGAATACCGCCAATATATCCACTCCTGCGGGAGCTGGAAGAGATGTGATGCGCTCTAATACACGGTGCAGAAAGTGTCATCAAGCTGGACATTTAGCTACTGAATGTACCTGAAAACCAACCATTCCTAGAGCCTTCTATTCTTACTGTTTGAGGAAGAACCATACAGAGGATATTTGCTCTCTGAAAGAGATGCATGAACGAAGATAGAAGGGTGAAAATGCAAGATTCAACTTGCTAGAATCCAAAATGACAACACAGGATATTGATCCAAGCCTAGAGAATTTGGTCCTAATTTCTGTCCAAGAAGGATTCCCTCTCAAAGTTACAGAGGACGACAGTCTGGCGGTGGTCAAAGATCAGAGGTGGAATGTTATAGGTGTGGAGAAAAGAGACATATCTCCCCAAATTGTCCAAACCCTAGACGATCTGTGGATTACAAGCCCTTATGCAGCCGATGCAAAGGAGAAGGCCACACTGCAAAGGACTGTCCCAGTCCAGCCCCTGTAAAGGCCAATGCCACTGATAGCCAACAGAAGGTACAAGAGCCTACTTCCAATTTGGTCAAGTTGGAAGTTGCCACTATTACGCGCACCAAGAAGAAGGAACCAGTGGTTTAGAATGGAAATGACTCTCCTGCCAAGACTTTGAAGTTCAACCTACCTATAGAGAAACAGAGCAGTACAGAACAGAACATTACAGTACAGAGCACTACAGTGCCATAGAAGGCTACAGAGACAGTCCCAGAGACATGACTAGAGGCCCAAGAGATAGATGATATAGAAGCACTTCCAGAAATAGAAGAAGTGTCGATGTTGCAATTGTTAGAAGAAAAAAGAAAGATGAAAATGGGTGTAGCCCCATTCCCCAACCAGCTGGAGAAGCCTGTGGATCCTATTAAAGATTATGACTTGGTCAAAGACCTAGACACTTTTAAACGAAACTTAACATTCTGGCAGTTGCTGATGCTATCTCCCAGTTGTTGAAAGAGATTCAAAAGCATCTTGACATGAAGGCGTGAACTAAGGATCGCTCCTTCAACAGCAACCAAGACCAATAAAGCCCGGAGTCTATAAAGGAAGTAGATGTGGCTAATGCCTTCCTAGATCCTGAAACCCTAGAGATTAGTGTATGGATAGAAGGATGCTTTATTTCAGATGCATTGATTGATGGAGGCTCATTAGTAAACATAATGACGGATGTCACAATGAAGGATTTAGAGTTGCAAGGAATTCAACCTACAGAGTGGCTTATCAGATTGGCAGGCCCTTAGAGTCAAACTGTTGGGCGTCCTCCCATACGTAAAAACAACCCTTGCAGGAAGAAACTATTGGTTGACATACCTGGTGGTCAAACCAAATTCTTATGGGACCTCATACCGTCTGTTGTTGGGAAGACCTTGGCTTTTTGAAGCAAGAGCCAGGATGGAGTGCTTCAAAGAAACCCTAACCCTAGGCAAAGGACCCAACAAAGCGGTGTTAAAGTTGTATGGATCGCAAAAAGGCAATGGATCCACATCCATTGAAATCATAACTGACTCCTCTAATGAGGTAACAGATGGTACATCAGGAGATGAAGAAGCTATTAAGGAAATCTTTCCTAAGAAAATAGAGGCACAGTCCCTAACAGTGGGCACTGTAAGCCAACTACCAATGGATATAAAATCCTTGTCCATGGGTGAATACCTCCTGCCTCAACTAGAATTAACTTCTGAAATCACCTCTGACAGTGAAATAGAAGCATGGATGTATTGTTCTCCCTATTACATGACAGTCGTAGAGACAGAGCAGAGTCAGTACAGCGACAGTACAGTTATAGAGCAGAGACAGTACAGAGCCAGAGCAGATACAAAGCAGCTACAAAACAGAGAGACAGAGTGGATACAGAGACAGTTACAGAGACAATAACAGATATAGAGATAGAGACAGAGGCAGAAGCAGAGTCAGAACTGGTGACAGAAGCATAAGCAAATGCAGAGGCAAAAGATCTGTTCTTCTCCTCTACAGAGCCTATATAGAAGCAGAGACAGAGCCTCCAAAGGATGAGGATGAAAATGATGAGGAAGAAAATGAAGTAGGCTATGAAAGTGCAGATAAAGAATTCCCTTTGATAGAGGATGATCTAGTTGATGTCTCTACAGAGACCTCAGAGGCTGAATATCTCACGGTACTGGATGGAATGACCATGGTTTCGCTTGGGTTGGTCAATGGACCACAAAGTATGCAGAATCTATATAAGCAATGGATTAAAAGCATAAAAGTTAAGTTCAGCAGTGGCTCCTGTCGCCCTAATTGTTCAGCCCAAAGAAAAGATGATGATGATGCCCCCTACCAACAAAAGCCAAAGCCCTCAAAGCCACGGTCTCTAGAAGGTCCGTGCTATGTGACATTCCTGGACACATCCTCTGAAGATGAATCTCTAAGTCCAGAAGAAATCACCACCCACACAGAAGCAAGCAAAGCTATGATACCCTTCCAGCAACCTCAATAGACAAACGAGTCATCTGTTCAGAAGGAGGACACCAGTTCTAGTGGGACATCAAACGAGGATACTACTCTCTTGAAAGAGTCAAACCTCTACCTAGAAGCAATTTGTGGGACATTTATCCATGAAGTGGAAGGTGAAAGACAAGTAATGTTCCTGAATGCTGAGGGTACTGAACATCACCTGAAAGTGGGTCTCAATCTTCCAGAAGAAGAATTAGTGGTCCTTCGAGACCTACTAAAGGAGAACTTAGATGTGTTTGCTTGGTCCTATAAAGAGCTAAACGGGATTGATCCCACAGTATGCCAACATCACATTGACCTAGAGCCCGATGCCAAACCTGTAAGGCAAAGATAAAGACGGATGAATCCTAATTATTCCACTCTGGTGAAGGCCAAATTATTGAAACTTCTTGAAGCAGAGTTCATGTCAAGAATCGTGTGGTGGAGGGGATTGCTCAAGATGCTGCGCCGAACACACACAGAATGCACAAGGAGAAGCTCACTCAAGAGACAAGAAGAGAGATGGAGGCCAAAACGTTTTCTTGCTGATTTCTTCTTCTTCTTTCACCCACTTTACAATGTACACAAAGTATAGATAAGATACAACATAAAAGGAAAGTGGCCTACTAAGTCAAACCATGCATAACCGACTACACTAGTCGAATGGTGCTATAACTATGCCAGCTGTAAATAGGTGTAACAACCTGAATATAATAAGTAATGAGTCAGTGGCCATGTGAGAGTCATAATGACCACCGACGTGCTAAGTGTAGACGTGTGGACCCATCTAACCAGGCGGTCCATCATCCATGTCCACATGTGTTGAGCTTGCCATCTCAACACTCCCCCTCAAGCTCAACTGCATCTTTGCAACTCCAAGTAAGCTTCGAAACTTTTGAAGCTTCTCTGTACCCAATGCCTTCGTGAAGATATCAGCTATCTGATCCTGTGTGCTGACATACACCAAGTCAATCTCACCTGCTAGTACCTTCTCTCTCACAAAGTGGTAGTGTATCTCAATATGTTTTGTCCTGGCATGGAACACAGGGTTCCTAGCCAACTGTATACTGCTCATGTTGTCACAATAAATGACAACTGGACCTTCCACCTGCACATCCAAATCAGCCAGTAACTTTTGCAGCCATACTACCTCACATGCTGCAACAGCAGCACCTCTATACTCAGCCTCTGTACTCGACAAAGCAACTGTAGATTGCTTTTTGCTGCTCCATGCAACTGCTGCACTACCAAGAGAGAACATGTATCCGCTGGTAGATCTTCTATCAGACATACTACCAGCCCAATCTGCATCTGTGTATCCAAATACCTGTACATCTGTACCTGCCTCATAGAAAAGCCCATAATGTAATGTGGACTTCACATATCTCAATATGCGTCTCACTGCATCCAAATGTGGCTTTCTAGGTACTTGCATAAACTGACTCACAAGACCAACAGCATAGCTCAAGTCTGGCCTTGTAATGGTCATGTAGATCAAACTCCCCACTATCCTCCTGAACATAGTAGGGTCTTCTATCTCATCCCCAACATCAGCACTCAGCTTTACATTCTGCTCCAACGGGACTGAAAGTGGTTTGCATGCAGTCATACCATACTTGGACAACATATCCAAGCCATACTGTCTTTGGGACAGCCATATACCATCATCACATCTGATCACCTCAATGCCAAGGAAGTACCTTAGCTCACCTAAATCCTTCATCTCAAACTTCATCTTCAAACAGCCCTTGACTTCAGCAACCCCACTATCACTATCACCTGTAATAATCAAGTCATCCACATAGATGACTATGATGACCAAACCTGTATCTCCCTTTCTCACATAAAGTGAGTGATCAGCATCAGAAACATAAAAGCCAATATTGACAAGATACTCTCTGATCTTGTCAGACCATGCTCTAGGTGCTTGCTTGAGTCCATAGAGTGCCTTCTTCAACCTGCACACATACGTGGGATGCTCTAAATCTTCATAACCTGCTGGCTGATCCATATACACTTCTTCTTGCAAATCACCATGCAAGAAGGCATTCTTTACTTCCATTTGCTGCAACCTCCAACCTTTGGCTGCTGTCAAAGCAATCACACATCTGACAGTTGCCATCCTAGCAACTGGACTGAAGGTTTCATCATAATCTATGCCATATGTCTGGGCATAGCCTTTTGCAACCAGCCTAGCTTTGTACCTGCTAATAGAACCATCTGCATTGTGCTTAATCTTATAAACCCACTTACATCCAATAGCTTTCTTTCCCTTTGGCAATGATACTAGATCCCAAGTCTTATTGGCCTCTAGTGCAGCCATCTCCTCATCCATTGCTGCATCCCAATGAGCATGACCAATAGCCTCCTCAAAACATGTAGGCTCAACATCCTCAACTAGTTTCACCATATAAGCATAATGGTGAGCTGCATAACCCTCAAAACCAAATCTTTTAACAGGGTATCTCACCCTGCTAGACCTGCGTACCACTGGATCACTCAATGGAGTCTTTGCATTAACACGTGCTCTCTGCACACCTGGAGTCCTCACTGAAGGAATGCCAAGCTCATCATCCAAGCTCTCCGAGCCACTGGATTCTCCATCAAGAACTGCATCAATGCCTTCTGACACTTTATTCTTTCCTTTGTCTTTACCTGTAGTGCTACTAGATGCACCTGAAGATGTAGAGGTACTCCTTAGTCTCCCAGACCAAGGACTACTAGATGATGTCTCTGGTCCACTAAGAGTCCGTGATTCTTGCTTTTCAGCCTGCACATGAGTGTCATGATCATCATCAACATCCAATGCATCACCACTAGATGCATACCAGCTGCTCATTTCATCAAAGATGACATCCCTGCTCACTCTGAACTTACATGTGACAGGGTTGTAACAACGATACCCTTTCTGCTCTAAAGAGTATCCAATAAAGATACACTTTTCAGCCTTTGGATCCAGTTTCTTCCGCAACTCATCTGGCACATGAACATACGCAATGCAGCCAAATACTTTCAAGTGTGAAACATCAGGCTTCTTACCTGTAAAACATTCTTCGGGGGTCATACCATGAACTGCAGCTGTGGGAGTTCTGTTCATAATATAAACAGCAGTATGAACAGCCTCAGACCAAAAATGCTTAGGCATATTCTTTTCAGCCATCAAGGCGCGTGCAACTTCTGCAATATGCCTGTTTTTCCTTTCTGCAACCCCATTTTGCTGTGGGGTATACCTGCATGTGAACTGTCTCTTTATCCCATGAGACCTCAGAAAATCACTGAACTCATTTGAGAGGTACTCTCCCCCTCCATCTGACCTCAGGCACTTTACTTTCAAGCCTGTTTCTCTTTCAACTGCAGCCTTGAAAGTTCTAAAGTGCTCAAAAGCTTCACTCTTTTCCTTCATAAAATATACCCACAGCTTTCTAGAGCAATCATCAATGAATGTGACAAAGTATGAACTGCCTCCAAGAGATACATTTTGTGTAGGCCCCCAAATGTCTGTATGCACAACATCAAGGATTTTTTTGCTTACATCTTTGTCATGTGAAAAGGGTTGTCTTGCCTGCTTACCAAACTGACATGCTTCACATACCTTCTAAAATTCTGCAACTTTAAATGTAGGCAAACCTGTAACCAACCCTTTGGACTGCATTAATTTCAGCCTTTGTACATTTGCATGTCCAATGCGTTTGTGCCAAATTTCAATGTCTGCAACAACACCTTTTCCTTTGGCATACATAGCCGCATTCATAGTAGGAATTCCAGCATCTAGAGTGAACATACGTCCAACTCTACTTCCCTTTGCTACCAACCTGCACTTGTCATTGAAGTCTTCTACAAAGCAGCCCTTTGCATTAAATCTGACTTGCAGCCCTTGCTCTACCATTTGACCGACTGACACTAAATTCTTTGTAATAGATGGCACATGTAATACATCTGAAAGACTCTTTGTCTTACCATCATGCAAGGACAAGGGAACTTTTCCAATGTGTGAAATTGGGTGGCATGAATCATCACCTGTCTGCACATAACCTGCATTCTGCAAATCCTGCATCTCTCCAAACCATTCTGCATGGCTGGTCATATGATTGGATGCACCTGAATCAACATACCAAACATCTTCATGTGTTCCCTTTCCTGTAACAGCATTCAGCATATGCTGCATAACGAACAAACGTTCATTTTTGTCTTCATTCTGTCGTGAAGACGATGCATAGTTTCCTTGCTGCAACTTACCACTGCGGATATCATCTCTCTTAGCATAACATTGGGCTGCAATATGACCTGTTTTGCCACAGTAGTGGCACACAATACCATAGTTGTTAGAACCTCTGTTCTGCCATCCACCTCTTCCTCTAAAGCTCCCCCTGCCTCTAAAGTTACCACGACCTCCTGAAACCTGCATATCGCCAAATTGCTGATTCAATCTGTTTTGCTGGTTATCACTACCACGTCCTGCACCACGGCCTCTTGAAGAGAACCTGCCACGTCCCCTTCTTGAACTGGAGTAGAAAGCTTGGACCTGTTCACCACTTCTTTCAGGTGTCTCACTCTGCATGTTGATCTCTTCAGTGATCATAAGGGAGACCAACTCATTGAAATCTGGAAATGGCTTTCTGACATATACAAAAGTTACAAAAGACTTCCAAGCCTTTTCATTGTTAAGTCCACCCAAGGTAGACGACACCAAATCATCATCATCGGGCATTGCATCAATCGCTGCCAATGCATATGCAATGCTTCTTACCTTCTGTGCATACTCATTGATAGACATCTTCCCTTTCTTCAATGTATTCAACTCTTGCTTGAGTTGAATCTTTCGTGCCTTTGTATTTACAGAAAACATACTTTCAAGTATGGTCCAAGCTGCATATGAATTCTCTGCATTTCTAATGTGTCCCAGCATATTATTGTCAATTACTGCAGACAACCAACACATGACCTTTTTATCCTTTGCATTCCATTCCTTCCGTGCCTTTGTCTCTTCTGCAGTTGGAGGATCACTCATCTCCGGTTCCTTTTCTTCACCTGAAACAAACTCGTAGAGGCCTTTTCCAATAAGGAAGTTCGTGACACGGAACTTCCATGAAGGGTAGTTGTTCTTGTCAAGCTTCTCAATGATGGGGCTTCCACTATTCTCTGCCATTATCACAAGAATAATACCAAACAGCAAGCAAATCTTCTGCAATCCTCGACCTGTAGTGCACAGCAATACACTAGACAGCCTTTTTCACTGTCTGCTCAACAATACATGCAATCTGCAACCAGTTTGCAGATAAACCTTGTGTTTACTCACTGGTAAACACCTTTGAACTTACAGATCTGAAATCTGTAACCTGTTCACCCACGTTCGGTCAATACAGTTGAAGTCACAGTGTACCCCGAAACTGTTGTCTGCAACCTTGCGGCTCTAAAACGGGCCCTGAAACGGCCTCAAATGCCCAAAATCTCTGCGCGCACACCAAATCTCACTGCAATTTGAGATTTTTGCTCTGCCCTGCTTCTGGTGCCTCCACGGGCACTATCCAAGAGAAGGAGTGGAAGAATGGGAGAGATTCTTACCCGTAGCTTGCTTGCTCGAACCTTGCTTCTTCTCCTTCACTTCAACCTTCGAAATCAGTCTCTCTCAATGGCGCGGCTCTGATACCATGTCAAGAATCGCGTGGTGGAGGGGATTGCTCAAGATGCTGCGCCGAACACACACAGAATGCACAAGGAGAAGCTCACTCAAGAGACAAGAAGAGAGATGGAGGCCAAAACGTTTTCTTGCTGATTTCTTCTTCTTCTTTCACCCACTTTACAATGTACACAAAGTATAGATAAGATACAACATAAAAGGAAAGTGGCCTACTAAGTCAAACCATGCATAACCGACTACACTAGTCGAATGGCGCTATAACTATGCCAGCTGTAAATAGGTGTAACAACCTGAATATAATAAGTAATGAGCCAGTGGCCATGTGAGAGTCATAATGACCACCGACGTGCTAAGTGTAGACGTGTGGACTGTCAAGAATCGCGTGGTGGAGGGGATTGCTCAAGATGCTGCGCCGAACACACACAGAATGCACAAGGAGAAGCTCACTCAAGAGACAAGAAGAGAGATGGAGGCCAAAACGTTTTCTTGCTGATTTCTTCTTCTTCTTCCACACTCTTTACAATGTACACAAAGTATAGATAAGATACAACATAAAAGGAAAGTGGCCTACTAAGTCAAACAATGCATAACCGACTACACTAGTCGACTGGCGCTATAACTATGCCAGCTGTAAATAGGTGTAACAACCTGAATATAATAAGTAATGAGTCAGTGGCCATGTGAGAGTCATAATGACCACCGACGTGCTAAGTGTAGACGTGTGGACCCATCTAACCAGGCGGTCCATCATCCATGTCCACATGTGTTGAGCTTGCCATCTCAACATGGACCCATCTAACCAGGCGGTCCATCATCCATGTCCACATGTGTTGAGCTTGCCATCTCAACAGTTCATCTATCACATGGCTAACAGTGAATGGGTTTCGCCCATTGTGGTAGTGCCCAGGAAGAACGGAAACTTCAAATATGTGTCGACTTTCGAAAGCTCAATTCGAAGGCGAAGAAGGATCATTTTCCTATCCCTTTTACAGACCAACTGTTGGACACAGTGGCACGCCATGAGCTTTATTCCCTCTTGGATGGATTCAACAGATATAACCAGGTCCAAATAACATAAGAGGACCAATCCAAAACAACCTTTACCACAGAATGCGGGACCTATGCCTACAGAGTGATGCCATTCGGACTCTGTAATGCTCCTGCCACCTTCCAACGAGTAATGATGGCGGCCTTCTAGAACCATCTACATGATTTCATTGAAGTGTATCTTGATGACTTTTGTGTCTATAACTTGATATGTGAGCATTGGGGACACCTAGAGCAATGTTTTGGCAGATGTCGAGAGTATGGGATTTCTCTCAACCCCGAAAAATGTGTCTTTGGCGTCTCCTCGGGAGTTTTGTTGGGCCATATTGTCTCTGCACAAGGGATTGCAACAAACTCGGCAAAGATTGAAAAGATTTCCGCCTTAACAGCACCAACAAACCTCAAGCAATTGAGAGGATTTCTTGGCCATGTGGGCTATTACAGAAGATTTATTGCACATTTTGCAAGTAAAGCAGCCCCTCTACACAAGCTCCTAAGAAAAGAAGCTGATTTCCTTTGGACTGATGACTGTGAAGAAGCCTTTAATACCCTAAAACAATGCCTGGTCCAAGCACCTATTTTGCAGCCTCCTGATTGGACGAAGGAGTTCCATGTGCACACAGATGCATCCGTTGAAGGGCTAGGTGCTGTTCTACGTCAAAAGGGCCCTTCTAAATTAGATCAATGAATATATTATGCAATCCGAAAGGTCATTGATAGGGAACAAAACTATACAATGACAGAGCTTGAGTGCTTGGCAATGGTGTTTGCATTGGAGAAGTTTCGGCACTATCTATTGTCCACACATTTCAAGTTCTATGTGGATCATGAGGCCCTGTCATTCCTGATGAACAAAGCAGATGTTAAAGGACGACTGATGAGATGGTTGCTCCTATTCCAGGATTTTGACTTCGAAGTGGTCACTAAGCCTGGCCATTCCCATGTCTTAGCCGATCATCTATCACGGATCCCTCAAATAGAAGAAGAGGAACAGGATGATCCAGACCTTCCTGACGCTTCCTTGTTTCTAGTTGAAAGAGTTACTCCTTGGTATGCAGACATAGCCAACCTCTTGGCAACTCAACAATATCCTCCTAGCATCTCAAGTTGTGAGAGCAGGAAGTTTCTCTTAGAATCAGTCCCCTACACTTTGCTAGGCGGTGCACTTTACAAAAGAGGCAAAGATGAAGTGTTGCGAAGATGTGTTGCAGGGGATGAAATCGGCATAGTATTGAAAGCATGCCATGACGAACCATGTGGTGGACACTTCGCAGGAGAAGTGACAGCCAGGAAGGCTCTATTAGCAGGATATTGGTGGCCGACCCTCCACAAGGATGCATATGATTACTGTAAAAGATGTGATGCTTGTCAGCGAATGGGGAAACCCACCAAAACAAGTGCCATGCTACTTCAACCCATTCTCTCCCTAAAGTTGTTTGAGAAGTGGGGGATTCATTTTGTGGGTCCCATTGATCCACCTACCAGACGGAAGCAGAATAGATACATCTTAGTATGTATGAATTATGTCACAAAGTGGTGTGACGAAAAAGCCTTGAAGCGGGAGGATGATAACAGTGTAGCCTTGTTCATGTATGAGAATATTATCATCCGTTTTGGCAATCCCCTCGAGCTGGTAAGTGATAGAGGGACTCATTTCCTTAACAAAATCATGGAGGAGCTGACGGAACTGTATAAGATCCACCATCGCAAGTCCACTCCTTATTACCCTAGAGCCAATGCCCAAGTTGAAGTCACCAATCGCATCCTTTGCTCGATTCTGACAGGAACGATTGCCGCACATCGTCGCAACTAGGACGATTGACTTACAGAGGCCCTCTGGGCATACAGAATCTCCCATAAGGCAGCTACAGGACAGATCCCTTTCTAGCTAGTGTATGGTACAGAAGCCGTCTTCCCTGTTGAGGTGGAATTGCCCTCCTTGCGAGTAGCAGTTAAAGAACGCTTGGGAGATAGTGAGTCACTGCAAAGCCGTCTCTTGCACTTGGAATGCTTGGATGAGATCCGGGGGATGGCCCTACAGTGCATGGAAACCACTCAAGCGCGATGCAAGGCTCATCATGACACTTTCATTAAGCACAAGGAGTTCAAAGAAGGTGATCTTATTCTAACCTATGATTCGAGATTTGGCAAGTTTCCTGGCAAGCTCCAACAACGGTGGATGGGCCCGTACAAGGTACTGGCCGTCAATCCTAACGGCTCTGTTCACGTGCAGACCGTTGATGCCTCTGATGATCCTTTCCTGATTAATGGCTATCGCCTGAAAAAGTACTTTCCTCCCTGGAGATCTTGACAATCATAGTCAACCTACGCCTTTCCTTTTGGGCGTCGCACTATCCTTCTTGTTGTGCTTCTGATAGCCCTTATGATTCTCCTCATGAGGCGGTCTCGTTTTGCTACCCCCTCGCAGAACCATCTCAACCCGACATTTTTCTCTTCTCGTTTGATGCAACAACGGTGGCGAGGTTGGTCCTAATATGTGGTATTTCTACCATTCTCTTTCTTAATGAAAAAAAAACCAAAAGAGAAAAAAAAAGGGAAAAGAAAAGAAAAAGAAAAAAACAAACAAAACAAACGAAACTGTTCTGAGAGAAAATGAAGAAATTCCCTGTTATAACAGGCCTCATTCCAAGAAAAGGTGGAAACACCCTTGGGCAAGAAGCTGAATGTGGAAAAGGTGGTAACACCCTACAGTTCAGGATAGTGGACTCACCAGCAGAACCTCTTCAACAAGCAATGTGAAGCCACCTCCCTTGGTGCGCTGTCTCTACAATATCAATTCAACTGCCATTCTTAACACACGACTCTTCTTACGAATAATTCAAGTATGAGATGTGTAGGCTGCCTCCCTGGGTATGCCTCCTCCTTAAGATCCTAATGACACCAACCGTCGACATGATCTTCATCACCAACCCCTTGAGTGATGTGAGCTTTCATCTTAACAGGATGGGGATTGTGAGTATGGGCTGCCCTCTGTGTATCTTTCAATAGAGCGTGAGACAGAGGGCGGGGTGAGTGACTAATCTTTCCCTTTAAATCAAATGAGAGGTGAGATGTGTGAATGGAGTGTTGCACGCACGTGATGGGCCTCTCAATGCACAAAGCACGATTTCTTCTTGTGCACTGCACTATAAGGCTCCCTGGCCTTCCTTCTTGCACTGTATGCCGGCGCTGGGTGGGATGCACAGTTGCACCATCAAATGCGCACAAGGCATACAACCTTTGCACAAGTGACCATGAGGAGTACATCAACGGGTTTCAGGACATGGCTGCCCTCTGTATCTTTCAACAGAGCGTGAGACAGAGGGTGGGTTGAGTTGACTGGAGTTTCTTCAATCAATTACCGAGAGGTGAGGATTGAGGGACGTTACAACCTTTGGAGTCAGGTACGTTCCCATTTCCCTATGCACCCACGGGCTGGGTTTTTGCCATCAACACATGACACATCATTCTGCTCTACACACTGCACTACAAGGCTCCCTTGCCTTTCTCCTTGCACCTATGCTAGATGGGTTGAACGCACCGATGCATCATCAATTGTGCACCCTGGCATACTCCCTCTGCATCATTCTTTTGTCAATTCCTAAACCAGGTGTGAGCTCTGGGTTTTCATCTTGATTTCCTCGAGTGATATTAGTCATGGGATGAGTGATTGTTCTTTCATTCCAGTTGAGTGACCGTGAGTTGAGTGCAATATTCCTCATCATCGACGAATTTCTTACAATTCCTTCAACCAGCTACCTCCCTGGGTGGTGCTGCGTGGTCCCTGCCATGAAGGATGTGTGCTGTGAAGATACCTTGGTACCTCCTGCAACCGACAACGACAATGGACGTACCATCGACAGTCAACCTTGATTCTCGACAACATGGGCCAAGTTTTTCTAACCCTACACCTTCTGTTGTCAGTGACGGTCATGTTTTATGTGTGGGGACGTTAGCGGTTGGTCTGTTGTGTGGTACTAGGTCCCTGTTGCTCGGTCAACCCTATCCGTTAAGGTTTTAAGTGTAGGGACGCATCCCTGCGCGTGTACATTGCCTACCCCTCTACATTTGTCTTAACCTAATAATGCCTCTTTGCCAACCCTACTTTTAACCTAATGGGGTCCCTTCCCCACCCACTCGTCCATTTTCAACCCACCCTTGGGGCTGTTCCCTTGCAGTTTTTATTCATTCCTGATTTTGTTTTCCTTCCATGTGAACGCACACTACGTTCACCAAAATTCCAATCCAAACTCATAGCCCTATTCATCCCTTTGAACTGACCATTTTTCCTTTTTAGCAACCCCTGTTCCGACAGACGATTCTCAAGTTATTAATTTTTGAAATATTTTCCATAAATTGGATAGTTTTCCATGTGAACGTGGCTTGCTTGCTTCAGAACTCTGATGTGATAAGTCAGGCATGTCCTACCCTTTCTCCCTGACATTTTTTCTTTTTACTCCATGTCATTTGGATGTACAGTTCATTCGTTATTAATTTTTGCGAGCTTTCGAGTCTTTTTCGTGCTTGTTTTTCACAATTTTCCATGTGAACCTGCCCTATTTTCACCGGAATTCCAGTTTGATTTGACAGTCGTGTCTTATCAGCCTTCCCCCCACTTTTTCCTTTTTCCTTCCTCCCTTTTTCAACTGTCAAATTTTTAGTTATTAATTTTTTTGAGCATTTTTAATCCATTTTCGTGTTTTTCGCATGTGAACCCCTCCTAATTCCCTCGGAACTCAGTTTTGATGTGACAGCCTTGTGCAACCTCTTCCCTTGCACATTTTTCCTTTTTTCTACCCTCTGTTTCGATAAATCGATTTTTTGTTATTAATTTTCGACCTCGTTTTCGTGTGCCATTTTTTTGTTTTTCCCATGTGAACTCATCCTATCTCAGTCGAAACTATGTTTTGACATGATAGCGTTGTTGGACACGTTCTTCTGCACCTTTTTCCTTCTTTCCACCCTGCATTCCGGTGAGCAGATTTTCCGATCCCTGTATGTGTTTTTGGGCTTATTTTTTTTGCATTTTTCCCATGTGAACGCCCTCCTTTTCCTCCGGCCACCCCGTCTTATTGTTCCATCATTTTTCCCTCCTCTCTCGGCCCATTTTTTCTTTTTACGGATTTTTGGTTCGATGAACGGTTTATGAGTGATTGATTTTTCTTTGTTTTTTCGTGTTCTCACGTGTCTCGCCTTGCGCGTAAACGTGCGCGTTTCGTTTTTCCGTATCTCAAGATACCCCCATTGCGTCCGCGACTTGCATGTCGATGTCCCCGCCCCGTCGGGTCCCCCCAACGCAAATTTTCTTACCCCCACCCGCGCTTGCGTGCGGGACGGGGGCGTGCCCCATTTCCCTCTCTTTTCTTTCTCCCTTAATTTATTTCTTTATTAATTAATTAATTTTATTTTTTATTTTTTTAAAATACACACAACCCCAACGGGCACCTCCCCCCGCATCCCAACCACCCCCCCTCTCTCTTTCTTCTTCTTCTTCTTATTTCTTCTTTCTCTCTCCTACCCCTCTTTCTCTCTCCCCGACCCTCCCCCACCATCTCCCTCACCCTCTCACCTCCTCCCTCCACCCTTCCCCTATTCCTCCTCCTCCTTCTGCTCCTCCTGCCCCCCAGTCAGCTTCCTCCTACACCCTCCCTCTGCCTCCCTTCTTCCCCTCCCTCCCCTCCTCGGCCCCCCAGCGGCCGCCTTCGCCCCCCGGCGCTCTCCTCCTCCCCACGCCCGCGTCGCCCGCACTGTCCTCTTCCAACGGATGCCCTCCCTCTCGCCTCCCTGTCGACACCCTTCTCCCCGCTCAGCCTCGGCCCTCACCACCTCCTCTCCCCCTCCTCGCCGCCGCCCGCGCGCCCCACCGAGGCTCCTCCTCTCCTGCAGTCGCCAGCTGCGCCGCGCCACCCCGGCTCTGTTTCTCCCCTCCTCGGCCTCTTCTGCCGGCTTCGCCCGCGGCATCCTCCTCTATGTCTCCTCCCGGCCACTCCTTCCCCTCCTCGCCGCCGCCTGCGCGCCCCATAGAGGCACCTCCCCTCCTCTGCCGCCAGCCGCGTCGCCCCACAACGCCACCTCGCTCTCATCTCCCCGCTCGGCCTCCATCTGCCGCCACCGGCCTCGCCCGCGCTGCCGCCCTCACCACCACCTTCTCCCCCCTCCTCTTCCCCCCCCTCCTCCTCCTCCTCCTCCTTCTTTAAGTGTTCCTCAGGTTAGTTAGCCTTCATTAACTTAATTAACCCTAATTAAGTTAAGTTAACTTTAGTTAGGTCACATTAACCCTAATTAAGTTAAGTTAACCTTAGTTAGGTTACCTTAACCCTACTTAGGTTAGTTAACCTTAAGTTAGTTCAATTAACCCAAGTCTAGTCAACTAACCCTAAACTAGTTACCCTAATCCTAGTCTAGTCAACTAACCCTAGCCCTTTGACTAACCTGACTTGACTTAGTCTAACTTACATGATTTACTGAGACTAACATGACTTAGCTGACTTGATTTGACCCTACTTACCCAACTAACCTGATTTTTCTGATTTAATTGATTTAATTAATTTATAAATTCATTTCCACTCAAAAAAATTTCTAAAAATTTTCTAAAAATTTTCTAAAAATTCACTTAGATTTCTACCAATTTTGGGAAAATTTTAAGATGGAAATTTCCACCGCCAAAATTACAGATAATTAAATATTTGATAATTTCTCCAAAATTACCTTAAAAATACAGAAAATTCATTTAAAATTAGTTTAAAAATACCAAAAAATTCTAAAAATTTCTAGAAAATTCCACCTATCCCCTGACATTTTTCTATTCATTTTTTACTTTAAAATATTTTCATACAAGGCACCAATTTTTAAAAAAACACAAAAAAAACAAACATAATATATTAAATATAAAAATCCAAATCTTATTTTCATACCATAAATTGTGGATATTTCCTTCCTAGCTACACTTTTATTTTTCCTTCATCACATATTTCTATTTAATTATTATTAATTTTGAAAATTTAAAAACAAAAAACAAACACCCACATACAATTTATTAAAAAACAAATCCAGAAAAACACACATAACTCCCACCCCCACACATAATACCTCTCACATATCAAACACACACTATATAAAATTCAACCAGAAAAAACAAAAAATATTAATAAATTCTAATAAAATTATATAAAAAATAATAATAGTACAAAATCGACAATCCCACTAAGGTGTTGTCTTTGTTGTTCAGTCAGTGGTCTTTACTTTTCTTTGACTGGATTCATTGCTTTTGAGGGACTCTTCCGTACGTCTTCAGGCCATTGCATACACACCCCTTCCAGGTATTTATTTTATATGCTTTAAGACTATTTCTCCCTTCATCACAAATTAATTGCTAAAATGAATTATTTATTCACCCACATTTTCCATGCGCATTTGCGCTAAACACACCATTTCCTAATCATAAAAATCAACCAGTCGTTCACTTTGCACGCGCTACGTGCGCTTAAGAGACACTTTAATTTGTAATAAAAATGAACCAGCCGTCACAAAAGCATGCGCTGGCAAAAAAGCGCTCCACATCACTCTTAATTTTTAAATATGGAATTTGCATTTAGAAACCCAGTCTGGGCATCGTAGTCCGGGTTGTGCTAAAGCACCGTTTCAACTTAATAATTTGTAATTAAAATTTAAAAAAAAAATCGTCGTTTTCTTATTAAGGTTTATAATCTAATGAAATGTCACCCATTTTTAATAATTTATTAAAATAAACCCTTCATTAACTTAATTCATAAAAGTCTATTAGTTGACACTGATGGTCTGAGTTATGGTTTAGTATTCATGTCCATTTTTATGGTAGTCTGATTTGTCCATATGTTACGATTACGGGTACGGTGTGTAGTTTTTTTTCTTTTATTGCCTGATATGGGGATTTGGGTGCTTGCATGTTGCATCGCATGAAACTTTCAGTCGCATATGTGTAGAGGTCATGCCAAAATTTTTATAGGTTGTGTATTGTCTGGGGTGGTACTTGGGTTAGTTACGTCTATGTCTGTATGAGTGTCCTTCTTTTTGGATTGATTCCTTTTTTATAGCCCTTTGGTTGTTTTGTAGGCATTCTTTGTGACTGTTTGTGTTGTGGTGTGTGTGTTTACCATCTGAATGGCGCCTCACGCTCCTCTTACTATCCATTATGTCCCACTAATCAGTAGGGATTACTCTTCCCTACTCACTTTTGAGCCTCTCACGAAGGCGGGACTTGTGACTTTCGTGGCTGCCTCCTTTCCTTGCTTCTAGAGGATCCATCCATGTGTGATGAGTTCCTGGCCTCATACAGCAAGAAGTCGGGACTGGTCCAGGGTACTTCCATGACTTTGACATCTCGAGGATTAGGAAAGGCTCTGTCTCTTCCCTACAAAGGTGAGCCATTTGTTACAGCTCACCAGCTCTTCTCTAATGAGGAGATTTTGAAGCTGTTACAAAAACAGACCAAGGAAATTCTGGATGTAAAGAAGGTGATCAACACTTCGGGAGTCTCCTTTTCCATGATCACTGATCCTGTATGGAAGTTGGTTTGTCAATTCCTCCAAGACAGGTTTATGCCTGCCAAAATGCCATCCCATTACTTGTCCAAAGAGCTCTTTACAACTTTAAGGATGGTGTTAAAATGAGTAGCTATTGATTGGAGCACTTACCTACTCACTAAGATGGATTAACATTTCTTTAAAGTAACCAGGGGCAATGTTACTAATGTCACCTATGGATCCTACATGTCTGCCTTCTTGGCCTACTCAGGTTTACAGAAGAGTGTGCCTCCACCTTCTCCATCTGATCCAGTACCTCCTCCACCTTCAAATGCTTCCGAACCAATCGATATAGAGGATCTGGATTCTCCTCCTCCCCTGGTCATACAGCGCAAACGCTTAAAGTGGGTAGCAGATAAAGCTCCTTCAGTTCTTCCTTCAGTGCCAATTCTTGCTACATTTGGCACTGATCTCCTTGTTTATCTCACATGTAATAACCTATTCAGAGCACATCAAGAAGGTTCCTTGGACATATCCGTCCCTTCACTGAACAATCTAGTCTCGGGAGATGCCATTTCTTTCCTCTGTAAAGACATCCAGAGTTCAATTGAAGTGTCAGTGATGACAGCTTGTGTTCAACAGTTGTATGCTTCCTTTTATAAAGAACTGATGCAGTCTAAAGACCAGTTGCATAAGGCAACATCCGAGTTAGCCTCTGCTAAAGATACCCTGGTAGATCTGTTTAAGCAGATGGAGAAACAAACCCAACTGATTGAAACCCAACGAGATGAGATATCTTCTTTGAAGATTCAGTTAACAGAGGCTCAATTAGAGGTCACTAGAATCTCAGAGGAGAAGGAGAGGATATCCAAAGAAGCGCTAGAGTTTCAAACTCTCTTAGATGTAAAACTTTCAGCCTTACAGACTGCTAATGACACAGTGGAATCACAAGCTTCCCAAATCAAGCAGTTGCAAGACCAACTGGCAAAGTCACCGTCTATTCCTCCAAGCCCTAATGTTCCACTGATCCCTTCTCTCTCACAGCAGGACTTGGCAGTTCTTCAGAGACATGCTACCTTGTGTCCTCTATTCCAAGATAAAGTGGAAAGATTGCAGTCCAGGATGGATCTGCTATGGTCTACCTTTGAGCATTTCCAGGAATATGTTCCTCTAGACCATTCTTTCTTTGTCCACTATCAACTACACAAGTTGGCCTTTTACATGAAGCTTTCAACGATGGATCTTCCTCTTCCAGAGGATGGTTGGAGTGGGGCTTGGTCTCCTGAGTTGCTGACAGAAGTGATACGTATGGTGTTTGAAGATTCTGTCATGATAGATACCATTTTGATCTCATATATGTATCTACAAGGAGACTTGTTGATTCCAGATGAAGTGGATATGGCCTGGTATGTAGGAGATGTGGTTTTACAAGCTGTTTTGTATGTCAACTATTTGGAGTTGCGAATAGATGACATGTTTCAGAGTTACTCCTCCAAAGTGGCTACTTGCCCTGATAATTCCTGGCACTCCATGATTGATTCTATGGTCCTGAATCAGTGACAAAACACAGCTTCTACCTATGTATAGACCACTAACCAACTAAGGGTGGATCTCTTAGCTCACCTTTCCAAAAATAATCCATTTGATTCCACCTTTTTTAATGCCTATCAGAGAATATCTATCTTAGGTCCCTCTATTCCTAGCCTACTGTATTACCAACAAATGGCTCACCGTTATGATATATATCTTTCCCTCTATCAAACCAATTCAACAGCCATCTTACCCCTTCTTTTCAACTTCAATCTTTTCCTCAAATTCCTATCTTTACATACTGCTCTTTTATCGAAGATAGAGTATTTTCCCCTTCTCCACCATGTCCTTCTCCATCCATCCATATACCTTCTACCTTTCCTATTTATCAATTAACACCCTTCCTAACTGATTTCCTAAAATTTTCAGCCACTCCTTCTTCAACATATTCCTCCTTTTATGATTTTGCCTACCCATCTCTTCATCCACTTTTACTTATTCCACTTCCATCTCCTGCCACTTCTATCTCTCAACCCCCTCAGTTGGTTAGTGAATATGAAGGGTTTGATCAGCAGATTCCCAGAAGAAGAGGATGGAGCTCGAGTGATTCTATTACAGGACCTCAGATAAATTGGCCAATTATTCCAGGGGATTGGACAACTGCCAGTCAAGCATACCAAAACTATATTCATTTTTCTCATCAATATTCACAATCTTTGGATCCTTCGGTGAGATTGACAGCTCATTTTGCTTGGTATCTAGCATATATGCATAGGCATTCCCATAATGATCAAAAGGCCATTCCAAAACTTTGTATGAATGTCAATGTGAACATTGACTCCCATCAATTGGATATCCTATATTTTCATGCCCTATGTCTCTCTAGCAGATACCTTGTCTTGCTAGAAAGGATGTGCTGCTTGCAGTTTTTTCAAAATCCTCCCAAGACATTTGTAGATGAATCCTTCTCTATGGATCACTTCCGAAACCACCAAGATTTTAAAAGGGATCATCTTCATTGATGCCTTTGCAATGTATTTTGGAAGCTTCTTAATGATATATCTCTTTTTGGAGGTGTCATTCAGATGGTTGTGTTAGTGTTTGTGTATGTGTTGTCTTAATTGTATGTGATGAGTTCATCTTGATTGCGAATACTTGTTTGAGAGCTCTTTTCAAAAGATTGCTGGTGGATGGAAAGCCTATGGTGGAAAGCTGAAGAGAACCTCTTATATCCTTTAAAATTTTGTTATGGTTTTTTAAATGATTAATCAAAAAAGTTAATGAATAATGGAGTTTTCCTTTAGTAGTTTTTTCTATCAAATACAGGTGATAAGTTGGGGTCGTGTTTTCGCAAGATTATTGAAGATCTGATAGAAGATCCAAATTGAGCTCTTTAGTGAACTTATATTCTTCTTTTCCTTAGGTCATGAGGACGCTTCCTTTCTAAGTGTGGGGATATGTTGAGAGTGGAAAAAGAGTGAATTTTTGACTAATTTTTGTTGTTTTTGAGGACTGAATGATTGATTTTTGATGGATTTAGAGTGATGTATGATTTGTAATGGAAGTATTTGAGAGTGTTTTGGATGATATTGATTATGTTTTAGAAGTTCATGATGATTCTCAGTGGAGATATAAGGTTATGTGATGTTCTGATAGGTTCTAATTGGTTATGTATACCTTCTATATAGCTTCTGTTTTATTCTGATTATCTTCTGTATAAAGCATGGATTAATGATTGATGAATATTGAGATATTTTGAAAGCTTATTGAATATCTTTTGAGAGTTTGGAATGGTTTGAGTATGAGTTATGAGGTTTTGATGACCTTCTGTAGACCCTCTGTAGAGCCTCTATCTCTGCTCTGTCTCTGTACTGTAACTGTACTGTAGCTGTTCTGGTGCTGTTCTGGTGCTGTACTGTGACTGTTCTGTAGACCTTCTATAGGTGTTTTGTAGAATGTATGTGTGATTTTGGGAAAGTTTTCTAACCTTTGGAAAGGATGAATCTAAGTTCAAAAGAGCTAAAATAGGTGGAAGAAACAGCTGCTGAAGACTGAAGAGAAGACTAAGTGACAGTGACAGTAGTGAGCTGTGAAAAGACACTGTAGTGGCTCTGGTGACTCTTCATATTAGACATACCTCTTGGTAGGTGCATCCACGACCTAAGAAGAATTATTGAGGGTTATTATGAGAGCATTGTAGTGAGGATATGATGTACTATTGATAGGTAGAGAGAGAGAGAGAGTCAGAGATAGTCAATTCTATCAAATTAGTGTAATTGTATGTGAGAGATTGAGAGAGAGAACTATGAAGACATTGAAGATGAATAATATGTGATTGATTTCTATTAAAAGATGGTGTATTCCCTTGTGTTCTTTGTTCTATCGGTGGATTTTGTGAAGATGTTGAATAATATGGTTGATTCTATAAAATTCGTGGGAGATATCTACTATGATGATGTGTGAAGAATTGTTGTTTTCTTTGTTTTGATGATCAAAAGAATGAAATAAAAGCTTGTTGATGTTACAAGATAGATTTTCTTGCAAGAGAATTCCCTTTTCCTTGGTGTTCCTCTTGGGGCTCCATGGGCAGAGAGGTTGAGCATCGCATCCCTCTCGTTTCCCATTCTCCATGAACCAAGTGCAGCATAAATCTGCTTCGACTCTGTTGTTCCTACGCAAAGTGGTTCATCTGGAGCTTGACGCTAGCTACTTCCTAGAGACTTTGTTGATAGGAAAGAAACCCTGACTTTAGGTTGGTCCTAAGTGGGAACAGCCGGATACTTCCACTCAGGGCAGACTCGGGAAGACCTAGATCGCAAACCCTATGACATTCCTTGCAAGTGCCAGGTGGCACTTTCTAGAATCTCTTCCCGATGGGCTGCTAAGATGTGTCCCACAAGTGGATGAGCAGACACATTACAAAAGGGACGATAAAAGTGGGTGTGGCTCCATTTCCTAGTCGATTGGAAAAGCCTGTGGATCCTATCAAAGAGTATGATTTGGTCAAAGACCTAGACACCTTTAAACCAAACCTAACATTCCGACAGTTGCTAATGATGTCTCCCAGTTGCTAAAAAAGATTCAAAAGCATTTTGACAAGAAGATGCGAACTAAGGATTACTCTCCCAACAACAACAAAGTCCAATAGAGCCTCAAAACATGTGAAGGAAGTGGATATGGCTAACACTTTCCTAGATCCTGGAACCCCAGAGATTAGTGTATGGATAAAATGATGCTTTATTTCAGATGCATTGATTGATGGAGGCTCATCAGTGAACATAATGACAGATGCTACAATGAAGGATCTAGGTTTGCAAGGAATTCAACCTACACAGTGGCTTATCAGATTGGCAGACCAAAGCAGAATCAAACTGTTGGGCATTCTCTCATACATAAAAACAACCCTTGCAGGAAGAGACTATTGGCTGACATATTTGGTGGTCAAAGCAAATTTTTATGGGACATCATACCCTCTGTTGTTGGGAAGACCTTGGCTTTTCGAAGTAAGAGCAAGGACGAACTAGTTCAAAGGAACCCTAACCCTAGGCAGAGGACCCAATAAAGTGGTGTTGAAATTGTATGGATCACAAAAAGGCAATGGATCTACATCCATCAAAGTCATAACAGACTCCTCCAATGAAGTAACAGATGGTACATCAAGAGATGAAGAGGCTGTCAAACTGATCTTTCCCAAGAAAATAGAGGCACAGCCCCTAACAGTGGGCACTGTAAGCCAACTACCGAGAGAAGAAAATTCTTTTTCCATGGGAGAATACCTCCTGCCTCAACGTGAATTGACTTCTGAATCACCTCTGAGAGCAAAATAGAAGCATGGATGTACTATTCTCCCTGTTACATGGCAGTCGTAGAGATAGAAGTAGAGTTAGGAGTAGAGACAGAACCAGAGACAAAGGCAGAAGCAGAAGTAGACACAGAGATGGAGGGCCTTTCTTCTCCTACAGAGCCTTTACAGAAGTTAAGACAGAGCCTCTAGAGGAAGAGGATGAAAATGATGAGGAAGAAAAAGAAGCAGGTTATCAGACTGCAGTTGAAGAAGATCCTTTGATAGCAGGCAATCTTGTTGATGTCCCTACAGAGACCTCAGAGGCCAAGGATCTCGGGATGTTGGATGGAATGACCATGGTTCCATTTGGGATGACCAATGGACCACAAAGTATGTCGAATCTGCATAAGCAATGGATTAAAGGTATAAAAATTAAGTTCACCAGTGGATCCTATCGTCATGACCATTCATTCTAGAGAAATAATGATGATGATCCCCCTTGTCAACAAAAGCCAAAGCCATCAAAGCCACGGCTTATAGAAGGTCTGTGCTATGCGACATTCTTGGATGCATATTTTGAAGATGAATCCCTAAGTCCAGAAGAAATCACCACTCACACAAAAGCAAACAAAGCTTCGGTACCCTTCCAGCAATCCCAATAGACGAATGAGTCATTTGTTCAGAAGGAGGATACTGGTTTTAGTGGAACATCAGACGATGATACTACTCCCTTGAAGGAGTCAGACCTCTATCCCAAAGCAATCCATGGGACATTTATCCATGAAGTAAAAGGTGAAAGGCAATTAACATTCCTGGATGTTGATGGTACTGAACGTCACCTGAAAGTGGGTCTAAATCTTCTAGAAGAAGAACTAGTGGTTCTACAAGACCTACTGAAGGAGAACTTAGACATGTTTGCTTGGTCGTACAAAGACCTGGAGGGGATTGACCCTACAGTCTGTCAACATCACATTGACCTTGAACCAGATGCCAAACATGTGAGGCAAAGACAAAGGCATATGAATCCTAATTATTTTGCTCTAGTAAAGGTTGAATTATTGAAGCTTCTTGAAGCAAAGTTCATTTATCCTGTGGCTAACACTGAATGGGTTTCACCCATTGTGGTCATGTCTAAGAAGAATGAGAAGCTTCGCATAAGTGTGGACTTTCGGAAGCTAAATTCCAAGACGAAGAAGGACCATTTCCCTATCCCATTCACATACTGTTGGACATAGTGGCAGGTCATGAGCTCTATTCCCTCTTGGATGGATTCAACGGATACAACCAAGTCCAAATTGCAGAAGAGGACCAATCCAAAATAACCTTTACCACAGAATGGGGAACCTATGCTTACATAGTGATGCCGTTTGGGCTCTGTAATGCTCCTACTACCTTCCAACAAGTAATGATGGCTACCTTCCAAAACCATCTACATGATTTCATTGAGGTGTATCTCGATGACTTCTGTGTCTATAGCCTAATCCATGAGCATTGGGGATACCTAGAGCAACGTTTTGACAGATGCCGAGAGTATGGGATCTCTCTCAACCCCGACAAATGTGTCTTTGGCATCTCATCAGGAGTTCTTCTGGGGCCATTTTGTCTCTGTGCAAGGGATCGCAACAGACCCAATGAAGAATGAGAAGATTGCCACCTTGACAGCACCAACAAACCTCAAGCAATTGAGAGGATTTCTTGGCCATGTGGGCTACTACAGAAGATCTATTGCACATTTTGCAACCAAGGGAGCCCCTATGCACAAATGGACAAAGCATCCATCTTATTGCCCCTATTGCCCACCAAGCACCCATCCTCTATTGGCCCTATGCACAAATGGACAAATGCACAAATGGACAAAGCCCCTATTGCCCACAAGCACCCATCCTACAACCTTCTGACTAGAAAAAGGAGTTCCATGTGCACACAAATGCATCGGTTAAAGGGCTAGGCGTGGTATTATGCCAGAAGGGTTCTTCCAAGTTGGATCAACCAATATATTATGCAAACTGAAATGTCACTAATAGAGAAAAAAACTACACACTGACAAAGCTTGAGTGCTTAGCAATGGTGTTTGCATTGGAGAAGTTTCAACACTATCTATTGTCGATGCATTTCAAGTTCTACGTGGACCATGAAGCCATGTCCTTTTTGATGAACAAAGAAAATGTCAAAGGACAAATGATGAGATGGTTACTCATGTTCCAGGAGTTCAATTTTGAAGTGGTCACTAATCCTAGCCATTCCCACCATGTCCTAGCTGATCATCTGTTACAGATCCCTCAAACTACAAAAGAGGAACAGGATGATCCAAACCTTTATGATGCTTCCTTATTTCTAGTCGACACAATTACTCCATGGTACACAGACATAGCCAAACTCCTGGTAACTCAACAATATCGCCCCAGGCATCTCGAGCCATGAGAAGAAGAAGCTTCTGTTGGAATTAGCCCCCTACACCTTGTTAGGCGGTGCACTGTACAAACAGAGGCAAAGATGAGCTGTTGCAAAGTTGTGTTGCAAGAGACGAAATCGGTATAGTATTGAAAGCATGCCATGACAATCCATGTGGTGGACACTTTGCATGAGAAGCAACATCTAGAAAGGCTCTGCTCGTAGGATACTGGTGACAGACCCTCCACAAGGATACCTATGACTAATGTAAGAGATGCGACGCTTATCAATGAATGGGAAAACCCACCAATACTAGTGCCATGAAGCTGCAACCTATCCTTCCCCTAAAGTCGTTCGAGAAGTGGGGGATTGATTTCGTGGGTCCCATTGATCCGCCCACTAGATGGAAGCAAACTGGTATGTATGGATTATGTCACCAAGTGGTGTGAAGCTAAAGCTCTGAAGTGGGACAATGGTAACAACGTAGCCCTATTCATGTATGAAAACATCATCACCCATTTTGGTAGCCCCCTCGAGTTGGTAAGTGACAAAGGCACCCACTTCCTTAACAAAATCATGGAAGAGTTGACAGACCTCTACAAGATCAATCATCGCAAGTCCACCCCCTATTACCCCAAAGCCAATGACCAAGTTGAAGTCACCAACCCCATCCTCTACTCGATCCTGACAAGGAAGATTGCCGCACATTGCCATGATTGGGATGATCGACTTACAGAGGCCCTTTGGGCATACATAACCACTTACAATGCAGCTATAGGACAAACTCCTTTCCAATTGGTGTATGGCACAGAAGTTGTTTTCCCTGTTGAGTTGGAGTTTCTCTCTTTGCGAGTGGCAATTAAAGAACGCCTAGGAGATTATGAGTCTCTCCAACACCACTTGTTTCATTTGGAATGTTTAGATGAGATTCGGCATATGGCCCTACAATGCATGGAAACCACTCAAGCACGACGAAAGGCCTATCATGACAGCTTCATCAAGCATAAGGAGTTCAAAGAAGGTAATCTTATCCTGGTTTACGATTTTCGATTTGGCAAGTTTCTTGGCAAGCTTCAACAACACTAGATGGGTCCCTATAAGGTCCTTACTGTTAATCCTAATGGTTCTGTCCAAGTGAGCCGTCGACGCTTCTGAGGATCCCTTTATGATCAATGGCTATCACTTGAAGAAGTACTTCCCTCCCTGGGGATCTTGACAATCACAGTCAACCCACCCTTTCCCTTTTGGGCGTCACACTGTTCTTCTCTTCGTGCTTCTCATAGCCCTTACGATCTTCCTCATGAGGCAGTCTCATTCTGCTAGTTTCTCCCAGACACCTTCCCTTCTTATTATGTTCTCCTCTCGTCTAATCCAACACTAGTAATGTGGATGGTCATGCTACATGGTATTTCTACCATTCTCTTTATTTTTTAAAAAAATAAGCAAATAATTTTTTTAAAAAAAGAAAAAGAAAAAAAAACTGCTATGGAAGAAAAGGAAGAAATTCCATGTCATAGCAGGCCTCGTTCCAAGACAAGGCAGTAAACACCCTTGGACGGGAAGCTGGCTGTTGAAAAGGTGGCAACACCTCGGAGTCCAAAACAACTGAATCACTAGCTGAACCTTTTCAGACAAAACTTTCCAAAGCCACCTCCCTTGGTGCATTGGATCAACAGTCTCATTCGAAGGACTGATTCCTTACAACAGACTACCTTTTCCAAAGATGACACACTCTACAGATAAAATCAAGTTCCGATCTATTGGCTACCTCCCTAGGTATGCCTCTTCATCAATAGACAAAGAAATCTTCATCGATAACCCCTTGAGTACTACGAGCTTTCATCCTAGCCGGATAGGGATGTGAGTATGGTCTGCCCTCTGTATCTATTAGTGAGTGTGAGATAGAGGGTAGGGTAAGTGACTAGTCCTTTTCTTTTAATTCCAGTGAGAGGTGCAATGTGTGAATGGAGTGTTGCATGCACGAGATGGGCCTCTCAATGCACAAAGCATGATCTGTTCCTGTGCACTACACTATAAGACTTCCTAGTCTTCCTCCTTGCACCGTATGCCAACATAGGGTGGGATGCACAATTACACCATCAAATGTGCACAAGGCATACAACCTTTGCACAAGTGACTGTGAGGATTACATCAACGGGTTTTCGGAATGAACTACCCTCTGTATCTTTCAACAGAGCATGAGACAAATGGTGGGCTGAGTGTGACTGGTGTTTCTCCTCAATCAATTTTGAGAGGTGAGGTTGAGGGACGTTACGACAATTGGAGTTAGGTACATTTCCGTTTCCCTTTGTACACATGGAATGGGTCTCTGCTATCATCACAAGATACGTTACCCTGTTCTGTGTAGTGCACTACAAGACTCCCTGGCCTTCCTCCATGCACCTATGCTAGACTGGTAGGATTTACGATTGCACCAATAATTGTGAACAGTGGCGTACTTCCCCTATACCATTCCCCTTGCCAATTTCTATACCAAGTGTGAGATATGAGTTTCAATCAGTATTCATCGAGTGCTGTGAGTACTTAGGGCAGTGATTGTTCTCTAATTTCCAACATGAGTGATTGTAACTTGCATGCTCTATCCTTCACTATCGACGGCTTCCCTCACCTTCATCAGCAATGCGACATCCCTGGGTGCTGCTACATGGTCCCTGCCATATTGGACATGTTTGTTGCAACAAGCCTTAGTACCTCTTGTAGACGACTGTGACCCAGAGTACGCCATCGACAATTACTCTCAACTATCTGCAAAATGAGCTAAGTTTTTCTAACCCTATCTTCTTCTATTTACCAATGTCGGTCATGTCTTAAGTTTGGGGACGTACAAGTCCACTCTATTGTCAGGTCCTAGGTCCCTATTGATTAGTCAATCCTGCCCAGTAAGGTCTTAAGTATGGGGACGCGTCCCTGCACGTCTAATGTGCATACCCCCTGCATACGCCATTTTCCAATCATGCATGTCTATCACATAGTATTTTTTCCCTAATGGGGTCCCTTTCCCACCCATCTATCCTCATATCCCTTCTCGTCGAGGCCGTTTTGCTTGTGGTTGCTTTTATTACTTTTTTAAAAAATAATGTGAACATCTCATGTGTTCCCCACACTCTCAATCCAACTTTATAGCCCTATTTGTCCCTTTGAATGACACACTTTTCCTTTTTACATCCCCCTGTTCCGGTTTCTCGTTTTTGAGTTATTCATTTTTTAAGCTTTTCCCGCACAATTTGATGTATTTTCATGCGAACACACCCTTATTGCTTTGGAACAATGATCTGGCATACCAACCTTGTCCTACATCTTCCCCTAGATATTTTTCCTTTTACTCGTCGATTATTCTTTGTCCGTTATTAATTTTTGTGTGGTTTCGTGCATTTTTCATGTATGTTTTTTACCTTTTTCCATGTGAACCTACCCTATTCTCTTCAGAATTCCATTTAGACTATATTGCCTTGTCTGTCCACCCTTCTTGCACAATTCTATTTTTTCCTCCACCCTGTTTTGCCCTCTAGATTTTTTGTTATTAATTTTTATTGGTGTTTTCGAGCTCCATTTTCTTGCTTTTTCCATGTGAATGCATTCTAACCCCATCCACCCTGAGATTTGATGTGCCAACCCTAAATCTTACATGTATCATGATATTTTTCATTTCTACCCATTCCGGTGCATGGATCATTCAATATTACTTTTGAATCCCGTTCGGGATACGATTTTTGGGTTTCTTCCATGCGAACGGGGTTTCTCTTGATCGGCATTGTGTTCTGATGTAATAGAATTGTTGGATTATTATTTTTTGCATATTTTTCCTTCTTCCCTCACTTCATTCTTGCTAATGGATTTTTTGATATTCATTCTCGTATGCGTTTTTGGGTTTGATTTTCGCATTTTTTGCATGCGAACCCCTGCTCCTTCCCTTGAATATGTGTTTTATTGTTCTCGCCCTGTGAACCCCTTCCCTCAGACATGTCTCCTTTTTACTGTCCTTCCTTCTGGTGCTCGGATCCTTTTATATTAATTTTTGCGTCTCGTTTCGTGGGTACTTTTTTTGTTTTTTCCATGTGCACAAGTTTTATCTTTGTCGAAACCATGTTCTAACATGATAAGCCTATCCGGATGAATTTTGGCACAATTGTCCTTTTTCCAGTGCTTTATTTCAGTGAACAAATTTTTCGATATTAATTCTTGTATGAGTTTTCAGGCTTAATTTTTGCATTTTTCCCATGTGAACGCCTTGAATTTTTCTTGGACACTCCGTTGCACTTTTCCGCGGTCTCCCCCTCAACTTCCGGCACAATTTTCCTTTTTACAACATTTCATTCCGATGCATGATTTGGGTTTTATGAAATTTTCCATTCAATTTGTGCCTCTCATGTCGCGCGTCATCATCCGTTTTTTTTTCTTTTTCATCCTGGCGTTGTGGCCATCGCGTCCTCCCACACCCATGCACCATCCCGGCCCCCATTGCTTCTTGCCACTGCAAATTTTTTTACCTCGCTGGTGCTTATGTGAGGAACGATGGGGGGGCTTCCTTGTTTTTCTTTTTTTTTTTCACAACAAAAATTATTATTGTTATTAATCTTATTATTAACTTTTTTAAATCTTCATTTATTATTATTATTATTTTAAAAACCTAGTACCCATTCCCCCCCGACGGTTTTCCCCCTCTCTCTCTCTTCTTCTTTCTCTCTCTTTCTCCCTCTTTCTCTCTCCCTGTTGCCTCCTCCTCCTTCCCGTACTTCTTCCTCCCACCTTCCTCCCCCCTTCTCCCTTCCTTCCCCCACCCGACTCCATTCCCCCTCTCTCTCTCTTCTTCTTTCTCTCTCTCTCCCTCTTTCTCTCTCCCTGTTGCCTCCTCCTCCTTCCCGCACTTCTTCCTCCCACCTTCCTCCCCCCTTCTCCCTTCCTTCCCCCACCCGACTCCATTCCCCCCTCCCCTTCTTCTTCTTCTTCTTCCTCCTCCTCCTCCTCCTCCTCTTTCTCTGTCATCTCCACCTCCCCCACCTCCTTCTCCTTTCCCGCCGCACTGCCTAAGTCTGCCGCCACACCGCTTGGTCGCCTGGCCGCCGCCCCCGATCCCTATTCGCCACCACTTGCGCCTCATTGCCCCCCCTTTAACCTTACCCCACCCCCCAATTAACTTTTTCCCCCTCTTTCACCTTACCTCAATCCCCAATTACCTTTTCCCCCCCATTTAACCTTACCCCCCTCCCCCCCCCCTCACAATTACTAATTAACCCCCCTCCGATTGATCCCTGCCCACCCTCTCCTGCCCGCCCATCCCATTAGCCCCACCCCCCATCTCCCTCAACCCCACCCTCATTCCCCTCCAATTAAGCCCCCCCTTCCCACCCTCTCACCCCCACCCCTCTTTACTCCCTTCGTTTGTGGACGTTCGCATGTCTTGCGAGAGTTGTACGTGGCTGTTCGTGTCCTGACACGTGTTTGTGTTCGTGAGCTCATTCGTGCGTTGCTTCGCGGGTGTTCACATGCGAGGATGCGCGTCCGCTTCGTTCGTGGGTGGGCACAACTGTTCACACGTAAGCTGGGTACCTTCTTTTATTTTTCAAAAACCCCTCGGAAAAAACACCTAAAATTCTTAAAAATCATAAAATTTTCGTTTAAAAACAAGAAATAGCTGAAATTTTCCTTACCAATTTGGATACTTTTTTGGTTTAACTTGCTGGTTATAATGCCAAGAATTAAATGCAGAAAATTAACAACCCTTAAAATCCTTAACAATTCATTGAAAATTGAGAAAACTCATTAAAAATCAATAAAATCATAATTAAATTCAAAAAAATCACAAAAATTTCCATCAATACATTTGACTACTTTTAGAATATTTTGTAAGCTGAAAACGCCTTGACACATGATCTTCTTAATATTTGAAGGTCAAAATGCCAAAACTTTTACCTAAAATCATCGAAATTTTATTTTAAAATCCAAAAATAAGCTGAAAAAATACTAAAATTTATAGATCCATTGTTGAACTTGAATGGTTCAATTCTCACTCAAGGTTGATTGCCCAAAGCTAGTTATTAAATTTGTTTTAAAAAAACCATAATAAATCAAATATTTTTTTAAAATATAAACAACAAAAAAACACATAAATCACAATAAAAATAATAACAATACCCAAATACTAATCTGAATTAAGTAAATCAAATATGACCCAACTAACCTCACATTCATTTTTATTTTTAAAAAAACGGCGTTTCACTTTTTTCAGTACTGGCTTTTGATTTTTTGGACTCATTGCATCTTGGGATCCATCCATGCACCCTCGGTCTCTTGCATACACACCCCTTCTAGGTATTTATATTTCTTGCTTTATTTATTTTTTGGTCACCTCTTAACCACGGTTAATTCTTAAAATAAAATTAAATCACTCACTTTTCCATGCACACTCGTGCCAAACACACATTTTTCTAAACAAATAAAATGAACCAGTCACTCACTTAGCACACGTTTCGTGCGTTATAGACACACCTAAGTTTATTAAAAATGAACTCGTCATCACAAGTGCACACACTACACAAAAAGTGCTAAACACACACTTAATTTTTAATCAATGAATATGCATCTAGAGACCTGAGTCTGGGTATCGAAGTCCAGGATCTATTTAAAGCATTATTTTACCCTAGTAATTTGTAATTAATATTTTAAGAAAAAACCATCGTTTTTTTATTAAGGTTTACAACCTAATAAAATTTCACCTATGTTTAATAATTTATTTAAAAAAACCCTTCACTAAAATCATTTCCCTCACTACACTTTTTTCCTTTTTCAATAAATGCGCTTCATGGGATGGATATGTACAATTTTTCAAGCTATCATTGATTACAGAAGTTCTGGTTATGTCCTAAGTGGGTTATTGAGGTATTATGGTTTGATTGTATGATACAATTACAGGTACGGTCAGTAGTTTTCTTTTTTACCTGATATGGGGTCTCGGTGCATGCTTGTTGCATAGCATGAAGCTTTCGGTTGCATATGTGTAGAGGTCATGTTGAAATTTTTCTAAGATGTAGATTGTTTGGGGTGGTTAGTCGGTTCGTCACGTCTGTGTATACTTATTATGGTTGATTTATTTTTTATGGATAATATGTTGTTTTGTAGGCATTCACTATGATTCTTTGTGTGTGTGGTGTGTGTGTAATCTATCTGAATGGTGCCTCAAGCTCCTCCTCTAGTCTAGTATGTCCCATTGGTCTCTCACGATTATTCTTTATTGTTGGAGTCCGAACTTATTAGCAAAGCAGGCTTAGCCAAGTTCATCACACTTTCATTGCCACTCATCCCAAAGGATAATGATACTTGTGATCAATTTCAAGCCTCTTACAGTAAGAGGTTAGATCCTGTCAGAGGAACAGTTGTCCAATTGAAGCCTAAAAGTTTGGGCAAGGCTCTATCTTTACCCTATCGGGGAGACTCTTTCCCTACTGCTCGACAATTGTTTTCGAAAGAGGATATCCTTAAATTGTTGCAGAAGCAGACACATGATATATTGGATCCCAAAAAGGTTCTTACCAGTTCTGGGCATCAGTGTCTCCATGATCTCCAATCCTGTGTGGAAGCAGCTATGCCAGTTCCTTCAGGACAGGTTTATGCCTGCCAAGACACCCTCTAATTACCTTTCAAAGGAGTTGTTTACAACTTCTAAAATAGTGTTGAAAGGCATAACAATTGATTGGAGTTTCTACCTTCTATCCAAAATGGATCAACACTTTGTTAGAGCTACTAGGGGTAATGTAACTAATGTTACATTTGGTACCTATCTTTTTGTCTTTTTGGCATATGCCGCCCCTTTGAAGGAAGTTCCTACCTTGATAATTGATCCACCAGATGCTCCTCCCCCTACCGAGCACTCTGATGTTGTCATTGAGCATCTTGATCCTATCCCTCCTGTGGTAGTTCAAAGGAAATGTTTAAAACGAGTGGCTAAATCAACCCCAATTCCTCCTCCAGTCTGCATTTCTGATCAATCTTGCAGTCACCTATCATTTTTCCTCACAACACTGAATCTTTTCAGAGCACATCATGAGGATACTCTGGAGATTTCCATCCCTTCATTGCAATGCTTGGTAACTAGAGATGCAATTCCCTTCCTATGTCAAAATGTTCAATATTCTATTGAGTTCTCAATGACTGCATGTATTCAGCAGCTCTATTCCTCTTCTTATAATGAAGTCCAACAGGCCAAAGACAAGCCAAGCTAACAAAAGCAAATGCCGAGCTAGCTTCTGCTCATGAATGCTTTTCTAATCTTTGTACCCAAATGGAGCAACATAATAATATCATTGATGCTCAGAAAATGGAAATTTCTAGTTTGCACACTCAGTTGGCTGACACTAACACTCAAGTGGTTAATGTAACTGAGAAACGAGATAGATTGTTGAAGGAATCTCATGAGCTTTAGGCTTTTTTAGCCACCTAGATAGAGGAGCTTAAGATAGCAAATACCACCTTAGACCAGAGCAGAAACCAAATTTAGTACCTTAATGAGCAATTGGTCCAGTCACGTTCTTCTTCACAAAGCCCTATTGTGCAACCCGTTCACCCTTGCGAACTTGGTAGTTCTCCAGAGATAGGCAACATTATGTCAGTTGTTTCAAGCTAAAGTGGAAAGATGGCAGTCCAGGATGGTTTTATTATGGTCTACATTTGAGAAATTTCAGGAGTATGTTCCTCCCAACCATTTCTTTTTTATCCACTACCAGCTGCAGAAGTTGGCCTTCTATATTAAGCTCTCAACGATGGATTTATCTCTTCCAAAGGATGGTTGGAGTGGAGCCTACTCTTTTGATTTGCTGACAGAAGTTGTTCGTATGGTCTTTGAAGATTCTATGACTTTGAATACCATGTTGTTGTCTTACATATATCTATGAGGTGATTTGTTAATTCCAGATGATGTAGATCTAGCTTGGTATGTAGGAGATGTGGTCTTACAAGCTGTCTTACATGTTAACCATTTGGAGTTGAGGATAGATGAAATGTTCTAGTGCTATTCTTCTAAAGTGACTGCTTGCCCTAACACTTTATGGCATTCAATGATTGATTTTGTAGTCTTGAACCAACGACCGAATAAAGCCTCTACTCATGTGCAGAACACTAACCAACTCAAGGTGGATCTTTTAGCTTATCTTTCCAAGAACCATCCATTTGATTCATCCTTCTTTGATGTCTACCATCGGCGATCTATTTTAGGTCCCTCTGTTCCTAGCTTATTTTATTATCAACAAATGGCCCATCGCTATGATGCTTATTTTTCCCTTTATCAATCCAACTCAACAGCCCTTTTACCTCTCCTTTTCCAACCTCAGGGTGCTCCTCAAATTCTAATCTTTACCTATTGTTCTTTCATTGAAGATCGAGTTTTTTCCCTTCTCCACCTTGTCCTTCCCCATCTATTCATATACCTTCCACTTTTCTTGCTTATCAATTAACACCTTTCTTAACTAATTCATCTAAATTTTCAGCTAATCCTTCTTTAGCTTATTCCTCATTTTATGATTTTTCCTATCCATCTCTTCATCCTCTTTTACTCATTCCTCTTCCATCTCCTACCACTTCTATTTCTCAACTGTTAATTGGAGCTCAATTGTTTCTCTTACGGGACCATAGATTAATTGGCCATTAAGTCCAGGGGACTGGACAACTACTAGTCAAGCGTACCAAAATTATCTCAATTTTTTCCAACAATACTCACAATCTCTAGATCCTTCAGTGAGATTGACAACCCATTTTTCTTAATACCTAGCATATATGCATAGGCATTCCCATAATGATCAAAAGGACATTTCCAAACTTTGTATGAATGTTAATGTGAACATTGATTCCCAACAATTGGATGTCCTATATTTTCATGCCCTTTATCTCCCTAGCAGATACCTTGTTTTTGCTCGAAAGGATATGCTACCTTCAATTCTTTCAGAATCCCCCAAAATATTTTGTAGATGAATCCTTATCATGGATCATTTTTGTAATCATCAAGCTTTCAAGAGGGATCATCTTCAGTGATACCCCTGGATGTATCTTTTATGTTTCTTAATGATATATCTCTCTTTTGGAGGTGCCATTCAAATGGTTGTTTTGTGTTTGTGTTGTATTAATTTTTATGTGATGAGTTCGTGCTGGTTGAATAATGGATTTGTTCGATAGTTCTCTTTTCGATTATTGACACTGATGGTCATGGTGGATGGAAAACCTATGATGCAATATTGAAGAACCTCTTATGTCCTTTACAAATTTGTCATCACTTTCTATTATTTATAAGATGTGTTACTAGATAATGGTGTTTTCCTTTAGTTGTATTCTTTCTTAGATACAAGTGACAAAGTTGGGATCGTGGTTAAGTGGATTATTGAAGATACTAAAGAAGATCACATTGAGCTCTTTATTGAACTTATATTCTTATTTTCCTTAGGTTGCAAGGACGCTTCCTTTCTAAGTGTGGGGATATGTTGAATGCTAAAATGACTAGATTTTTTGGTTGATTTGAGTTATTTTTGAGGCCTGAATGTTGATTATTGATGGATTTTGAGTGATGATTGGTTGTTTTGGAAGTTTTTGAAAGTTTTTTGGATGATATTGATTATTTTTTGGAAGCTCATGATGATTTTCGGTAGAAATATGAGGCTCTGAGATGTTCTGATAGGTTCTGATTGGTTTTGATACCTTCTGTTTAGTTTCTGTTTTGTTCTGATTTTCTTCTGTATGAAGCATGGATTGATGATTGATGACAGTTGAAATCTCTTAAAATCTTATTGAATAGTTTTTAATAGTTTGGGATGGTTTTAGTATGAGTTATGAGGTTCTGATGTTCTCTGATGACCTTCTATAACCCTTTGATGATCTTCTGTTAACCCTCTATAGAGCCTCTGTTCTATTCTGTAGATCTTCTATAAGTGTTCCATGGAATGTATGTGTGACTTTGGAAATTTTTTCTAACTTTTGGAAAGGATGAATCTAAGTTCAAAAGAGCTAAAACAAATGGAAGACGTAGAAGACTGAAGTGAAGTGACAATAGTGAGCTATGAAGAGACACTGTAGTGACTCTGGTGTCCTTTCATACCTGCCATACCTCTTGGAAGATGCATCCACAATCTAATAAGGATTATTGAGAGTAATTATTGAGTATTGTAGTAAGGAGATGATGTACTATTGATTGACAGAGACAGAGAGAATCATAGATAGTCAATTCTATCAAAGCAATGTATCTATCTATGAGAGATTGAGAGAGAGAAATATGAAGACAATGAAGATGAATTATATGTGATATTATTTCCATTCAAAAATGTTGTATTATTTTTTGTTTCTTGTTCTATTGATGGATTCTATGAAGATGTTGAAGATTATAGTTGATTCTATTAAATCCATGGGAGATATCTACTATGATACTACGTGAAAATTTGTTATTTTCCTTATTATGGTTCTCAAAAGAATGGAACAAAAGCTTGTTGATATTACAAGATAGATTTTCTTGTAGTAGAAAACCCTTTTCCTTGGTGTTCCTCTTGGGGCTCCAATACCCAATAGGAACCTCAAAGATCCAAGTTTGAGAGCAATTTTAGATATTCCCTTGTCTCGAGTCCATATCTGCATAATGCATGGTTTGTGCAGGATCATTAGGAAAGTACTTTTCTTATATATATGTTTTGCTTGGACAATGCAATCTAGATCTACACAAGCCAATGCAATTGCAATACTTGAGAAGGCATTATTAGACATTGGTTTGCATGGTGGAAATGTGAAGATTGAAAGGGACGAGAAAATATCAAAGGATGGTCGAGACATGCCAAAGAAACTCTCCATTGGGAATGTGAAAACACATAGATTTTTATCTCCACCACCCTTAGATAATCCTAGTCAAGTAAAACATTCCACTCAAAGAATTTAATTCAACAAATGGAGATATATCCACGATGCAATTGTGGACCATGTGGATAGTGGTGGAGCACGAACATACAAGGCCAATGCTTGAAAGTCTTTAGATACAATCTTTAAGTTTTGTGACATGCAAGCATGGAAATCGGATGACTACCAAGCCTTTGAAACAACATTGGACAAATTTTAAAAGTCAATGGTTAATGCATAGACTGATCAACACATTACCCACTATATGGTACATTATCTTCATAATATTTGATAAAGTATAATTGCAAAACCATAGGTGCATGACACACTAATCTAGCATCCTTTCTTATGATTTGATAGCACATTATATATAACCACATCCCATGCTTTTCCAAGGAATATGGTAGTTTATTAGTGTGGTTAACTCAAGGTATGGAGAAAATCCATTATCAAGCGCATACTGGCTATTTCAGCCATACAAGACATGGTGGAGGAGTAAAGAAAGCCAATAGTTTAGAAGAATTACACTAATGGAAATACAAAAAGCTTGTCCAGAGAGCTGATAGAAAAGAAGTACTAAGAACATTTGAAATCAACAAAGCAATGCAACATTTGGAGAGAAAAAGAAGAAAAGAATCGTGGGAGAATTGTAATGCATTAATCAAACATACCATGTGGTGACAAACTAGACAAATGTAAGGAAAAATTTGGATACCCATAATTAATAGTTCCTTATAAATACTTGAGGTTTTTGTAGAAATTTTGATATAGAGGAACACTTAATAATTATCTATTTTTGGAAGAAACATTTTACATAACAAATATACAACTCACTTTTTTTGAAAAACCAATATTCTTGAGTATACAATAATAAAGCTCACTTCTCTACTCATGGCCTCTTTAAAGATGGCCTAGCTTCTTCTTGTAATTTTTGCTCTAGTTTATCTAAAGACCATTGATTAATTTTTGGAATTGATCTACTTCTAAGCAAGTACCTTTTTTCATATTTTACAAGCATATTGGGATCCTTGATCTCGCTCATCAGGTCGAATGATGCATATGCTAAGTTGTATTTTGCATGTGTTTTGGGAAACCAGGGCCTTGGCCAAAAATTCTCATAGCTTCCTATTTCTCCAAAAAAATTACCTAGTCTGTGTTTCATCTAATAGGATACCTCCAAGATATCTTGATAGGGTCTTCAATGCAAAAAAAGAGAACTCTATATTGTCCCTTGAGAACTTGTGGTGGAACACAACAAACTTTGGAAAGGTGAGGCCTTTGATGTAATGGCCCAAGGCAGAGTCCTTGTCTAAACTTCCCTTTCATTTTCCATCTATGCAGCCAATGAAACCATCTTCGTACACAACAAGATGAAAAGAGCAAACATACCTAGTGAGTCTTAGGAAATTTTTTATGGAAATCAATATGATACCCAAATGAATATAGTTTGTGAAACAAACCTTCTAATTTTCATATGGAACAAGAAACTCCTCACTCCATATATTTGAATGGATTATTGGTCAATTTGCAAGGACTTAGGAGTCAATTAGTCCTCATTTGATCTGCCCAAGTGAGAAACATTTATTTATTTTTGTATTGCCTCAAACTCTTTCTCTGAAGGAATGGATGACTCATATCTAAGTGCATCCTTGTATATCATAGTCAAAGTCTCTATTGGAGAGAGATATTCCATTTTCTTAATATTTGAATCCACAAGCAAATACTTATCCCAATTTGATACAATAAGATTAGAATCTATTTCTCTATTTCTAGATTCTGTGCAATAATGACTTGGTAGTAGCCCTCCCTGATATTAAAAAGGGCTTGGATATTAGACAGGAGAACATATTAACTTTTCCCAATAGGGAAGTAGGGGAGCAGAGATGTGTAGACTTCACCAACATCCTCCTCAACCTCTTGCTCAAAAATAGAACCCATCACCTTTGTGTTCTCCCTTCTCAAAGCTTCAACATCGAGTTGAATAGTTCGCTCCCTCTCACTGGCCATATCTATTGGCTGTGAAACCTCTTGCACTCCCTTTGTCTCCACTTCATAGAGCTATTGTGTATTTTCTAGATCTTAGATAGGCTCTTTCCATTCATCCACTAGCAACACATGCAGAAAGCATACAAACCTATGAAAATACTTGATAAGATGGCACTTTTGATTGTGTGCAAAGCACTATAGATCTACCTTCTTCATGCCCTCAGGAACCCTTAGCAGTAAAATCTTTTCCTTTGGGCCTTATCAACAAAGACATCATTTATATGAACATACTACATGCTGTCAATAAGAATCTCTCCACTGCTCCAAAAAATTATCCTCATATTCATTGAGATAGACTCACAAGCCCTTGATCCATTCCTTTACAGAGGCAGCGATAGAAAACACTTGGGATACTTGCGGTAGAAGATGCTCTTGTCCCAATTGACTAAGGAAATCTACAAGAATCTCCTGAAGATTGTTTCCACTCCTCCTAGGCTCTTGTGTTGGAGCACTAGGAGTGCCTTCAATACTAACATGCTCTTGTGTCATAGTGTGAGGACTGGCTTTACTCCTTGCAGGCTCAAGAGTCCCCTCCATATGTTGCAACTGTGTAGCATCCATATCTGTAAACACAACTATATGAGAAATGCCAATTGACAAAGGGGGACATGGACAATGTGAGGGAGGGGGGTTTTCAAAATCTTGAGCCCCCTCCCCTCGTGTTTTGGGGGTCCTTAGTGGTTTAGGGCGGAGTGGACCCACACAACATGAGGGGGGTGGGGTTCAAAATCTAAAGGCCCCTCCCCCTCATGTTGTGTAGATCCTTGGTGGTTTGGGGTGGGGTGGACCAACACAATGTGGAGGGGGGAGGGGTTTTCAAAATCTTGAGGCCCCCTCTTGCATTGTGCAAGTCCTTGGAGGTTTGGGGTGGGGACAGGGAAAAATAATACGACCGAGGGGGGGGGATTTAAAATCTTGAGGCCCTCCCCTTACATTGTGTTGGTCCTTGGTGGTTGTTTTGGGATAGGGGTATCACACAATACAAGGGGGAGTTTTCAAAATCTCAAGGCCCTCCCCTCATGTTGTGATGGTCCTTGGTGGTTGTTTTGTGAGGGGGGACCACACAACTCGAGGGGCAGGGGGTGGTCCTTGAGATTTTGAAAACCCCCTCCTTGCATTGTGCGATTCCAATGCCTAGGTGAGGGGGAGGGGGGTGCAAGATACTATACCAAAATAATCAAAGTCTAAAAGAGAGTGTGACGAGGACCACACCTTAGGAGAGAGAGTGAGAATAGACCTTCGATCAAGCAACACGAGCCAAGGAAGAGTGAAAGAGAGAGGTGACTATGTGCGCATTCACTATGGCATGTGTGAGGACCCTTAGTGGTGAACACATGGCACCTCACTCATTTCTTCACATGCAAAGGGACTACGGTGGCGGACATGTGGCACGCACCTTTAATTCTCACATGTTTAGGGGTACATTCTTACTAACATGTCATTGAGTGATGTCAATACATGCAAGCATCATATGTAACACAAAATTTGATAGTCAATTGATTTTTCACTTTGCATATTGCAAGCCTCTTGAACCTTCATAGCTCTTGGCACTAATCTACGGTGGTGAGTCTCTTCCCTTGCAAAGCCCCAAAATGTGATATGGCCATAACAAGTTGAAAGAGAACTCTCCCCTTGCATTGTGCTAGCCCAAGTTTTGCACAATGTGGTAAGGGTGTGCAAAAATCTCAACCCACCCCCCTCAGGTTGTGCTATTCCCCTCAGTGGGAGCTGCACAATGCGAGGGGGGATCCTCCCAATCTTGTGACCCCCCACCTCACATTGTGTGGTCCTTCCCCCATCCCATCAGGAGCCACACAACATGAGGGGGAGGCTTCCTATGTTGTGACCCCCACCCTTGCATTCTTCCATTCCCTCTTGGTGGTGGTCAAGAGTTGCACAATGCAAGGGCAAGGGCCTCCTTATGTTGCAACCCCCAACCCTCGCGTTGTGCAGTTTCCTCGACCACACACAATGCGAGGGGGGGCTGGGACCTCCCCTTTCATTGTGCAATCTTGAGGACCATAAAATGCCGCCGGGGGGGGGAGGAGGGGGTCTCCTAATTTTGGGACCCCCCTCATGTTTTGCGACTCCCCCCACCCCATGCAACACATTAGGACCACATAACGCGAAGGGGAGCCCTCCTTATTTTATGAACCCCCCTCGCATTTATGCGGTTCTCCCTGTCCCACACAATACAGGGAGGGGGGCTCCTAATTTTGGGATTATGTAGGTTTGGTCATTTTTATCCCATTTCTCTAGTTTTTTTTCCTTTTCCTCATTGGGAGTTCTATTACTGTGTTTGTACTCTTCTATAGACATGGCTAGAATAAAGCAGGCCGCAAGGGTAGTATCATCTAGAGACCCACACATTGCACATCAGGGAGCATCCTTTGGACAAAATGTGTAGGATGATGCATCAGTCCCTAGCCCAAGCTCACAGTAGGGATCCCATTCTCTAGAAAGAGGATGGCCCCCTTGTAGACCAGAGCTAAGCATTACCAAAAGCATGCCTTAGTCCTTAAAGAGCTAAGTAGGATCATAAACGGCCATGAGCTTATAATTGCAAAGATGCCATTTGCTAGGATTGTTGAAGATATATGTGAAACAAACAACTTGGACTTCCACTAACATGCCTCAACATTGGATTGCTTGCATGAAGCTGCCGAGGACTTTATGATAGAATTTTTTAGGACTCCTACATTTTAGTAGCTCATGCCATAGGGTGACAGTGATGCCTAGGGACCTCACATTCCTCATGTTACTCAGGTTTAAATACAACAAGTTGCTAGTCCCATAAGGCATTATGGACAGGAAGATGAAGGGAATTTTAGAGATCCCTTCCCTCAAAAAGAGCAAGGAGGTAAAGCTGACTGATCTCACACCATTACATTCCCACAACATGAGGCTAAATGCCCAAAAGGTTTTTCAAGAAGAAAGGGAGGCTCATGAGATGGAGGCCAGGGGAGATAGAGGCTAGGTAGGCATAGGCTAAGAGAGAGAGACCGTGCAGAAAAGAGAGATGCATGTTAGCATGCGCATAAGAACAATTGTGAGGTGCTTGAGATGATGGATCCATTTTTTGATGTTATGCTACCTCTAAGAAGGCCACACTAGTAGTAACTTAGTGCCATTTGCTTTACCAAGGAGGATATCCTCTTAGACATTCAAAAGGAGGTCAACAATCATGTAACGATTGCAATCTTAAGGTATTTTGAAACTCTGAAAATTTTGCATGTTTTTCTTGTATACATATGACCTAAATCTTACTATTTATTTGCTTTTGCAGCTTAATTCTTGTAAAAATTTCCTTTGATGTTGAAGAGAATGTTTTCATCATAGATTTTCTCCTATCAATAGTTTTGACCCAAGAGAGAACATTGTATATGGATGTGTGCCCATGGTACTGAGATTGCAATTTAAATATCATACAACATCTGGTTATGGCATACCATGAAAGGTAAGGTTTTTTTGGTATGTTTCTTTTAAGTTATCTCAAATCTTTTTTTAATAGCCAAACTTTATTATCCTCCTTGCCTTGTAGATCTCATTGGAACCTAATTGTTTATGATATTCCCACATAGAGATGATTTTTAGCCAACTCAACTGAAGGATACCATGACAATGTGAAGCAATGAGTTCCATGAGAGGGAGAGGGAGAGGGTGAGGGGAAGAAAGAAAAGCACTAATTATGGCTTCCTTTACTAAAATAAATCATTGGAAAAGCTAGTAAAGGGCTTTAAGGCAATGGTTCAAGACCATGAAATGTTGGACAACACAAGATTTCGTACATAAAGTAAAAACTGGTGAGATCTCTAATCAAAGATCTCATCCTCTTGTAATCCCTCCTGTACCCAATAATGTGTTGAGATATTGAGCTCCGCTCGTGATATGCCAGAGTGACCGTTGTGCATTTATGTCACCGACTTGTTAGCTGCAGATGCGGTTGGTACACCGCCCATGAATAATAGCTAGATGATAGCTATCCTTATCTACTCTAGTTTGTGGCTCAGTTAGTATGCCACCTTAGTTAGGTGAGTTTGGTTTGAGACCCATATATAGGGTTCTTCTATTTCTTTGTACTAGAGTTCTTTTGTCTTACACAACTAAGAAGAGGAAGACTGTTTTCAACCTCCACCTGTGTGTGTATTCCCCCATTGTGCAAGCAAGAAAGCTACAAGTGAGACTCCTTCCTTCTCTCCCACAATCTTGACATCATGCAACAAAAAAGAGAGATAGATTATAGGGAATCTAGATGGGATAAAAAAATGTAGGCATATAAGTATATAAAAACCAATTCTCTCTCCTCCACATGCTTGTAGCCTTTCAAGGAGTACCATAATTCCATGGTGCATTGCATACTCTTTTTTTAGTATGATGGCCATATGACTAGTCTCCCTATACTAGAAAAATAGTAGACACATATTAAATATTATAAAAAATGGATAGATTATTGAAAAAAGTTTAAATAAGAATCTAGAAAAATACAAGTTGAAGAAATGCACTTGTAAAATCTATCTCAAATAAACTCAATCATGCTCCCAAGATGTGATGATGAGCTAGTTGCAACTCTGTGTATGCCACCTTCTTCTATTGCCTCCATCTAACAAGATTTTCCTTTATTTCCTTATCTTCTCCACCCACTATCCCCAATCAAGCTAGCTAAGATCCCATAATCCATTATTATAGGCATCAAGTGCTTCTAAATAAAGTGAAAGAGGTGTTCTACAATACATGTTTGTATGTAATCATAAAAAAATCTATTTGTGCCAAATGGTTGTTGAGACTCCTCATGGAGATTGGTTATAATATATTTTTGTCTCATGGTCTCGATCTTTCCATTTCTTAGCTATGATATGCATGTACACTTGCAGAATAAGCTCGTACAACTCTGATGACTCTCATTCATTCATCATTCATGATGAGCTAACCTGTATGGTGGTTGATCAAGTACGAGAATTTGAGAGAGTTCACATGTATGTTGAGATTTCAAGGTGCCAAAGATGATGAGAGTAAATCACTCGCAACCAATAGGACTCACGCGATGAGAGATAGGTTTGATGTGAATGAGGATCTAGATGGGGACGAATGAGTAAAATCTTGATCCAAGATAGTAGGTGTAACATGTCCACTAGTATCATCCAGGACATGTCTTAGCAGTCCATCGGAAAGGATGTCTAGAAAGCTCCGCCTGGCACTCCCATGGAATATTACGAGGTTTGGGATCTAGGGCTTTCCGCATCTGCCACGTAGCGGAAGTATTACGGCCGTTCCTACTTAGGATCGACCTGAATTAGGGTTTTCCTGATTGGTCATTTTCTAACAACAACTAGCATCGGACCCAAGCGAACTACTTTACGCAGAAACACCAGGTCTGAAGCGGATTCACGCTGCACTTGGTTCAAGGACAATGGGAAACGAGAGGGATGCAAAGTTCAACCTCTCTACCATAAGGCATAGTCCCATTCCGTTCCCCTAAAACAACGTAAATCGGGTTAAATCATAACTCTAGGTCAACGCTTTTGTTGTTCGTGTCCTTTAACGATCATCCCGCTGTTCCTCGTGATTTGAGAAAAGTTTCCGGCCAACTGGGACCACCCATCCGTAGGACGGACCTATGGCCCATCCTCCGCACTTTCCTCGGGTTGTTTTAGTTATTTAATTACCTAACACATTAGTTGGACATGTAACAACCAGCTTCTTTAATTAACCCGTTTAGGCACTGGTTCCTTTACGTAATCTTGTCACTTGACATAGAAAAACAATATCAGACAAGTTCCTTATTAACAGGTCATCATATTTATCTTTGAAATACAAAGAGTCCAGCCCGTAGGCTTATCCACAATCCGCCCGAAGGCTATCCAGTAATCCACAGGGATCACTAATCCAAGTTTCCACCCGTAGACTAGTATGCAGGCCTCGAGATCCAATCCCGAGTCATGTTAGCCTCTTGTGCAGGATCCCGAAGGCGAGGGATTTACGGCCAGAGCCCCCTGGTACCCAAGCGTCCTGCTCCAAGTAGTGCTCAACGGAGAGACCTCTCGCGGCTGGTTCGGTCCACGTTCCCGACGCGGTCAACAACCCCCTTGGTTAGGGTCAGGCAGGCAGTCGCGGGTAACTGAAGCTGCCTCTCCCTTCAGGCCTTCAACCTAAAGTATAGATATTCATTTACCTTTTAATTCATTGGTCAAACAAAGACAAACAGTGCTCTAAAATTTGTAGCAAGCACAAACATTTCCATTGATCGTTTTTATTGGCAAATTGCTAAGGAATGAATCCTTCCTTTTGAATGCATCCAGCATTCGATCCGGGATGACTTGCAACTTGGCAAGATCCCCTATATCCTAGGTTAGGGCGTACCCTATTAACCCAACTTGGTCAAACCTTAAAGTTCATTGGGTACTTCAGTTTCTGGTCTTTAATCTTTAATTAATCTTCCTTACTCAAGAAGGATATCAAAGTATACATCCTCTTGCAAGATAACTTGTGTAAGGATCCGCCATCCTCGTTGCGAGAATTTGGCTTTTCTTCTTGTGATCCAATCACAAGACCATATGACTCCGTACTTGCTGTGCAAGTGCTGCATCGTACTATGCGATAATGGAGTCACGAAACAATCTGTTTCAGGTTCTTTAAGCTGACGTTGTTAGACCTAGGGTTTCCTAGCTTCATTTTTGTAGGATTCCTAGGGACGACCCTAGATCCTTTTACGATTACAATTCACTGTCCCTACATTCAGTGAATGTGGGCAAGTATTTAAGGTATAGATGTTTCTTGGAATTTAACTTATTCCCAGCGAGTATTTTGCAGCATAGGTGTTTTAAGTTTATATCAATTTGGTTAACTCCAGAAGATAATTTCGAGATTACTTCCACATGATTCGTTGACTATGCGTAAATTGATTTTTCAATCCTAAACTTTATCAATTTGAGGTTAAGTTAATTCCAAATAATCCTCTTACACTTTGCGAACAAAATTCATGCTAAACAAGCAACCTTTTACTTGATAATTTATGCTATTCACAACAATAATTTCATAGAGTTTATGCACCATAAGAATCGTTTCATGCTTTGCACTTTCCATAATGATTTATTGTGATATGTGTTAATAGTGCGAGACGCAGTTTATACGTCAAGGCTTAACCGAAGTATACTATATTAATGGATAATAATCTAGTCTTATAATTTATTTCAATGCATAAGCTATTTACTAGAAATGTGTTTATGCTTTCTTCATTTGCATGTTTCATTTAAAAGTATTGATGACTAAGTTCCTTCGTCATGAACAACTAGGACGAAATATATCCTATTTTTAATAATTAACAATATCAAATAAAAATTAAGAAGGAAAACCTGGGTTTGGGGTGAGATATCCACATGGATACCAGGAGATGACCCTCCCGCGGCGGCTACACCTTGGACTTTCTTAGGAGGCATCGCAATTGTAGTTTTTCGGACGTGGAAGCAGCTTTACAAATCCTCCTAGGAATTCCACCGTCGCTCCCTTGCACCGCTCGTCGATAGTAGTTTTTTTTTTTTTTTTGGAAGGCTCCCTCCTTGGAAGTCGGCGGGGAAATTCGAAAGGGTGTTTCAGAGTCTTCTACGACTAAGACCCATTGAAGCCATGGGGAAGGCTTAATGGCCTTTTAATGACTCGTTCAAACGAGGAACAAAAAGGGATGGAAAAAATACAAGGTGCGGAAGAGAACTCTAAGGGGATATAGTAACCGTAAAGGTTATCAGTAAGGTCGAAGGACCCTTAAGTCAAACTTGGAGGAAAGGGGGTTTCAATATGCCACAAGGGGAGGGCTAGGGAAGGTTTAAATACGGAGGAAAGAGGGGTGGTTCCAAAGCCAAGGGATAGGGGTTTAAGGGTTAATACACGGGGGGTGTGGTTGAGGATTTATAAAATACGAAAAAGGGCTTAAGGAAAGGGGGCTAAGTGACTTTTAAAAGCACAGGGGGTGTAATAATAGGACCTTTAAGCCCACTCTTCATAGGGGAAAACGGGGCTTATGATCCTTTAAAACACGCGGGGGGGGGGGGGGGGGGGGGGGAGTAGGGAGAATTTGGTGAGGCACAAGAAGGGGGGTGAAAGGGGGCTTAAGGGGTTTTAAAACTCAGAGGGTGAAAGGGGGCTTAAGGGGTTTTAAAACCCGGGGGGGGGGGGGGGGGGGGGGGGGGCAGGGGGGGGGGGGGGAAGGGGGAAAGGAAAAAGGTATAGGAAGGGGGACTTGGGGGGGGGGGGGGGGGGGGGGGGGTGATAAGAGGTTTAAAGGCCAAGGGGAATGGGGGCTAAGATGAACCCCCCTTTGGAAGCTTCCAAGCTTCCAGAAAGTCAAAGGGGGGGGTGAGAGGACCGTCAGTCGACGGCGGAACGGCAACGGCTCCTCCCTCCCTCAATGGCATTGTGATCCTCCGCCCAGTCGGCCAGCGCGGCGAGTGCGTCCCCCTCCCTTCACAGGCGAAGTTCCTCCCTCTCACGGCGGCAGCCTGCTCCCCTCGTCCTCATGTATATCAGCCCTCCCTGCTTCCTTATTTTTTTTCTTCTAGCCTGCACTCCCCTCTCCTCAATTTTATAGGGGAGGGATAAGGTCCCTCCTCACCTTATGTGTTAATTGGCATGGCCATGAGGCCGAGAAAGATCCAGCAAGGAGCTTGCTGGCCTTCTATTTCCCTCACCCCTTCTAGCATGACCGTCGCGGATGGTGAGAAGAGAAAAAAAAATTCCCATGAATTTTGATATATTACAGTAGGTGCCAAAACTTTGAGGCAAGCCCACTATCTTTTTCCCAATGTGAGAGTGGGTGAAGGAGGCCCTAATAGTCCAATTAAAAAAGGGATCGATAGTACACTTCAACCTATGAAGATGAGGGAAGGGGGCTTTATTGAGATGAGACTTGTTGTCATGATAGTGAGCTAGCATTATTGCCTCCACAAGGCTTACAACCATTGAAGTTGTGAGAACTTGAGAGAAAACAAGGATGAGTGTGTCGATTGTGTATGCTAAGAAAGGACTGTGGTGACTTTGCATGTGATGTCAATTGTGGTAAGGACTATTGGCATCACCCTATATACTAAGGATTAGTTATGTGGTCTTAGGTTCCATATTAGCCATGAAATGGTGTATCTTCCTATCTACCATATGACAATTCATGTTGATGAGTGTCCTAGCAACCTATATTAAAAAATAAATGAATATATTTAGTTTTTATTCTCTCTTTTTCTTTACCTTTTTGTACCCCCTTTCTCGGTCTTCTAATCCCCTTTGTTAGCATTTGATCTATCCCTTGCTTAAATTAGCTTAAGACTCCCTTCCTTTGCCTTACTTAAGTGTTGTGGTTCTATTTGCCCATGACTATAGCCTATGAGTGTATCCAGACATTCCATGTATCCAAGAATTTATCTTAAGAGTGTATCTAGAGTAGCCATAGCTCAACTTTTCCACATGAGCTTACATGTGTGACTGTAAATTCAAGTCTAAGTAATTTATGTTTCTCAAGTAATAAAAAACTTGCCTCATACCCAAGCCATTAGAGGGAACGTGAACTTAAAAAGTTCCTCATAAAAATTTTAATTATAGATTGAGGAAGATTAATTTCCTCAATCAAAGAGGCAAGGCCTAAGTACTTGATGAGAGAAACGGCCATTTTCCACTCAAGAGAGAGTAGTTTTGATTACATTAAGAATAAGATTAGCGGTTTGAGATGGCTTACAAAAAGTAGCAATTAGGCTTACAACAATTGGTTATTATCCTAGTGATAACTACTGCGTCCATAATCATGAGTCCCTACTACAATGCATTGGCATAATAGCAATAGAGATGAGCATATAGTGAAACATATACTCACACATATAGCAATGGAAATATCATATGTCTTATTGTGAAAAAAGAACACTGAAATAGTCCATGACATTTTCATCATAGATTTTTTGGCCTTGAAGAGGGCAAAGAGAGAGAGAGAGAGAGAGAGAGAGAGAGAGAGAGAGAGAGATGTTGAGAAACACATATCTAGAGCTAGTTGGCTATGGTGGATGCAAATCAAACACACGATACATGATCAAAATGAGAGATTGTAACTCAAGTGAATTAGGTTCCAAGATAGATTATATTGGACTCATAAAGATAGTATTGAGTAACTCAAACTGATAGTTCCATTGCCTTGTTATGAGTGTCAACCAAGTACTAGCCTTTATATCTTTTTGGATAGTACCATTCTCCTCACTATGCATACAGGATTCTGAACATCTCTTCCCAAAGCATACATCATTTGTCTATCTTCCATACAAAGCCACTTATGGGCAAAGCCACTTATGGGCACACACTCAGCCTCTATGGACATACACCTGAACTTTGTGGCCAAGTATCATTTGCTATTTTCAACACCCCCCCTCAGATGATGAGTTCCTACCCTTGCTTGCTTTTGCCCCCCCTACATGATGACATGGCCCAAGAGACTAGCTCTTTGGTAGCCTAGTCAAGTTAAGGCTTGAAACTTTACATTTTTGGTAGGGTTTTTACAACATCCGCTATGGGAAATAAGATCCACTAAGGGAGATCCACTATGGGAAATTCTTTGTTGTTAGCACATCAGAAAGTATATTCTTCATCTTTCTTTTGCTTCGTTGACATCCTTTGGTGATGTCCTCCTCGATCTTCTTGGTCTTCATAATGCTCTTTGACTTGTGCTGTAGTATTCTTTGTGAGGTCCTTTTTCTTAGTGAGTTTGAGATGGGTACATTGCTATGACTTGACATTAAATTGGCATTGAAAATTTGGACATGGTGTAGACAAATCATTTTCAAGTGCGAGAAGGTCTTACCGATTGGCTTTCCCCTCAATGGTAGTGTCCAATCTCGATTACAATTTCAAGAACCAATTTGAATGAGGTTTTGCAAATGACAATATGAACCAAGCTTGAATTAAAGTGAAGATTTGAATGCAAATAGAGGTGTGTGTGAGTGAGGTTTTCAAGAAAGGGCTAGTGTGAATGAAAACTTAATGAATAAAACAAGGTGTGAAGAACAAGGCTTAAATAGGGGAGACTTCAAAACCTTTAATGATAAGGTTTAATAAAGTATTTTGATCACCAAGCAGTTAATCAAAATGGCATCATCTTTTGCATTCAATGGTGTGTGTTTTTCAGTGTCAATCTAGCCGCTGATGATCTTGGGAGATGTCATCAATGATTGCGCTCCTAATGTAGTTGGCTTGCCGTTTCTACCACCGAGATTAAATGCAAAGGCATCTGATCTCCCTGTTGCTTATCTATCCTTTCAGAATGGTTCAAATTTTCTACATTTTGTTGCCCATACTCTACTTCTTGACCTCAGCTTGCACCTCGTCATTGCTATAGAGATTGATAATCAAATATCAATATGGATGCTTCATTTGCTCATGAAGAATCATAGAGACTCTATGGCAAAAATCTCAAGCACCTCAACAGTGACTTTTCCTTTGCTAATGCAAAAGAGAGACCAAATATGGTGACATTGCCCACTCAGCAGATTTTGGATCATTGATAGACCAAAGTAAACTAGTGCTTGCAAATGCAATGTATCTTAGGGTGCACTATGGAAGCCCTTTTGCAGAAGATATTTTGGGTTAGAGCTTTAAGCTCTCTCATAAGGCGCAGAGGAAAGTCTACCTCTTCTCTCTTTTCTCCCAAATGAAAACTTGAAAAGATGGAAATGGAATTGACAATGATCCTTGATACCTTCAATGTAGACTCCAAATCAAGCTTTTTGAATAGCACCTTGAATCGCACCTTTTTCCTTGAGCTTCTTCACCTTGTACGCACAATGGATGTTGGATAGGTTGAGATAATGGAATGAAAATAGGCTTGTACAAGGGAGAGAATGAGAGAGGAAGGATTGTAGAGCATGAAAAGAAGGAGAAACTCCACCTACTAGCTACCTAGCTTAGCCATGGCTCTGATACCATATTGAGAAACTTGGATCCAGAGCTAGTTAGCTATGGTGGACACAAATCAAACAAACGATACATTATCAGAATGAGAGATTGTAAATCAAGTGAATTAGGTTCCAAGATACTCATAAAGCGAGTCTTGAGTAAATCAAACTGATAGTTCCATTGCCTTGTTATGAGTATCAACCAAGTAGATGCCTTTATAGATTTTTGGATAGTACCATTCTCCTCACTATGCATATGGGATTCAAAACATCTCTTCCTAGAGCATACATCATTTGTCTATCGTCCATACAAAGCCACTTATGGGCAAGCCTTGTTTGGGCACACACTCGGCCTCTATGGGCATGCATCTATCCTTTATGGCCAATCATAATTTTCTACTCTCAATAGGAGGGAGGGAGGGAGGGAGGGAGACCATAGAGGAGAAAAAGATAAGGAAAATCACAAAGGAGAAGAAGAAGATCTTGACATGAAGGAGAGCTCCAAAGGAGAACTCATGTATCTTCAAGCCTCGAGGTAGGCAATTTTCTTCTTGCCTTCCTCTCTTTTCTTTATACATTGTGCTTGAGAGAGAGAGAGAGAGAGAGAGAGAGAGAGAGAGAGAGAGAGAGAGAGAGAGAGAGAGAGAGAGAGAGAGAGAGAGAGAGAGAGAGAGAGAGAGAGAGAGAGAGAGAGAGAGAGAGAGAGAGAGAGAGAACATTGAGGAGAAAAAGATAAGGAAAATCATAGAGGAGAAAAAGAAGATTGACATGAAGGAGAGCTCCAAAGGAGCACCCATGCATCTTCAAGCCTCAAGGTAAGCAATTTTCTTATTGCCTTCCTCTCTTTTCTTTATACATTGTGCGAGAAGAGAGAGAGAGAGAGAGAGAGAGAGAGAGAGAGAGAGAGAGAGAGAGAGAGAGAGAGAGAGAGAGAGAGAGAGAGAGAGAGAGAGAGAGAGAGAGAGAGAGAGAGAGAGAAGGGGGGCTTTACAAAGATAGTGAAAGAGGGAGAGGGACACAAAGATAGAGAGGGAAAGAGAAACAAGGGAGAAGAGGGAAATGGAAAGAAAGAGGGAGAGGGATAGAGAAAGTTAATAATTTTTTGTTAATAAAAAATGAGAGAGAAAAATAGGAAAAGGGGGAGAGGGGAGATGGAGAGGGAAAATATAGAGAGAGGAAGGGAGAAAGAGATAGAGAGGTATATGAAACTCATATAAAGAAAGATGAAGAGGGAGAGGGAAAGATAGAGAGAGGGGCAAAGAGGGAGAGAAAAAATTAAAGATAATTGAAAACAAAGAGAGGAAGAGGAGAGATAGAGAGAGGGAAAGAAAGGGAAAGAAAGAGAGGGATATGCATGTAGTGAAGGAGGGAGAAGGAGAGGGCAAAAAGGGAGAGTGAGAGGGAGAGCAAGAGAAATAGGGAAAGAGTGAGGGGTGGAGAGGGAGAGAAAAAATAAAAAATAAAAGGAAAACGAGAGAGGTAGAGGAGAGATAGAGAGGGGAAGAGAGAGAAAAAGAAAGAGAGGGATATGGAGGTAGGGAAAGACATGGAGAGTGAGGGGGAAAGAGGGAAAGGGAGAGCAGGGAGAGAGATAGAGATGTGGATAGGGAAAGAGAAAAAGGGAGAGGGGGAGAGAAAGTTAAAAATCTTGCAAAATAGAGAGAGGAGAGAAAAAATGAAGGAGAGGGAAGAGAGAGAGGGGGGAAGGAAAGAGGGAGAGGGAAAGGGATAGGGGGAAGGGGAGGGAGAGAGAAACCCAAGGGGTTCACCATGGATAACTTATGAAATTGTGTAAGTACATGGGGAAGGGGTGTTTTTGAATATGGCATAAGCATATATACTAGGGTTAGGCCCCCATTAATATTTTTCCTAACAATAAAAATAAGGGAGGGGTTGGGTATAAGATGGGAGTGTTTGGTATATAGAAGGTTGGGGGGGCAAGTAAACATTAGGAAAAAAATGAACTCAAAAATGGACCCTTAAAAATAATATAGTTTGAGATGTGGGCCTTTTGGATTGTCCAATAAGAAGGCTAGATGTTGACATCCATGGAGGGTGAATCTTCTCTCTCCAAGTCTTGGGTTTTTTATTTGAAAAAGGAGTAGTGGGGGATTTAAAAAAAGGAAGAATGAATAATACACAAAATTTGAGTTTCTCTTACCTCATATTTCTCCCCCTTTTTTGGAGAAATTTCAATTTTGGTTTTTTTCCCTCCCACAAAATCAATTTGACCCAAAAGTTGAGCAACATACCACTTTCCCTCTCTTCTCTATATTGGTGAATTTTTGTCTCCATTGAAGCTCCCTAGTGAGAGTAATTAGGGTTTTGAGTGTTCAATTACCTCTGCACTTTCTTCTCCATATGCAGCTCCAGATTTTGGGCAAAACACAAGTGCCCATCTCTCTTTCCATTTTCTCTTGTTTGCTATTTTTTCAATAGGGTTTGATGTCATTTCTTATTGTTATTGTTGTTTTATTGCAAAGGTTGTTTTAGGTAGGAGGTAGAGGTGCTAATCTCTCTCTCTCTCTCTCCTTTCTTCCCCCCTCCTCTCTATGTGTTGTTTCTCTTTTATGTTGTGTTTTCAATAGAATTTTATGTTGGTTCTAATTGTTGTTTTCTTGTAGAGTTTATTTGGAGCAAGAGACAAAGGAGTTAATCTCTCTCTCTCTCTCTCTCTCTCTCTCTCTCTCTCTCTCTCTCTCTCTCTCTCTCTGTTTGGTTTTTTTTTCTTGCTATCTTTTCAATACAACATGATATTAGTTCTAACCCTTGTTGTTGTTTTATTGCAAAGATCATTTTGGGTGACATTGCATAAGTACTCATCTCTCTCTCACTCTCTCTTTATCTCTCTATGTTTCCTCTTTTCTACTAGTTTTTCAATATACCTTCATGTAAATACTAACTCTTACTATTGTCTTTTGCAAAGATCAATTTGGGCAAGGTTGGATAGGTGCTCATTTCTTTCTCTCTCCTGCGTATTCACACACATTCTCTCTTTCTTCCTCTCTGCATTTTCCCTTTCCTACTATCTTTATGATAGGGTTTGATGCTAGTTCTAACTTAAGGATCAATTGTTTTTACAACACTTAATACAAGGTAGAGCAGAGATTATGTAGCTCAATATACGAGTAAATATGCCATATTTTGTGGTATAAAAAATTATTCATTTAATTACTTTATGTTTGATAGGATTGATGTTTTCTTTTCTCCATCATTTGCAATGGGTTTTGATCAACAACGATTCAATCTTATCTTCAATAGATCAGCTTATAGGTAAATTGGTCATGTTTTGTGTTGCTTCTATTCATGCAGCAAATTGTACAAGGTTTAGGTGAAGCACATAATTCTCAATTGACTATTTTGATGTGGTGAGTGATTCCTTTGTGCTGAATGATATGGATCTGCTAGAAGTCGATGGTTCAAAAATCCTCTGCTTTATTGGTCCTGTGTGTCCATTTGGATCTCCATACCAATTGGCAATGATCCATGAAACTCTTGTATCATATCATCCATATAACGCACAATGTATTGAGTCATAGAATATCTCAAGTGTCAATCCAATTTGCCTATTATGATTTGCATGCCATGTGACTGTTATCCGTGTAACAACTACTATATAATACTCACATTTCATACAAAGTATTGAGTCAAACTAGAATCCTATTCATTATAATAAAATTTATTTTGGCAAAATTCTCTGAGTATTCTTGTATTATTCTTTTCATTATATTTCATGTAAATGGTATGATTAAAGTGATGCCTTGAAATTGAATCTATATTTTGTGTCGATGTACATATCCACATGCGTTTCTATATCGATGTTTGTGTTTGTTTACAGAAGTGTAAACATCTCTTAATGCCATGTTGATTTGTATGGCATATTGATGATTACTAGATAGACTTAAAATGCTTATTATTTAGGGATTAATACATACTTCTTTACATCTAATGCCTAGGTTATAATTCCTAAGAGAAGAACAAGCATTCTCTCGATAGAAGTACGTAACAGAAAAGATGAAGAAGGGAATTGGATCACTGATACGTATCATTGCTTGTCTTTGGTACATATGCATCCAAGTATGAAGGGAGCTTTTAGGGTGAAAGCATCTACAATTGCAGATGTATCAAAGCGCTAAAGGGTAAAATTCTAGTTCTCAGACAAAGGAATGTTGATTATCACATTGTAACGAAACATTGCAAACAGTAAGTATCAAAGCACTGTGCCCTTTCAACGAAGCATTGCAAATAGTAAGTATTTGCAACTGAGAATGAGAAATTTCATGATATCTATGTAACTATTTGTCTCATATTTACAGAAGTATACCCTTTGGATTGCTGTGAGTGGAAAAATGTCGAGAGTTTCAGAGTTCTTTTAAGTGTTACCACCTTGAAATTGGTAGATTGCTCTTTGAGGGGTGTACAGCTAAGTAGCTCGCAGAGGACCTTGTTTTTTCCTATGACTCCAAGTACATATTGCCCAAGGGGGGTCAAGAATATGGAACCCTTGAGTCTATGCACATATTGAATCTCAATAGTATAGAATGGCCATTGTGTAGTGGCGACATTTTGCACATGTGTAACATAAAAATTTCAGCAAACGTATTGAACTCTATGAAGCCAAGTGCCGGCTCAAAGAATGTACATCTCAGGTAGTTTATACCAATTGCAATTTTTACACATATGTTCAAGGAATGTAAGGGTTTGAGATGTACCAAAAAAACGTACGTCATAAAAAGTGCATCGGAGGATTATGTAACAAGGATTATAAGCAAAACTTGGACATAAAAAATGACTCACAATCCTAATACAGTGGAGTGTCAAGTCACAACAAGGGGCATGGCTTTACGGTAAAAAATTTCTCTCTTAGTTGACTATTATCTTAGTTTGGGATGGATTGGCTAGCTTTCCTTTCTAATTACAAGTACTTTGTCCCACGACAGACTTTATGCCTAGTGTTCAAGTATCGTAGATGGAGGATGCTCAAGGGTAAATGGTTGTGTCTTGATCAAGACACGCATGAAAGTGCAGCTGTGGATGTTACTGTCATTTTTTAGGGCTACAAGCCCCAAGTGTTGCAAATGAAGGATGATTGGCCCTTGAGTATAATGTGCCAAAAAATTACAATTTTAATTAATAATCCACCTGCTAGCTTCTATTTTAAATTAAATGGTAGGAAAATTCGAAACCGAGCTGAGGATACTTTTACCAAAATGGAAAGTGCGTGGCTCCATATATTTTAGAAATTATATAGCATTAAGGGAGATTTGAGGTCTCGAAAATGCCTTGTAAGCGATCTTAGAGAGAGAGAATATTTTAAGAAATAAATTATTTTTTTATTTTTAAAAAAATTATATTTTGGTAAGTAAATATATCAAAAATGATTAATAAGTCATTGTCGTGATATTCTCGTGGTCACATCAAACTTAGAAATCTAGGCCGCCATAAAGGTGACAAAGATTGTCATAATGAAGATCTTACTCATCCTCATTAAAGTGAAAACTAATATTCAATTTTAATTTTGTTTGATGTTTGATTACTTCCCTCCATTCTCACTCTCTCCTTTCTTTCCCATCCTTACTAGTTTCTTCTTCATTTTCCTTCTTATTTCTAATTCGCATACTTTTTCAATCCAATCTTCTAACCACATCCTTAGCTATGGATCAGTCATCCAATGATCTTTGTAGCTCTAGTAAAAGGCCTCTCTATCATCTTCATATTGAGTTGGATAGTGAGTATGAACCAATAAGGAAGTGAACAAAACCCATTACTATTACAAAGTCTACGAAACATATACTCAAGTTTGAAGAAAAGAAGAATCTTGATCTTTGGTTAGATGCCAAGCTATATCCCAAAGACCCTAGCAAAAATAGCACTCCTCCTTTCTATAATAGCTCTTCATTGTGGAGGTTCATTGGTGATGGTTATAATGGGTTTCTAGGCTACACACTTAACTTGGTTGCAAAAAAGGATGTCCTCAAATTGGAGAACCATCTTTTATCAAAACACAACAATGAGTTACTGTAGAACCTAGAAGGCTATCAACAGAGAATTCATTTGTTTCGGAGAAACGCATCAAATCTTATCAACGAAAGCAAACTATTTTAGGACTTTGAAATCGAAAAAAGACTCTTAGAAATATTGAGAGTCTCAGACGAGGAGGAGATGGTTGTAGTAAAAGAATCCAAGCAACAAGGTACATTTTTTCCATTTTAAAATATAAAATATGCATTTGTTTATAATTAATTGTATTGATTTGTAATGTTAATTTTGTTTAGGTCTCTTCTTCAACGAAATGCAAGTGAAAGAGATTCTTTGAAAGCATCTCAATTTTATTATCATATTCTTCCTTCAATAGTTTTAAAACATATTTTTGAGAAAAATAAATTTAAAAATGCAAAGAAACAATGCTTTCAGTTATTTATAAAGGATCTCTCTTTGGATGCTTATATACAACTTTTTCAGCTTTTACAGTCAAATATGAAGCAAGGACAAGTACGTAATTACATACTTCCAAGGCCATATGTGATTAGAACTATTAGACAGAGAGTGAATAACAAAGTAATGGAGATTCTGGGTGAGCCTTTCCATATCAAGGCTAGCTTCAAGGGCAAGAAAAAGGAAATTTTATTCATTGAATTTAACAATATTTTCCTTGACTTGCCCACCCTACAATGCTTAATGATTAGATTCTATGAGTTAGAGGCACAAGGAGTAGCTAGATTTGTGGTAAAACTTGATGAAACTGAGATTCCAAAATGTACAAAACTAGAGAGGGTCTCTATTACCTTGATGAATAGAGCACTTTCATCATATTATTACAATCACTCAATGATATTTAATGCTCAATTGGAACACAACATCTAGTGGCTAAGAGTATTTGAAGTAGATACAAAGGATTTTGATTTATTGTATTGGGTTTTTTATCGAACACAAATACCTGATGTTATTAAGAGACAACAAGCAAGAGAATAGCTATTTGTTGAAGGATTTGGGAACTATAAGATTAAGTGACATATAGTTGGTGACTTAAAGACACTTAAATATATGTATAATATATCAAAGGGAGCCAACTCTAGATCTCCTATATTACATGTCCCCATCCATAGAATTGAACTCAAGTAATTCAAATAGAGCATCCTCTAGGCACAACAAGGATCCACAGTTTAAGCCAGTCCTAGATATTCCTTTAGAAAAGCCAATGTTTGGGAAACACTAGAAAAAGTAATCTTTTATTGTGATAAAACAAAGTGGAATGGTGATGATCTCAAAGACTTCAAAAAACCAATTGAACCTTTTTTTAAAAGCAATGACAAAAGCTTGGGATAATCAACACTTCACTCACTATATGGTAAGAAGTTGGCATATGTATGTCTCTTTATTATTTGACTCATATAGTCTTTTCTAATTGAATTTCTTTATTTGTTATCTATGCAACATATTTATACAATCATGCTCCATATTTTATCAAAAAATATGGATCTCTATCTTTTTTGTCAACCCAAGGTATAAAAAGATCACATTATCAAGCAAGAACAAAATACTTTAAACACACAAGACATGGAGGTGGAAGATACAAACCAAACAGTTTATTAGAGGTCTTTCAATGGTTCTAGAGACAAATTTGGCACAAATTCAAGCTCAAAGACACAATCGGATCATGTAATACATCATCTTTGGCAAGGACTATATCCATTGTTACGCAAAGAAGAAAAGAGGGATATTTAAACTATTGTGCAAAGCAAAGATATTCTGAATGGTTACAAACTAGACAAAGAGATGGAAAAAGATGGGTTTCAAGAAACCCTTAACATCTTTTAGTGTGACTCTGTTGAAGAGTCTTTAGTTTCACAGAATTCACTAGGTCCTCTAAAGGAATCTTTTATTTCATCCCACTCAATGAGACCTCTATATTTTAGGAACTATTGTTTCCTATAGCGTGGAAAGAGCTTAAAATTCTTGGAAACTCCTACATGGGAGAGCAAATAAGATGCAAGAACTCCAAAGTATCCTATCCTAGATCCACTATATCTAGACATGAAGCCAAAAACTCTTACAGCCTCTTTCTTCTCCACCAAAATTATCTTTTCTGAACCTCTATTGAAAGCTTGGGATCCAAATTCCAGACTTCTTACCACCATATGGTAAGAAAGTGGCCCCAAACAATAGACTTTGGACAGGATAGCTATAGGTATCATTTTTTGCCAAGATTTCACTGGTGGACTTTGGGGGACCCGATACACCCTACCGTCAAGTTTCTCGCTTTCTGATAACTCTAGGTTAGTTGTTAAATATATTGTTTGATTTGAATTTGTCATTTAGAACATACTGTATATAGATGAGTTTGCATCAAGGCAAGGAGAAGCTTGGCATGCGGATCGACAAAAGAATTCAGCTCTAAAGGAGTACATTGACAATCTTATTGCAAACTTGGTAGTCTTCCATAATAAGTGCTCACCAGGAGGGCAAGAAACAATCATGAAAATTTGAGCTTCGACCAAGTTTGGGACATTTTTGAGCAATACATGTGGCATATATCTTGGAGAAGGTGGTGCTAATCAAGGGGTCAAAGCTTCTTTACTTGTTTGACCAAACGCGTGGTGGAGCAATGTGTGTGCATGCTACATTAGGTGGCTTTACTAAAGTGTCAAATCCGCTTCTCCTAGAGAAAGAGCTAAAGGGGAAGTGTGTCATTTTTGAAGCAAAAAAGAAACTTCTATTTTCATTAGAAGTTGGCCCCTCCTCTCCACCGATGAAAAAGCCAAGGAACGAATGAGAGTTCTTGTTGGCTATCGACTTTTTGTATCTGCCATCACTATCAGCAGCCATCGCATGTATTTTTCTTGATGAATATAATATATTTTACTTTATCTCTATAAATAAATATTTATTGAATAAATGTATGGTTCGTGTAAGTGTAATAATAATGTATGGTACGCGAATGGCACATGTGCATACATTAACATAATTCAATTTAATTATATCAATGCATAGTTCTGCACTTGCGATTGTACATAAGCAATAACATAACTCGTATCCCTACTTATTACTACTTTCGATGCATGCATACATTAAACAAAAATTAAGAGTTGTGTGTTTCAAGAAACAAAACAAAACAAATTTACTCAATTATTTGAATTTAGTACACATCGCATGAGATATTATGTATACATATATAAATATTCCAATGTGATAGAGTATATAATTTTTTTTTGCCTCCCAAGATACTATAGTGCTATAACACTCATTAGAAAACCTTGTATCATTAATCTCATAACCTATGGAGGAGTCCCCTTGCCATTGTCAAAACCGAATAATAAAGTTCATTTCTTTATTTGTGATTGTGATGCACTTTGCATAGATGGCCACTAGCTATGTACCATCAAACAAGTCGATGAGAAACCCATCTATAGTCATTTGTAGGGCCTACATAGCTATAGCAATCCCACCTTTCTGTTGGTGGGCCATCCCACACTCACACCCAAAATCCTTACATCCCTTTCAGCTCCAAGTCTTGCATGACTTCTCGAACAATCTTATGAAAAGATCATTTTGGGATGAGAAGCTTGTATCCATGCTAGATTCTCCTTATCTCCCAAAGGGCGACAATGCCCGGTTTTCATCTCCTCTTCTTCTGTGGTGGTTGTTGTGCTCTATAGGGAGCACTTGCTGCTGCACTAGAGGAGACTCCACCTTGTGCTCTAGGTGGTGGGCCTTGGTGTGAGGCCTTCCTATGGCCGAAATGGCAACATGCTTGTTTGGTGTGTGCCATGTAAGCTTTAGGAGGGCAAGATGGAGAAGAGACAGAGGTTGGGGGTGTGAAAATGGAGGAAGAAAAGAAAGCAAGATGTAAAAATGAGAAGAATAATGAACTTTTAACCCATTTAAACCCCAAAATTGGGTTAATGCAACTTCATACGCATAGTCCATTGTGTGATCATAAATCCATAACCTTTTATTGGAATGCAATGAAACTTTACATGCACACTCATTAGGTGGCCAAAAGCCCAAAAAAAAGGGGAAAATTTTTTTCTTGCAGACCCGTGGTCCGAAGTCTAGTGTCTAGAGCCACTTTTCTGGTGGAAAGTAGCTCCAAATGCCAAATTGCGGACCAGGGGTCTACATATATTTTTTTCCATTAAAAAAAAACTCTTGGCCACCTAACGAGTGCACGTGTGAAGTTTCGTCACATTCCAATACAATTTATTATTTTAAAAACTATCCCACACTAAAATTATGGATGGATTGATACTCAAGAAATCAACATCGCGACTACTGGCCCTTAGAAACTTTGCACCACATAGACTATACAGTGTTGGCAAAAACTTTAAGTAAGAGTTGAAAATATAGTGAATATGCACAATCAAAGTTGAGAGCAAAGGACAAGAGTAAAAATTTAATTTATATTTTAAGGGCGTATACAACAGTTTTGCATTGGGACATAGTCATATGTCCAATGCACGAGGAGAACACTATGTCAAAAAAGAGAACATTGCAAACTGTGTTTATTCCATTGAAACGAATGCATCTTTCATTGCTTGAAGATTTCTTACAAGTTGGAAGTCCTTGGGAGTTACAGTAATGCGCTTCGCATGTATTACATAACGTTGAGCATCAGCAAGTCAACTAAAAAGGTCTCTGCAGCATACTATAGAGCATGAAGACATTCTTTTGTGAAGCAATCACGTCTATCCTAACCTTTTGCTAAAAAACCACCACCTCCTTTCTATGTGGTAGAGGTCTTGCACAATCTTGTGAACAAATCTCGAGAAGCTTGCCATGAAATCAAAAGAGTATTGATACCTCTTGATTTCTCTTAGAGCCAATGTACCTAGCTTCCACTTGCATTTCTTATGGGGATGTTGAGGAGGACCCTTGTGAGAGTGGCTTGAGGAAGTTGGGCTAGGTTGAGAAGGGGGTGCATCTGAGCTAGTAGATGCTCCGAGGGGCTGAACACAATATGGGGCTCTGAGCGGAAGCTTATTTGCAACTACCTTAGGCCTAGCCATCTTTCTTTAGCACAAGAGATGTGAGAACTCAATGAACAAGATAGAAAGTGAAACCCTATTTTATATAACCCTAAACTGTAAGACTCATTCACATAGATGCACACTCTCTCTTTCTCTCTTAAACTATGAATTGCATTCACACTGAACATATTGTTCATCTTACTATCTTAGTTATCTTCAAATCCATTTACTGTCTTGTTGAAGCCTTGTTTTTAGCCACTTGGGATGGTTTTCTTTGGCACTTGAGGCTTCATAACGCACTCTTTTAGTGACATGACGTGATTCCATCATGTCTGCAACCGATTCATCAGCACTTTCATTTGCTCTCTTTTGTGAGAGTTTAGCTTCATCTCCTACTATATTCTTATACCACCAAGATAGTAATTGGATCATTGGATTGCTACCATTCACCCTTCCACCATGATCAATTTTTCTTTGGTATGCACCATGTGCTATCACTACAAGGATATGAGCCTATAGTGACGGGTGTTAACGACGATAAATAGTGGCGTCGCTATTTGTATCACTATTAGCGTCGCAAATGCGACGCAAATAGCGACGGTACCCAAAGCAAAAAAACGCGAGCCGAAACGTGATTGCATCATTTTTCACGCATTCATGAAACAAAGAGCGCGAGGGAGAGCGAGAGGAAGAGTGATCATCTTGCTTAGAGGGAGACAAAGAGAGAAAGAAAGCTTCTCACCGCCACCGCCGCCACTGCCGCCATTCGTGAACAAGAGGAGGAGGTGTACGGAGGGTGAAGAGGAGCTGCCGTCGCGAAGAGGAGCTGCCAAACCCTTCTTCGAGTCTTTACGGTGAGTGCATTGTCCATTCTTGCTTTGCTTTTGTGTTTTCTCTCTCTCTTTTACTTATTTTTTGTATAATTTGTGTATATTGAGAGAGAGAGGAAATGAGAGAGAAAGAGAAGGAGAGGGAGAGGGAGAGGGAGGGAGAGGAAATGAGAGAGGGAGAGGGAGAGGGAGGAAATGGGAGAGGGAGGGAGAGACAAAGAGAGGGAGAGGGAGAGGGAGAGGGAGAGAAAATGAGAGAGGGAGAGTGAGTTTTCTCCCTCTCTTTTACTTGTTTTTGGTATATAAATTTGTGTGTATTGAGAGAGGGAGAGGAAATGAGAGAGAAAGAGAGAGAGAGGGAGAGGGAGGGAGAGGAAATGAGGTATAATTCGTGTGTATTGAGAGAGGGAGAGGAAATGAGAGAGAAAGAGAGGGAGAGGGGGAGGGAGAGGAAGTTTTGTCTCTCTCTTTTACTTGTTTTTGGTATAATTCGTGTGTATTGAGAGAGGGAGAGAAAATGAGAGAGAAAGAAAGGGAGAGGGAGAGGGAGAGAGAGGAAATGAGAGAGGGAGGAAATGGAAAAGGGAGAGAGAAAGAGAGGGGGAAGGAGAGGAAGGGAGAGGAAATGAGAGAGGGAGAGGGAGAGAGAGACATTAAACATAATAGGGAACTGAGAGAGGGAGGGGAGAGAGAAAAAGAAATGAGAAAGGGAGAGAAGAGAGAAAAAGAGAGAAAAAACATTAAACATAATAGGGGAAGAGAGAAAGAGAGAGAGAGAGGGTGAGGGAGGGAGAAGAAATGAGAGAAGGAGAGGAAGAGAGCAAAAGAAAATGAGAGAGGGAGAGGAGAGAGAAAAAAATGAGAGAAGGAGAGGAGAGAGAAAAATCATTAAACCTAATAGGGAAAGAGAGAAAGAGAAGGTGAGGGTGAGGGAGGGAGAGGGAGAGGAAATGAGAGAGGGAGAGGAGAGAGAAAAAGAGAGAAAAATCCTTAAACCTAATAGGGAAAGAGAGAAATCGGAGGATGAGAGTGAGGGAGGGAGAGGAAATGAGAGGGAGAGAGAAAGAGAGAAAAGAAAATGAGAGAGGGAGAGGAGAGAGAAAAAAATGAGTGAGAGAGGAGAGAGAAAAATCATTAAACCTAATAGGGAAAGAGAGGGTGAGGGTGAGGGAGGGAGAGGAAATGAGAGAGGGAGAGAAAGAGAGAAAAGAAAATGAGAGAGGAAGAGGAGAGAGAAAAAAATGAGAGAGAGTGACCTAATAGGGAAAGAGACGGTAAGGGTGAGGGAGGGAGAGGAAATGAGAGAGGGAGAGAAAGAGAGAAAAGGAAATGAGAGAGGGAGAGGAGAGGAGAGAGAAAAAGAAAGAAAAATCATTAAACCTAATAAGAAAAGAGAGAAAGAGAGAGTAAGGGTGAGGGAGGGAGAGGAAATGAGAGAGGGAGAGAAAGAGAGAAAAGGAAATGAGAGAGGGAGAGGAGAGAGAAAAAAAATAAGAGAGGGAGAGGAGAGAGAAAAATCATTGAACCTAATAGGGAAAGAGAGAAAGAGAGGGTGAGGGTGAGGGAGGGAGAGAAAGAGAGAAAATGAAATAAGACCTTACAATAAGCTCATCCTAGGCTCATAGGGGTTAGGCCGATCCTCAACAAACCTAAGAGATATGCGGCTAGAGAACCCTAGCACACTTGTGCCTCCTAGCATAATGTTCTTCTTACAAAGAGACCTCTCATACATGGGGCTTCTCCTAGCCTCCATCATATCAAACTATCAGGGATCTAGCCACTAACCCTGGGGGAGGTTTAGTGTGTAACCAAATATCCACCTATGAGGGCACAATAACTTTTGTAGAAGTATACAACGAAGGCAATCAGCCTATCAGTTAGAAAAACATTCATTTTTCATAACGTAAATCCAAAAATAACTTTGTATATTCCATAAAAATCAAACTCTTCTTAATAAGACAAATGTAAAAAACTAAAACAGCATCACTACAAGATCTCTTAGGAAACTCATCTTCAACTATCAATTTTAATTTAAAAATATAATATAAAATCACTTGCAAGGAATGATACTCTTTTATCATTAACCCTCTTTCATCCTTAGAATAGTCTTAGGAACAAATTTCTGCTCTAACAAGCATATATTTGAGCATAATAACTATTTTAAGGTTTTTTCCATGAGTAGTAGTAGTATATATCAACCATCAAGCTACAGATCATGCTTTGGTATATGTGGAGATCCCAATCTCATGCCCTCATAGAGATTGTAGTGTGCAATAGTGTGGAGAGAAGGTGGGTGAGTTGTAAATGGCAAAGGGGAATTTGTAGCCGTGGTCGTGGTTGTGGTTCTGGTCGTAGTCAATTTGTGCTTGTGTTCTCCATGGTGTGTTGGCTATGGATGTCAAATGCTCTAGTCAAATCTCTCTCTCTTTCTCCTCTCTCTTCTCTCAACCATTCTCTCTCCCTCAATCTTCCCTCTTTCTCTCTTCCTATACTCTCCCTAAATCCTTCTCTCTCCCCCTATCTCTAATCTCTCTCTATCTCTCTTTCTGTTTCTACCTCTCTCACTTCTCTCCTCTTCTTCTCTAACTTTACTCTCTCCCTAACTCTTGTCTCTCTCTTCATCTCTATATAAGTAGTCGTAGTCATGATCGTGGTCATGGTCGTGGTTGTGGTCGTAGTCGTGGTCATGGTCATGGTCATCGTAGTCGTAGTTGTGGTCGTGGTCGTGGTCGTCGTAGTCGTAGTCGTGGTCGTAGTCATAGTGGTAGTCATGGTCATGGTCATGGTCGTAGTCATCGTTGTCGTAGTCGTAGTCATAGTCGTAGTCATAGTCATAGTCGTAGTCAATTTGTACTTGTGTTCTCCACAGTGTGTTGCCTATGGGTGTCAAATGCTCTAGTCAGATCTCTCTCTCTTTCTCCTTTCTCTTCTCTCAACCATTCTCTCTTCCTTAATCTTCCCTCTTTCTCTCTTCCTATACTCTCCCTAAATCCTTCTCTCTCCCCCTATCTCTTTTCTCTCTCTATCTCTCTTTCTATTTCTACCTCTCTCACTTCTCTCCTCTTCTTCTCTAACTTTACTCTCTTCCTAACTCTTGTCTCTTTCTTCATCTCTATATAAGTAGTCGTAGTCATAGTCGTAGTTGTAGTCGTGGTCGTGGTCGTGGTTGTAGTCGTAGTCGTAGTCATGATCGTGGTCGTGGTCATGGTCGTGGTCGTAGTCATGGTCGTCGTGGTCGTGGTCGTAGTCGTAGTCGTAGTCATAGTCGAGGTCGTAGTCATGGTTGTGGTCTTCATCGTAGTCGTATCCGTGATCATTAAAGAAAATAAGAGAGGGGAAGGAAGAGAAAAAAGAAGAAGGAACGAGAGAGAGGGAGAGGAAATACATACAGCATAATAAAGAAAGAGAAAAAGAGAGAAAGAGATGGAAGGAGAGGAGAATAATTTAAGAAAGAAAAAAAGAATGATAACAAAAACAAGTTTTTTGTTATAACGTAGACAAAATGGAAAATGATGAAGATCTTGTTGTTCAAGATCGCGAGGCGTATCTTAATTAGCGTGTCTCATGTCCTTGCAAGCTGGCAATTAGATGAAAACGTCGATTGTCTATAGAACATGTACGACGCTTCGGCGAGTTTCAATCTGAGATCATTGATAAAGCGATTGTGGATTTTCAGCAAATGGTAAAAAAAAGTTAATATCAATTATGCATTGTACTCGCAAGCTAATTGAATACCATATACAAGAAGATTGGGTGTGGCTGGAAAATTTTCTGTCCAAGGGGAGGTGACGTCTTGTCCCAAGGAGGAGTGCACCCTTTGCGGCCAATTGTATTACGACATGGTACATGTCACAATAGTTTAATCTCTCTTGTACAAGTTTATGAACATGTAATCTTCTATCCAAACCCATGAAAATCTCGATGGTGGTATGTTATACCTTTAGCTCCTCGAAGTGTGAGAGTATATGATCAAAGCGATGTTCCGAGCATAGATGAGGACAATATTGCAAGGGGTGGAGGCCATCGACAGCTTGGAGTATGTAGAGGAGCCATCATCGGCTAACAATGATGGAAATACAAGAGTCCAAGAATTCTTTGAGAATGAGGTAGACTCATCCTTTTGTGGTGACATGTCTATCGACCTTTCAGTGTATGCGGAGTTGTGTCAGGAGATTGACATGGGACCATAGGATACTTCATGCTTGGAGCATCCACTTACTCAATTCATTGACTAATCGCTTATAAGGGTACATAATATATGCATTTTAAGTGAGATCAATTTGTTAAGATTTATATTATCGTACTTTGTATGATTTAAATTGATTATGCTAACATTATTTTTTGTATGTGTAGGTGACATTTTCAGGATGAGTCAAGGGATGAGCGATGAGGAGTTGCAGGATATCTTCACGCGCATGTCTCTAGATCAGATGGCGAGATTCAGAGACATGGCAGACCAGGAGCTATTTCGGACATCGTCAGGCCGCTCTACTAGATCTACTTTGGCACGATCAGATGCTTCGGCTTCGAGCAGAAAAGGTCAACGCTCCAGACTTGGGCCAGAGGGAAGGAGTGATTCAGGGTCTAGGGGATGCTGTAGAGATACAGAGGCAGTGAGCCCATGGAGATATAGGTGCGATTCCTCGCTCTCGTGGTACTTCCAAGGAGCGTGGCTCAAGTGGATGCTGTGGAGGCACGGAGGCAGTGTCTCTGTCTTGTCATTCTGCTGGATTTGTGTCACCTCCAGGATTTGTCACACTTGTGGGGACATCTACTCCAATTACTCCGGCTTTTGCTCAGCCATCTATAGGTGGCATTCCTATGGGTGCTACTCCGATAGATACTACCCCGGTCAGTACACCAGATGTACAGGGGTCTCCTGGATATGCCTAGGAGCATGGACAGAGGTGGGAGAGGACCCATCTTAGGCACACCCAAGATCGATATGCCTATCTTGTCGATGATAGGTCAGGAGCCATCATCATGAATGATGAGGGAGGAGGGTGATGGCTCGCATGAGAGAGTTGTGCCAACAAGTTTTTCGGCACAATATCTTAGATCATCGGAAAAACATACCGGAGGGGAGCAAGGACTACATAGTAGCATCCTTGCATGAGGAGTTTCTGGTTTCAGCCACAGCAGATAGATTTTCTACGGGCTGGATGATGGACTCCATGCGTGCCTATATGTCACACAGACGATTGGACGTACGCAAGGCACTCAAGAGTGGGGTTGCAAAGCCTAAGTGGCTAGATGTGGACGACTGGCGCCAACTGAGGGAGGAGGCTACAGATTCTCCAAGGCGTTGGAGTCAACAACGCAAGGCGGTGAGGGTACGACTAGAGGCTAGAGTGGTCCATCATCTTTGGAGTAGCGGCCACATGACATATCTTGAGGACTTTGTAAGTTTTTCTTTTGTTTTGCTTGCTTTTTTTTTTGTAATATCCTTTGTATTGACAATCGTGTTTCTAACAGTTAGTATTTTGTTTTCTTTGCAGCACTTCATTACAAATCGCGATCCGACCGGCCTTGAGACTCGATATGTAGAGAGGCATGGTCTCACTGCATTGATTAACCGATTGTATAGACGTGGCCGTCCTGTAATTCACTCATCTTTCAGCTTGTCCGTAGTTACCATGTTTAATTAGAATGCATTATTGTATAGTGGACTGATATGTTGTTGTTTCTTTTTTTGCAGAGTACGTTCAAAGCTCCTTTGTGGCGAGACGAGCTTTCGGATGGCGATGATATGTAGCTCACCCTTGGATCCCTGGAGCTCACACACCCTTCTTTTCTGGTTGCCCTATCTATGTAGACATTTTCTATGTAGTAGTGATATCTTGTCATGATTATACTATTCACTTTCATTATGTGATCGTGTATTTATTTCATGTACCAATGTTATGATTTCAATACATTTTGTTTTTGTTTACACGAGCATTATACACAGTGCAAAAACTATTTTGTATGGCCCAAATAAAGCACACAGTTGCCCTGCTACAAAAAAAAAATCCCAGTTACCATCGCTATTAGCGTCGCAAATTTACCTGTGTGCGTTGTTATTTGCATCGTTATTTGCATCGGCATCAATGTCGCAAATAACGACACTAATAACGACATTGAAACCGACACAAATAGTGACAGTGATAACAACGTTAATACCGATTGTTCTATGGTGTTGCCAAAATAACGATGTTGTTTGCGACGACGGGGGCAAATTTTGTTATTTACATTTTTATCACTTTTAAGGTCGATATAAGGCCTATATCTTGTAGTGTATCCAATTTGAATTTTCCATCCCTTGTGTGGAACAAATTCTGATACTTCTCTTTTCTACAAAGTATGGCTTATGTGTCTCAAGGATATGCTACAAAGGCACATATCACACATGAGTAAAACTATGCTCAATAGTTTATACAATTCATACAATTTTAAAATATTAACTTAGTACGCACCATGTAATGTGTGATGGAGCTTTTGTCCCACGCTTCCACCATGTTTTCATAGAAGCTATACACAACATCGATAAATTTTGCTTATCTTCATTGTTAAACACCATCTTGCAAAGGGAGCCAATTTGTTAAGACTTATCCAAACCTTACATTTGACCAACCTTGTTTTTCCTCCATTACTTTGATCACGAATTGCAAAATGTAACTTTTTCCACCCATCGTAGTCCTGCGGCCTACGAACCATGACCCTTCCTCATTGATGGTGGTGTTGAGAGAAACTTCCTAGCCTTTGCTCCTCCAAAGCAAGGCTTTTTTGGCAAGTTACTGTATTTTTCTAATCTCTTCTCATCTTTTTCAATCGTCACTTGATGCTTATGTAGCCCAATTTTTTATAGCACTCACTCCACATTCCTACACGTTGCAATGGCTTCTTTTTCTAGTTGCATCCTATAAGCAAAGAAAATGTAAAAGAGACAATTCTCACAGTAAATAAAATAATAGAAAAATACAAAAATACACCAAATGTGTCAAAGAAACCATAGCCAAGATGGCTAGGCATGAAAATGTATTGCCATGAATGGCTAAGAATCAAAGATGAATGCTGCAACAAGATACTCACCTCTTGCTATGGTGGACATAGGTACACACCCCTATGATAGGTGGAAAAAAGAATCCCTCAATCTTGTATTCTTGAAATGGCAAAAAGATACTTCACATGTTACATCCCCACCTTTTATACTAAACCCTAGCATATCCTAGACTAAGGTAGTTTATGCTTTATTATAGAAAATGTATTCATATACAAGTTTCTCCATGATTCTAACAAACGTATGCAATGAACAAATGTGAATACGATCCAATTGAATGTTGAACATGGGCTTCCAAGTGGGATCCTCTCTATTGCGCATCGGTGCAATACTTGTCACCCTTTGCGAGTTCTTATTTCCGTCATTTCCTTTCACCCTCTCCGTCAAGAAATATAGGCATGGATTCTTTGTATTTGCACCATTGGAGATTTCACACATGCATTTTAAAGTTTTCAAGTCTCCTACAAGCTACTATTCACCATACCCTTCAATCGAGAGTATCTCACCATGTTTCTGATGATCGATGATGCTTGGAATGCTTTTGGGCATAAATAACAGCTTCAGCACCTCAAATGTCTTCAGCACCTCAAATGGTTTCTTAGGAACTTCAAATGCAGTGGGCCACCACACATGGTGCTCGAATTAAACACTAAAGTTACCTGGGTTGTTCTTGTCGAATTGATCAGAGTTATACTAACTCTTTCAAGCTTTACTTCTTTGATGACCTCACTTTCATCTAATTTTATAACAAACTGCAATTTACCATTACATTCCTCAACATACATATTGCAGTATATTACCATTGCTAATTGCACCTTGTACAAATCTAAATAGTAATTGTTGAGTTCACTGAACTTCACCTCATATGCATCTTTTGTCCCGACCTTTAGTGTTTCCACACATTGAACATACATGGGATCTCCTATCAACTCCAAAACCTTTTTATTAAGTTGCCGTCGAGCCTCTATTAACTTTGAAGGTTGAGGAAGAGGCACGATTCCATTTCTCTTTAGCACACGACTAAACCCAACCTTCATACCTTTGAATATCTTTGAGTAAGTCGTTGTGCTAATACTAGCCCTATCACAAATCGATTGTGCATCCACAGCTGAGAACTCATTTGGCATATCTTTTAATGTGCACTCAATCACCTTTTCCTTCACAGCCTTAAACTTAGGATTGCTCAAAGCGTTTTCCAATGTACTTGTCTTTATCAATCTACTAATACATGACCCAACCTCACCCTCACCTAGGTTCTCATTCTGAGCTACCTTACATGCTTTGATACATCGCTTCCACTGGCCGCTATTCACAATTAACTCATTGATTGGCTTCTTCTTTAGTTTGCATACCATATTGGGGAATATGGGAATTTCCCATAAGTTTAGGACATGTGGTCAAATCTTTGGATTTTTCATAACTTGTACACTAACTTCAAATTAAGCACTCAGCTCAATAGATTTCATTTTTCAAGGGCTTTCCAATGTTAGGTCACATCATATAGTTTTGAGAAACTTATGGGCATGTTATTCGGGTGCCACCTTTTTAGTATTCAAAAAATGGGAATTGCTCACTAATATTGTGTTTTTGTGCTCCTGTCTTAGCTTGTTGTTGATTTTTCTTAGGTCATCCAATTGTGCCTTTGCCTCCTCATATGAGATACCAATGTTATGGATAGTGTCCTGCATTGAAATAATTTGATTGTTTTGTTGAATTATAGTGTCATTCAACTGTATCACTTGTCCTATGAGCTATTGTATATGAAGTTAATGTGCAACGATCACATCATGATAATTTTTTATGGTTGCTGGGCAAGTTGTAAACTTTGAACACCTGATCATTGAGCCACCTAGTGTAACCGAGCAACCCATTTTCACCCTTGCACACATACTTTAGCAAATTTGTGATTCCTGAGAAAGTTGGAGGTCTATTGTTTAAGAGGTCAATTAGGTAGATTTCCCCATCAACCCACAAGTCCACATGTTTCAATCCCATTTTCTTGTAATTATGCAAAAACTGAGGGTTGATACTAGTACACAAGGTTCTTTTGAATAATGGGGTGTATTCAATCTCTACCTCAATATGCAGCTCCTTTTTTTTGTATTTATTTTACTATTAATAGAAATGGGGAGCCTACTTGGTTGTCACAGGAGGTAGAGTGAAGATGCACACAAAGGTGCCAAGGGAAAGAAGGATGTAAGTAATTCACTTTGTTAATGAAGGTTGCATAAACACAGAGAAGAGGTCACAATAGAGCCATGCGAGAGTATAGATATGGGGAAAAATAGCTCCGAGGGTAGGGATGTACAAGACTTTTCATATTTTAGACATTTTTATTTTACCTCCAAAAGCATTTCCACAAAATAGGAAATTTGACCAATTGGTTTGTTTGTTATCTAGCTACATGTTTTGTTCCAAAGAAGGGTCATATCTTCTACTTTGCAACCCCAACCAACTACACACTTTGATTAAGATTTATCAATATCTAAGCCACTTTAGATTGAGGGATCTTTACCTTGAGGACCCTTACAAAAAAGAGCTTCCATTCAATCCACACTTTTCCACTTTACTCTTAGCATTTCCTCATAGTGTTGATTGCCAAAGAGGTGAAATAGCTTGGCCTTAACAATGGGATGTATGTTTTTAGTGCTTTCTATTGTAAAGAAAGTTGTATATGTGCAATCTCTCTCTCAACTTGGTGAAGGCATCTTGATTTTACGATACCTTTTGCACACACCTGTTAAAACTTGGTGAAAGCATCTTGATTGCATAATACTCTAGGCTTTTCTTGTGTTATAAATATGGTTTGCATATCTATTCAATGTGTATCATGAATACCACACAACTTATGTATCTATCCTATGTGTAGCACTGGGATTGGCAAATCAATTCTTCTATTCGGCTAGCCTTTTCTAACATTGTAGAAAGATAGCGAACTTGGTGTGTCTCACAGAGGAATGCATTTTTGCATCTAGACAAACATATGTTTTAACATTTCACACATTAGGCATGAAGCACCTCATAATTTGTGATTTCTTCTTTTGTGAGTAAAGGGAAGTGATCGTGCTCCTTTTGCTCACGAAAGTGCACAGGGAGTGAGGCAAAGCCTCATAAGCTTTGTAAGTTTGCAGTCTGCACGACGCACGGTTATAATGGAGATTACATTACATTTTTAATGCAATACACTTTGTTTCAAGTTTCCAAAATTCATCTTATTGGTCGAGTTTTATCCCAAATACATAATTGATCAGGGTTCATATTCCTCACAAGAAGACACCATTGTCTCAACTAAATATTGATTAAGGATTTTGAACCTTCTCTTTTCAATGTGAACATTTCGGTCATAATATATGTGAATGGGGTTCATAGTAGTAGTAGTTACTGTGGGTTTTTTTTTGGAGGTTGCAGAGCCCTTCTAGAGGGATTTTGACCTTCGAGAGAAGGTAAATATTTTTAAAACCTTGTTCTCGAAGGGCAAGTAAAAAAATTTGCCCTTCTTAGAGAAAGGCATGATTTTACAAACCTTGCTATAGAAGGGTAGTTATGGCATGCATGTTTGGTCATTGTTGCAAGCACGGTTGATTGTGAGAGAGGTTTCTCCAAAATGAATCATATCAAGTCCAATGATTGCAATAGATTGTCACTCGAGATCTTGAATCAACTCATGTTCCTTTCATACAATGGTGCTAAGGACCCTACAGATATTGATTGGGATGTCATCTATGCAACGTGAGATGGATTAAAAACTGTAGCAACAGAGTTGATATAAGAAAGTATAAGTAATGGTGTGCTTTGATTGTATTGCTATTTCATCTGAGACTATGGATGATTGTAGAGCTATCTTGTTGCCTTTCTAGACTTTCTTAATTGATTGAGCTTTAGTCTCAACTTAGCATTGCAAATTTATTTTTGGTGATAGCATTATAATTTTTAAATACTTGAACAATTACTCATATGTTATACTAAATTTTAAATATTTTATCATCATATCATATCAGTATTATAATTTTTTTAAATTAGTGGACACGAAAAACCAACAAGATGGCTTATATAAATGTCATAGTTATTTATTTTTTCTCAAATACTATTCTATTAGGTAGAAATGCAAATTTTAGAATACATGTCTATGGAAGGTCAAAATTTTGAAAAAGCCCTTCCAAGAGAAAGGCACTTGTTCATGAGCCCTTCAATGGAAAAAACCTAGTGGACTTGCAAAAATAAACACTTGTTCATACCAATCTCAACATCCCGACGAAGTAAAAAGCACTGCACTGTAGAGCCACTACTGATAAATTGCAGGTTTCGTACTTGTGACCTTCCATTATTTAAGAACCCATCTCACTGACTGAGTTGCCACTTGAAGGTGACACGTGTGCATATAATGTCACTTGTTGATACCAGAAAATACTCAGCGAGTTCCACGCGATGTAAGTATCAGAGAAATTGCTTGTCTTATTAAATCTTCTTGGAAAAGAATGATGTGATCAGGCGGGGCTGGCACAGGAATGCGCTGGTGCCACCTGTCTGCCTCTCTCTCCGCGGCTATTTTGCGCGAATTTGAGGCTTTGTTGGTGCATGCCCTTCTCCTGCTCGGCCTTGGACCACTCCTGGGCATAGTAAGTTTCCTCCGTCGCGTCGCGCCTGTTGGAGGCCGGGAACAGCATCCCGCCCCATTGCGGGAAGTAGACAAACACAATGGGAAGCGTGCAGCATACTATCATGATGCCCATGTACTCGATGCCCACTTCCGTCGGGTAGCTGGAGCTCGTAAAGAAGAGCAGCTGCGTCAGCATCGAACCAAACGTACCCCCGGCGCCTGTCAAACCCGAGATCACGCCCAGGGACCAGCACATTGCATTGCAATTGATGATTATGTTGACGAGCCTCAGCGTTTGACACTTGTACTCATTCCGCATCGACAGTCGGCAGAAGATTGAGCGCACTAAGTCAATTTAGCACACGGTACTGCAGAACGCATAACTTATAAGTAATGTATAACAACTTGTACTAAATTGACCTTCTTGAGACGAATGGAATAATCCCGAAGGTTGCCCCTGCCCCTGCCTCCGCGAGGCATGAGAAGATTATCATTGCCGTTATTGCTCCCGCCAGGCTGCTCAGCTTCCCCAGTAGGATGCAGGATAGTCCTCCTAGCGTCTGAATGGTCCACAGCGTCCAAAGGCGCCCTCTCATCCCGGTGTACTTCGCCATCCAGTCGGACAGCACCCCCCCGAACGGGCGAGTCACCAGGTTAGCCATACCGAACATGGACGCAATGATGCCCGCTGAGAAGACCGGAGAGGATAGAGCCGGAGACTAGGGCGATCCCGGCGTTGCCGATCTTTTGCTTTGTGAGGTCCAGGTTGTCGCGGATGACGGGCAGCAGCGGCGCAGCCGCAAAGCTGGAGACGAAGCAGGTGAAGAAGGAGATCCACGACAGGTGAAAGGTTCGCATGTGAGGGTTTGCGAAAGACCAGAGCCTGATGGTGGTAGCCTTGTGCTCCGAGTTTACGGGGAGAGAGAAGCGGGCCTTCACCCTCCTCATGTCTTCATCATCTTCTTCAGCTAGCGCCTTCGACTTCTTTGCGCCAGGTGCGGCTAACGACAGAGCGAACGTAGGCTCGTGTCCTGTGACCCCGTGCATGGACATGCCAGGCTCGCCCACCACGTCTCCAATGCCAGATGTTGTCTGCTCCGCCATGGCGACTACACTAATACAATTACAACTCCTCCTCCTCCTTCAGGATATTCTCACAGTTAGTAGTACAGCTGCTGATCATCTGCTGCTGATTTGATTGCTTGCACTACTACAGCTTTTCTCGACTGATCTCCTGCCGCAGGCCGATTAGCTAATGGATGCGAGACAAGGTTAAGACGAGTGTGCTTCTTGCCGCTACCGGTAATCGTGACTCTAATATATACTTCCTGTAGCGATCATCTTTAGGCGCCTCGTCGCGTCGCATGAATTGGGAACTGCATCCTGCAATGAAGTATCCATTGAGACGATGAGATTCTAAAAGTTGCCTTTTCTCCGTACTAAGAATCAAAGAATACCAATATGGTACGGTATTGGAATAGCACCGCGCAGCATCATGCATGTACGGAGAGCCGGGACATTCTCTGCCTCTGTACTGCCCGCAATACGAATAAGGAGCTGGGACAGTTGCACGCTCTCACGAATCCAGAGCCCAGGGCCCAGGGCCCAGGCTATCCAAGTGCCCACCATTGCCGCATCAAGCGCGCATTTGCTTTCGCCACGTCTTCCATATACAATGATTTTTGAGATACCACGGCTCGGGCCGATTCGAATCATCATGGCCTCCTGAGTCCTCTCGTTGCCGTGGAGGTTGGAGATGCTGCTGACGTAACGCATGGTTTAACTCAAATACTCATAGACATGTCAACGCTTTCATAGGTCAACAACTCGAAACGTTCTCCTCCAGCACCCTCCATCCACCCCTCCAGCTCATCGAAGGCCACATTGTGTTTTCGTGTGAACAGCTTGAAAACAAATTTGTATTGATGTGATAGAGAAAAGAGAACTTAAGCGTTTGGGACACTCCTAATAACCTATCCTTTGAGAGGGACTTAGTAAGAGGATTAAAGTGTCATTAGAACAAACCCTTCCCAGTTATCAAATTTGGGAGGTGGAGCTTTCATGGGATGAAAACAAAAAGAGTCCCCAATGAAAAGAAAATCATGTTTACTATAGTTTTATTTTGGTTGTGGTTTAGGTAGCTACCTAACCACCAAAATCATAATGAACCTAATCAAAATGTTTCAAACATACCAAACGTAGATTTGAGTTTCCCAAACCTAGAGACCTTTTTCTACTCTCCCTTCCCTCTCTTACTCCCCCTCAACCTTCTCTCTCTCTCTCTCTCTCTCTCTCTCTCTCTCTCTCTCTCTCTCTCTCTCTCTCTCTCTCTCTCTCTGTGTGTGGGGCAATGGTCGACAAGGGAAGTGGGCATACATCATGTAACATGCAACAATGGGCTTGTAAGCTAAGTAGTGGGCATATTAGTGGGTGGGACTAAGTAGCAGCATCTCTCTCTCTCTCTCTCTCTCTCTCTCTCTCCATGTGGGGTAATGGTGGTTGAAATGGGTAGTGACTAGGTAGCAGGCAGTGGCCAATAACCGCTGTGCAAGGTGAGCAGCAATGGAACGACGTGCAAGACTAAGCAATGGTGGTGTTCGTGGAAGGTGGCGAAGTGGCGACCTTGGCAGTTATGAAGATTAGAGGCGGATATCACGAGAGAGAGAGAGAGAGAGAGAGAGAGAGAGAGAGAGAGAGAGAGAGAATAAATTTGGGAGAGAGAGGAGGAGAGAGAAGGAAAGTAAAAATCTATAGAGGGAGAGAGATTTAAACGGAATAAAATAATCTAGAGAGAGATTTAAAGAATTAGAAAATTTATAGAGAGAGATCCAAAGAATTAAAAAATGAGAGAGAGAGAGGAGGAGGAGAGAGAGGAAAAGTAAAAATTTATAGAGGGAGAGATTTAAACATAATGAAATAATCTAGAGAGAGAGAGAGAGAGATTTAAAGAATTAGAAAGTTTATTGAGAGAGATTCAAAGAATTAAAAAACGAGAGAGAGAATAAGACAATTTGCATAGAGAAAGAGAGAAAGAGAAGAAAAATGGGGAGAGAGAGAGAGATTTAAAGAATTAAATAATTTAGGGAGTGAGACAGAGAGACAGAATGAAGAAAATTAAGAGAGAGAGAGAAAGAGAGAGAGAGAGAGAGAGAGAGTCGCCACCTACATCATTCAAAGAAGACAAGCCGACTAGGGTAGAAGAATTAAGGCCCAAAGAAGCCTCTCAAAAAGTACATGGTGGTGAGAAAGCTAGGAAGCAAGACATCTTAGAAACCAAGAACAATGAAAACCAAGGAGAAAAAATGAGGTGATGAGACACTACAAGATACATGCATCATACCAATGTTCAAAGCGATGAAAATATTTTTTTTTAAATTCCATGTCGTCGCTAAATGCATCGGTATTAGCATCTCCATGGAATACGCAAGCCACTTACAATCCATTTGTAGTACAAATCTGACATATCTTATGTCAATCATGGGATTTTAGCCCTAATGGTTGGTCATCTTTAGAAAAAGTGAATATAAGAGAATGCATCATACCCATCGAAGTGCGGATAGACCTAATAATTGGTTCACAATGCACTCTTTTTTAGTTGTCAAAAACCACGGAAGGTGAGGTGGTTGCAAGCGAACATCAGCACTCGACTGTGGCCAAATCACCTCCATCTTGTCTACCTCCTTCAAATCCATTCGTGCCCCTGTAGTGTCTCTCTTTCCTGTGATATGGTCCTATAGTAAGCTATCCATATTTTTGAAAATATACATGGGATTCAACAAGTGGTTGATTTGTAAGTGGGTCCAATATGGAAGCTTGTAGAAAACTAAGAACCGTCGCATTTTGTTTGGATGTGACTCCGTATGGACCATTTTCAACTTGTACCAGCTTTGGGTGTTCATTCGTGCTGGAGGTCGTCCAAGAAAACCTTCCCTTAATTCATGACCCTCTGACAGGAAAGAGGTGTGTCCTTGATATACCATCTTCTTCATGGTTCGTGACCTTTGGGAGTCCTAACTCTGGCCCACACAATGGACATGCATGATAACTAAGGTAACCAGACCTGTCCCAACACTTCTATTTAATGAACACAAACTTGAACGAGCTATGATAGATATGTACCAACAAGAATGAAAGCCTACTTACTTGAGCACTCTCTAAATTCTGGAAAGTCATGCATGGTCTACATGAGAATGGCTCGTATATTGGCAGACCGTCGGCCATCACACTTGCTCATATCTTCCACGGTGACCCTCTCCTCCCACAAAATCTTAATCTCATTGACTAATGGACGGATATAGACATCCATATTATTGACTTTGTAGCGGCCAGGAATGGCGGCTAGGAACAAGCAAGCTAAGGATTAGGTGTTCTTTCTTCGTAGAAAGCCATACTAGCGGGATGTTGTAGTTAACAATGACTATAGGCCACACAATGTAAGAAGTTGAGCGGAGACCGAATGGGTTCACGACATCCATAGCAAGTGATGACACCAAAAGAAGCATTAAACAAGGCACAAAAATATCCATGCATATATCATAATTTCATCTTTTGTAAAGAGAATAACATTCATTTTATTGCAAAAGTACTAAAATACACCCTTACACATGACGGGGGGGGCCACATCCACATCCATCATAAATAAATGGTATACATAAAAGTATATGTGCATGCATTTCTAAAGGTTAGAAAGAATTGAAATGTAAAGGCTAAAGCCTTATGAATGCAAATGTATCAAAAAAATAAAAGAAATAATAAAAATATCAAGGATTGTGTGTCTTTTGGGAAAAAGGTGAGGTGGAGTGCATGGCTAATTATGTGCCTCTTTCTCTCCTTTCTTCCAAGACACACATTCTCCTTTTGGATGGTGCCAAAATTTATCTCTCCTCTCTCCTCTATCTTTTGTGCAGAAGTTTCTTTTTCCTTTCCTCTTTTGCCTTTCCTCTTTTCTCTTGTACAACTAAAGTTATGGAGGATGAAGATGAAGATGATGATTCTGTTTATTATTAAGTGCAAGATTTGTGATTCTTTCTTGTTTTGAGATTAATGGCTTAGCCATCTACATAGATTTTGCATGCTTCTACTATGGTTTTGTGGTTGTTTTTGTTCGTGGGAGGATTGCTGTTAGCAAGACCGAGCCGAAGATTCCTTGGCTCTCGTACAAAGCCTAGAAAGGTAGATTCAATGTCACTCCATGCGAGTGAATCCACTGATATTCGTTGGATTCCATCTGTGGATCTATTCTGTGCATGTCACATTGCCAAGCTCGCCATGCCCGATGTTGTACGAAATATGTGACGTATACGAGGGATAAGTGAAAAGTGTCTAAGAACTTTGTGAGGAATGGTTTTCCCTTGCAATTCCTATTGATACCTGTGAGCACCACAATTTAGACATGTCTCCATAGTCCCCTACACTCCTCGAAACAGCACGCAATCATTGACACATGTATGGATGTTGTTGTAGTCCATGCCAAGCTTTCATAAAACATGTCGCACATCATCATGAGACTCAAACATGGTATTTTCAAGTGGTAATATATGATACTTTAGCAACCTGAAAAGAAATCATAAAACACCTTGAAAAAGCACAATTTTTTTTTATAATGGTGCCGAAAAGAAATCAGCGAAGCATACGTAGAAGGTACCTAAACAACTCAATCACACTCGCATCGCTCCATCTGTATTTTTCTTGTACACTTAAAAGTACAAGCAACGTCTTCAGGCGAGATACTCGACATCCATCATATAATGGTATGAATGCTTCCTCTCTTAGCGGATCAAATGTCTCAGTATCCATGGGTATCAATGCATTGATCATTGCCTCCATCTCAGGCTCCAAGATTCTAGGAAATTCTAAAAGGCTACATATCTCCTCTGGTATTGACAGTATAGATTGGATCGTGCCTTCCAAGTGGTGGATTGGCTTAGGCACTTCATTCATCGCACACCCACGGACTCTTCTAACTGGCCGTAATAGATGCATTCCTCCTTGGGATGAGACGTCACCTCCTTGTATAAATTTTACGGTCATGTCTAATGTTTTTGTATATAATATTCAATTAGTTTGCAAATATAAGGCATGATTGATATACATTTTTCTTACCATTTGCTCAAAGTCTGAGATCGCCTGATCAATGATCTTCGATTGAAACTTGCCAAAGCATTGTACATGTTCTATAGATAAGCGATGCTTTCGTCTAATTGCCAGCTTGCATTGAGAGCAAGGACACAGGACACGCTAATTAAGATACACCTCATGATCTTGAACATCACGACCATCATCATTTTCCATTTTGTCTACATTACAACAAACAATTGGTTTTTATTCTCATTCTCTTTTTCTTTCTTAATTTGTTTGGGAAGGGATTTCTTCTCTTGTAACTCAACAAAATTAATGGCAACTAAACTCTTGGTTTTCTCCAAGCTTTCTTTGTTTCTCCCCTTTCTTTGCACCTTTCTTTGCGCTCTTCATTTTACGTTCTCTTCCCCTTGTCTTTCTTTCCCTCTCTCTCTTTCTTTGTTGCCCCTCTCTTTGTTTCTCTCCACAACTTCGTGTTTTCTCACTCATTCTCCTCTCTCCCTCCCTCCCTCTCTCTCTCTCTTTCCCCATTTCTTGGTTATCTTTCATGTTTTTTCTCTCTCTTCGCGACAAACCCTTTCTTTGTTTCTCTCCATCCCCTCATGTTTTCTCACTCATTCTCTTGTCTCCCTCTCTCTCTCTCTCTTTCTCTCTTTCTTTGTTATCTTTCATGTTTATTCTCTCTCTCTCTCTCTCTCTCTCTCTCTCTCTCTCTCTCTCTCTCTCTCTCTCTCTCCCCCTCAATGCACCTCGTTCTCAAGGAAAAAAAACAAGAACAAACCAAGAGGAGGATGGATTGTTCATCTCCTCTTCGTGACAAACCCTCTCTTTGTTTCTCTCCACCCCGTCATGTTCTCTCACTCATTCTCCTCTCTCCCTCCCTCCCTCCTCTCTCTTTCTCTCTTTCTTTGTTGACTTTCATATGTATTCTCTCTCTCTCTCTCTCTCTCTCTCTCTCTCTCTCTCTCTCTCTCTTTCCTCTCTTCCTCCCTCAATACATCCAATCTCAACAAAAACAAACAAAAGAAAAGAAGAAAAAACAAGAACAAACCAAGATGAGGCAATGTACTCATCACAAATATTGGAGGATGGATTCTTCGTCTCCTCTTCATGACGACCCCTCTTCTTCTCTCGTGTACTTCCTCCTCTTCTTCCTCATAAATGGTGATGGCAGCAGTGGCGGTGAGAAGCTCTTCTCTCTTTCTCTCTTCCTCTCCCTCTCCCTCCCAAAGGCACGATCTCTTTCGCTCTCTCTCAAACTCTTTGCGAAAAAATGCCGCGCTCGAGTTTTGCGCGTTTTTTTTTCTTTGAGTGCCATCGCTACGACGTAAATAATATGCATCATAAATGCCCTCGTTATGCCCATATATCCTTGTAGTGAGATGCATACTTTCCAAAGATGTTCCCATGAAGGTAAGTGTGATAAAGTAGACATTCTGTTTTGCAAGAAGATTGTTTCTAGGAAGGGAAAGGGTAAGAAAATATCCCTAAAAATGATGATACATATTCCCTTGGTCGATCACAATCTTTACACAGTGCTTGAAGATAAGAAAGAATTTAAATATTTTGATGACTTCTTATCTAAATAGCTACAAGAAGACCTTGTTGACCCCATAGAATATATGTGGCATGCATACTAATAAAAAGATCTTAGTGTGTTCCATGTTGCTGAGTAGAAGAAAACATAATATCTTGGCTTTACAAAGATAAAGACAATATTGACAAAGAGGCATTCTCATAGTATGAGTGCTTTGTGGCACCCTATCATAGAGAAAGCAAAAACACTCTACTATTTATCTAATTTGCAATGTTACCTAAGCAGACGTAGAGACATGAGTATGGCTATATGTTTGCTATCTTAGTAATAGGGCAAGATGTGATTGATCTTATCATAGTCTGCACCCTAAACACATTACATGCATGGATTGCCAAGTGGGAGGTAGCTATCAAAAGTAAGATGGTATGCAACCCAATTATCCTAACAAGTGATTTCAACATGACGTTTGGGATGGCAAACATGTCACAACAATTAGTACCATGCTAGCAGAAGATAAAAGGGTATGCCTTATGTTTGAGCCATGATATAGTTAATATAGAGCACATATCTAAAAATAAAATCAAGCTTGTTTTACATGACATGATCATTGAAAGGGAGAGGCTTGGCATGCCACAATACTTGAATATCTTATATAAATCATGGTTCATGGGGGATTCTCCCTAAGCCCAATTAGTACACCTATTGATAATGGGCTCTGATCACATTCCCCTAGGGGTTACTTGTAAGATGCTCAATCATCGATCTCTTACAACCCTTAGTTTCCTCCTTAAAGGAGAAGCACTATCTCTAGAAAGTTTGAGATGCATGGCAACAAGCTAGTGACCAAAGCCTTTCACCTTTTTCAGAGGCTAAGGAGAGGAGAGTGTTAGGTGCTCATGCCCCTAGTTATCATGCTACTATACTTTATGCTCTTAATCATGATCATGGATGATTATCTTGTGTGGCTCTTATAAGACATTGAGATTTCCTATAAGCTAATGAAAGATGCAAAATTAACAATATTAAAGTGCAGTTTAAGGCAAGGTATGATGTCAAAGGTGAGGTAATGTCACTCTCTTTTAAATCGCTGAACATAAAAAAGAGTCAAAATAAAAAAGTTGTTATCGAAGACTACTAAGGAAACATCTGCAGTGATATTCTCTCCATCTCATGTGTCTTTGTGTAGCACTTATCATCCATTATTGGTAGGAACCCAAGTACATGTCTAGTTATGCAAATGACTTACATAATTTCTTGTGATTACATAGTCTCCTCGAAGGTCCTATGTTGATTTTCTTTGACATTTATCTAGGAAGAATTGGATTTTTGACTTCCACAATGAAGAAGCAAAAATCTCCCGATCTAGATGGTTTCCTAATCAAAATTTAGATCACTATTTCAGATGTCTATGGCTCATATTTATGGCTTTGCAAACCAATTTAAAAGTGTGGGCTTCTTACCTTTGTTCACAAACCACAAGTTTGTTAAACCATTTTCAAAGTCTCATTGGGAAAAAAAATATTTCAAAAATTACACTTGTAAGAAAATAATCAAGTCACTGATTAGAAGAGATTTCAAAATAATAGACCCTCCAAATTTTATTGTTTAGATGTGATTAATAAGAGAATATGTGGTTCATTGAAGAGGTTGGCCATTAAATACCTCAATTCTTTAATCCATATCAAGGGTCACTTTTTTAGTATTTTTCTTATGAAACTTGTGAAATGTGCATAGTTGATATTTTCATACCAAAATACATGTGTCCATTCTTCTAAGTTCACTTGCACCATTCTCTTTTCTACACTTGCTTTTCTTCTTTTTGATATTATTGCTTGGTTGATTCTATTTTGCTAAAATATCTAACAATACCTCTTCAAGTAACATAAGTGCAAGTGCATGCAAATATAAACTTGCTATTCAAATAGATCTAGTTTATTCATCTTGGAGAATCATACATCATTGAGCATTGTTGGATAAGGATGAGGCTAACAGGTTACATTTGGAAGAAAAGAATTATATAAATTTGTGGGTGGATTGTAACATTTATCAAGAAGACCCTTCAACAAGTAAGCCTCCTCCTTTTTTCAATGTTCACGTCTTCATAAGATATGTTGGAGATGGTTGTCATTGAATGCTTGGGTATTGCATGTGGTTATGTTCTACATCGTTTGTATACACGAGACAGATGCTTGAAATAGGAGAAGCATTAACAACTACACAAATGACTATTTTTCAGCTAATAAAATAGAGTGATATTCTAGAAAATACTAACAAGTCATTGTAAGAAAAAATATTACGCTTAAAGAAAACTCTAAAAGGATTTAGAGAGAAAAAAAGGTAGCTAAAAATATAACTAACTTGTGTAAATGGGTTAAAAAAAGGAGAGTGGATCTTACAAAGAGATTTGTCTCCAATACATTAGGAATTGATATTGAAGAGAACAAGCAGAGGATTAAGATTTTAAAAGAAATTATGAATAAAATGATATTTTAAGGATTTTTTATTACCAAAAAAATAAAAAATGGGAGGTTGAACTCTGAAAGAGTTAGTGAAAGACTTGAAAGAGACTCTAAAACCAAATAAAGTAGTCAAGACATGTGACAGTATAGATATTAGCTATGGGGGTTATTGTGCTCTCTCTAAATTGTGGTTCAAAAACCTTACATGTTATAGAAAAGTTGCATTTGGTTTGCCTTGAGCTCTTGTAGTTTCAATTGCTACTACGACAACCATGAATAGTAGAATTTCAAATGTTTTTGGGGAGCATTTCATATTGAAGGGTCTACACCCCACAAAAAACACAAAACAAAAGTTATCTTTGGAAATAACACATTTAATAGTATTTGTATTGATTTCAAAAGAGTGGTCCATACGTATAAATTTACATACAAGAATATGGCATTATTTTAAAGTTTGTGATAAATCTAGACAAAGCACAAATTTAAAAATGATAAAAGATTGAAAGAGTTAGCATTTGTATCATGAATAGGGCACTAGAATATAGTAATGGTACGGAACATGAGCAATATTCTAAGATTCATTTTTAGATAGAGATCTAGTGGATTGGTGCAACTGAAGTACCAATTGAAAATCATCAAACATTGAAATGGTTTTTTTCTCATACAAGTACTTCTGATATTTTTAATTCTCAAGGTGAAGGAGAAATATTAACAATTGATGGGGTTGATAGTTTCAATTGTAGAATGGTATATTTTTGCTAACTTAGAGATTAGCAAATGTATGCTTAGAATATGCAATGTGGCTTATACAAAATACCCTTGTATTTATTGCACAGAAAGCATGGGGTCTAAAGATTGGAGTAATTTATGACCAATCAGAAGAGTCCCAACTAGAGAATTTGTAGACTTAAGAAAATTCAAAAATAAGGAGGTTATATGGGACCCTATTCTTTCAATCTTTCTTAGGAATGTTCGTATTTATACTTTGCATGTAGAGATTAGAATAATTCATAAGCTTCTTAGATTGCATCTTGAATATGTGTACTCAATTAAGCCAATATCCTTATCAGATGGGTGCACTAATAAATGTGAGGTATTACTCTTCAAAATGGGGTTTCATGGGGGACAAGTTTTGAGAAATGTGACCAACACACCTTGAGTTGCATTTCTACTATTGGAGGTTTGGATACATCTTGGCAACTTTTTGAAAGTACTCAAACAACAACAAACATCATTCAAGTATTTCAAAAAGTACTTATCTTCAATCACAAATCTTATTCAGGCAACAAAGAAAGCATAGGGAAAAGGGATATCACCCTCTATTTGGTAAGATAGAGAAAGAATTCAATCCGTGTATTTTTGAAATAAAAAATCAAATGATATAAACAAACTCTTGCTTCTTGTATAATGTAGCACATTTTTCAATTTCATGGGCTTTATGTTGTGAAATAGCATGGGCCTTTAACAACTTATAGTGGAATGGAAAATCCCAAAATCAAGCATGTACATGTTACTTTCATAGTACAAGACACAATGGAGACGTAACAAAAAGCAATGTTCTTGAGGAGTTATTCAACTAATTTTTTTGAAGACAGCTTCAAAGACTGAAAAATACAACAAACACAATCTTAGTCATTTTGGGAATCTTTCAAGTCCCATTTTTCATTATTTAGAATATTGGGACTCCAAGAAGACATATTCAAGTTTTCCAAAGCTATCACCATCTGACACAATCATTGGAAACCTCACGAAAATGGAATCTATTGAGCTATTGAACAACAAATTTGGAGCAACAATGCGAGAGTTGTAGCAAAGAGAAAGTTTTGACCATGAATCCTAAACTTGTGGAAAATTCCCAAATTTACTATTAGTGTGTTAAAAAATGTTTATGAAATTTGAATAGCCAAAGAGACAAAGGGCTAGCTAGTTTCCAATACCCTTTATATCCTCTTTCTCCTCAGGCATCCTTCCTTTATAACATTGACATTTTTTCCTTTTATAGTCAGATATGGATTTGATATTTTTTGTTGTGCTGGCAAACATAGGAGGAGAATGCTAGAAAGTATCCAGCTCTAGAGGCAAAGTAATGAGAAGTATAACCAAAAATTTGAATGGTTGCTCTCTTTTCTTGAAACATTACTTGGTGGGTATTATACTATAATCCTAAGTAGTCAAGAAGCCTTGTAAGCACTTTTATATAAAGAATGGGCAATGAGGCCTCCTCTAAGAAAGTACTATGTAAAATCAAAAGAATACAAGGATCAATTCTAGCAAGGTAATGTCCAAGTGTAATATCCTTGATAGAACCACCACCACATTTTGATATTTTGCCTCTTTCCAAGAAATTATCCTCATCTACAATCTCCAATTGGAGAAAAAGAATATAAAATCAAAAGTAGTTGTGAAAAAGAATATGGTGAAAAGAAAATGTAAAATATCTATGGATACTCATGAAAAAGAAATAAAGTATTACAATTTGATTTTCATTATTCTCTAGTTTACTTGGATTCCTAAGTTAATTAATGGTGTTTCTTTGATGTATTTGAGTCCCTTTACATACTATGACTCTTCTATCCTAAAATTGGAAATTCTAAGCCTTTTCTAAAGCTCGTCAAACTCCTTATCTATAGTCTATAATTCCTTCTCAATATCTTTTGCTTTGGTCAAATGCATAGATAAGGTCTCCAGTGCATCGATGGACATATTATTAGACATTTGTATATGTAGTGAAAGAAATTCATCTTTAGACTCATGTTCAATATCAATAATGCCATTAGCATATGCAAAAGCTTTTGCAATAACTTCCAAACGATAGTCCTCTCTCAAATTGAAGAGCCTTTGGATATTAGACAATATCGAGTACTCCTTGTCTATGATTGGAAAGGTCATGATAGAGAGAGTATAATAAAGCTCAAAGATGACTCAAATACTTTAAGTACCTCAAGAGTGCTTTCTTCAATAATACCCTCGGTCTTAAAATGAGAAACATGTAGATTCTTTGCAACATATGGCTCCATTTGAGAGTGGACTTGGTCATCCACATCCTTGTTATCCTCCATCTCCTTGAGTAGATAATAGCTAGAGGATTTCACTATCTCCAATTGTTGCTCATTAGATCTAATTGGATACTTCACAAGAGCATACATAATGAATGCAACAAAATTCAACATAAACCTACATTTCCTTGGGTGGAAAGAGCACACAACATCAAACACATACAATTGTTCCAAGGAATGCCTTTCACAATTCTTTGTGAACGATGCCAATGGGTATGTGAAAAAAATCCTCTGAATCCACTTGCACAATTAGACTTACTAAATTTTCAAACTCTACATAGTCCTCTTTGCAAAAATCTTTGGAATAATTTACTACCTGATCTAGATCATCCCATTCAGGATTGAACACGTCCCTAGAAATTGGAAAAAATGACAATTCAATGTTGCTGTGAATTAAAAAATGCAAAAGCCTCTCAATGGGTGTAATACCTATAATTTCAGTAAGGCTTGGGGTCCTCAAAGAGAATTTTCCTTTGCTGGGTGGCATCCTGCTTGAAATCCCTCACTTCCTATGGAACCTAGAGAGGTGGCTAAAGTAACATTTGGGAGGCCTTCCTTTCCTTTTTCTTACTCCTTGGATATTGTGGAGGTGATCCGTCCATTCCTTTTTAGACTTATTTCCTTGGTAGCAAAAATGGGGAGGGATCGTAACTCCTCAAACATGCCTCAACTTGCAAAATTGATGAGCGTGAGAAATACCCTATGTTGGGATGGAGAACTATAAGTCAAGGGCTATGTGCTGACATGGCTCAACGAGGGGGAGTGGGAGATCTAGCTGGTGCCTTGGTCGCTCAGTATGGGAAGTAGGACTTTAACAAAGGGGAGTGTGGGAGTGTATATTGATAAGGTGTGAGAAGAGCTAGTTGGAAGCAAATTGGAGCACAATTGCAAGATGTAACTATATCCTCACTCATGTCACAAAGAAGATTGCAAGGAAAGAAAAACAAAGGAATAACTCCCACAATGAAACGTTTACATTATAACTCTTTAAAATCAAGATCCTCAAATGAAACTTTCAACTACTTAACTCACTTTAAAGTCCATTTAGCATGTACATTTGAAATGTACTTTAAATTTTGACTCAATCGTATGATTTAGACAAGGCTAATAGATACATGGAATTGCAATCTTGTGAGATGAAGCTAAATAAAACATATTATCATGAAGCTAAAATAATAAATTATATGGTAGCATTTGAGTTGATAAAAGAAAATTAAGGGCATCTTTGGGCTATTATCTTTAAAGAAAAGTACTCCTCTCCAAGCTTTTACTAACCTTGTTCCCATGCATTGTAAAAGCACTCCCTTTGCAATCCATCATGATATGTAGATTCCCCATCATATCATCGAGACTCCAAAATAGACTAGCATACAAAATTTTCACATGTCCAATGGATAGCTACAGATGTGAGACTTTTGATTCCACCTCAATCCTCACATGTACACACTTTCTACCCTCATGGATAATATGAGGATAATACTTATAGTAGTGAAAGCACATAAAATGGCTTGCCTCATGATGATACTTCAAAATTTACTATAGATTTATATTGGCCCTCATTTTTTGTGCATTTCTTTACCTCTCATCATCATCCAAGGAGACTTGTCACAATCGATTGTCTAGATTCTTATCTACACAAATTGTATGGTGTCTAAAAAAGAAATGTATAGAAACATGAATGGAACCAAGGCAACTTATAGTAATTTATCTTTATCCACATAAGAACTTCAAAGCTACATGAATATCATGCTTTATTCTCAAAGCTTTAGTTTTCTAAGAATCTAGTGTGGAGCACTCTTTGCTAGCAAAAGATGAATGAATATTACTTACATCAAATTTTGAAAATGCATACTATTTGAAGGAAATATTTAGGTGTGTTTATAGAAGATTATGTCAGAAGCTACATGTTTCGATGTCAAGCCAAGCAAGGGAAGGGAGAAAAGTGTGGGAAATAATTAAAACATACAGTCTATGATTTTTTGGCAATGGAGGATGAAGAAGCAAGGCATACGAGTAAGAAAAATACGATGGAAATGGAAAAAAGAGGAGCGTTGGGCCTACAATGGTGGTGATGGAGAAAGGTTGAGAGATGAGAATTACTTGAATGAATGGGAAAAAGCTTGAGTGGTGGAGAAGAAGTAGTAGCAATGGTAGGGAGTAGTAAAATTGGGAATGGCTATGGTGGACAAGATGAAGCAAAAATGGTGGAGAGGAGGCAACAACCTTGGGAGAGTAGAAAAGTGAGGGAAAATCCAAAGAGAAGAAATGGTTGGCAAGGTGTTTGGATGGGAGAGAGGTGCCTTTGGGAGGGGGAGAACCAAAAGGTAAAGAAATGGGCCCCGCAAACTTATGAGATTTTGAGGAGAGAGAAATTTAACTAACAATAATCCCATAAAACAATAAAATATCTCTTATGAGAAAACCTAATGCTGATGTTAGACCTTAATACTAAAGCATCGACCCTAGCCCAACAATCATTCCAATGAACCACTTTCAAGTTAGCTATTGATTATTCAATACTATGGTAAAACTAAAAGTTGATTTCTTTATTTGATGTTTTTTATGGTATGACCACCACAACCCTCTGTAATATTTGATCTTTGTGATGGTGTAACTATGGCTCTTTATATTCTAGATATTATCCTTGCTTTAGTTCTTATACATCTAAAAATAGGGAATCTTACAAAAAGAAAAATACTTAAGACTAAGAACTATAACAACAATGAGTGATAAACATAGGACTCAATAGAATACCCCACATGCAAACCACAATCTTATGAAAAAGTTTCACCATGACCTATACACATATGTGCTAAGTACCTCTATGCTACATGGACAAATAGGCACCCAAAATTCCATAATCAAGTACACAAAGCAAAGAAAATCAACCACAACATCACCCAAACATAGACACTAACCACGACAGGATCAAACTGACAACCATAGGATCAAACTACTAGAGGACAAGACAATAGGAGGGACTGTCATGAGTAATAGAAAGGGACCTAGAATCCATGACATTGCCTCATCCACATTCACGTGTTTGTTTGTTCAAAAGGTGTGGTACAATGTGTGCCTAAACAGTAAATGAATTACTTTCTTAGGTGAAAAATTAGTTGATTCATTATTCAATTTAGCTTATTACTACAAACAAAGTCAATATTTTCATCATCCCATCCCACTCAAACATGACTAGATTGGTCTTTACAATGTAATTCGTTATTATAATTAGATTAGGTTTGGTGTATAACACATGCAATCATGAGAGCAGAGGTTTATTTCAATTACAATTTAATGTGTGTGCAATGCATGTGCATGTGTACATGTGAACAATGGGGTTCCTTTTAAATTAAAATTTAAGTAGCTTATTGGTGTAAAGTGCCTATATAGCAACATGGGTTTATTTTTAAAATATTAATGATTGGTTCATTTTGTTAAATATTATTAAAATACACTTTCTTTTGGGTGGTATAACAACGAGGTTAAGTTTATTGCAAATTACTTGTGTGTGGCAATGCTCATGGAGGAAGGAATAGAAAATAAACCTCGAGATGTGTGGGCTGTTGAGAAATAAGTTGTAGGTTAAGTCATATCCTATGTATGCATTAGACTAAGGAGGACTATGTGTAAAGCGACTTTACATTAAATAGTATCTATCAACTTTTAGAGATACTCATTGTAGAGTGTGAGAGGTATAGAAGAAGAAGAGAATGAAGAATGAAGATGAAGAAGAGGGATTGAGCCTCCACATCTAATCTCTATTTCACTTCCATTACATGTCTGTAACCTCAAATCTTCTCATTTGGTACCAAAGTAGGAGTGAAGGATCAAATTGAGGAGCACTTCAAATTAGGTCCACATTGAATGAGTGCAGGATCAAATTGAGGAGCACATTGAATGAGGTCTACATTGAATGTAAGCTTGACATCCACATCTAAATTAGGAAAAAATCCTCATGTAATCAACTCAAAATGGGTATAAAGATTGGAAGAGCTATGCAATCCCGAATTCGGGGTTGTATTGCCTACTTTTATGCATTCACGAAGTCATTGAAGGATGGAAATCATGAATGATAGCAAGGTTTCACTTTGCTTTACAGTGCAAATCAAGACATAGGTTGATGCTAGAAGCAAGGGGGTCGCTTAAGCTCAAGGTCTACTTGAGCTGAGGGCCTGTTTGAGCCCAAAGCACACGGGCTGCTTATGGAAGAAGCACATGGCCTGCTTTTAAAAAAACAGCAAGGGCCTTATGCAACAATGAACAAAGGAGGAAAAGAGAAGTTGATTTGTTCGATTAGAGAGCTTAAAGCTCCAAAATTGTTCTGAGGAGGAGAAGAGGATGTTTGGAAGTAGGTTGACTACATTGAGTACATGCCAAAGTACTTGCTCATCAAATTTGCAGCATCAAAATGTTATTGCCCTATCTCCAAGAAAAAAAAAAATTAAGCTCTTTAAAGCTTATGATGACTTAAGCTTAGTCTCAAAGGCACACATGTAGTCCCCAACATAACTCAATTAAACTCATGTTCACATTGGAATGGACCAAGTGAGATAATTTGGAAACTCCTTTCACATTTGCAAAGTTCGAACTAGTTATAGCTAGCTCTATTCACATTTCAGTGCATGAAACTAGTTGTTTAAAGGCAAAAATTCCATTTCTATATAACTTTCAGTGCCATTTCAAAAGGAAAATTTTCTAAAAACTTTATTTTATGTTGATTTTCTTTAGACATCATTTTAAGCATACGAAATTACAAAAACATACTAGGAAAATTTGTGATTTTTTAATACGTATTTTGATTTTTTGGATCATACAAGTACCATTTGAGCTTCAAATTTAGTGTTTCTTACAAACAACATGTGTACATCATGTAGATAGGTGATATTGATGTTTTTTGCTACAATTGAACACATGGGTGACAGTTATTTCATTGGACTTTAGTTTACATGTATTTTTTTGGAACTATTTGATGGTTCTTTTATCTTCGAACCTATGTTGATAATGCTTGGTGGATGTGTTCTACTTGGCCCATTGAAAATTATTAATACAAACATGAATTGAAATTAGCACCCAACATTCTAAAATTCAAGACATGCCTTGGAAATAACACCCAATTTTTTTGAGTATCCAAATATTCTAAAACACCTCAAGAGCTCCTAAAAAATGGAACATGCATACCAAAATTCAAAAGTTGTTTAGTAGCACAATGAACCAACTATTTCTAAGTTTCACATTCTTTGCTAAGCAAATTAGCTTTTGTGCTCTTTCCATTCGTGGGGTTATCTCATAGATCAAACTTTTCTTTTAAAAGAGTTTTCTTCATTTTGGAAAGTAAACATACAATATGATTTTTGACATTATATTTTGATCCAAAAGGAAGGATTTAACAATATGGAAAGGGATAATTGACATGGAGTGGTCCATTTGAAAGTCCATAATGAGTTTTTAGTTAATGTTGTTTTCAAGGGCCAATACATTATAAATTGTAGATGTGAGAGTCCACAATATGGAAGTGGATTTGTACCCTAAAAAAATAGTCACCTACGTAACAAAAAAGCCTAAATCCTAATTCCTTAAGAGGATTCCCCTCTCTCCTCATGCTACTTTCATGGGGTCAAGAATATCCAACCTCCCTCATGAAAGCCAACCAAACTCCAAAAAAGGATCCCCCACTACCCCCAAAATGTAAACTTGAGCTTCACATAACCCTTTACCCTCTTGAACCAAAATGCTTGTCTTCCCATGGTAGGTTGCAAATACCTTACCCCACATGTATCTTTGAAGTCTTGGAGTGCTTGAAAGACTTAGCTACTTGGTTTGGAAGAACCTTGACATTGATACCATTAAATTCTAACTCTTGTTCAAAGAGACGAGAAGAGACATATAAGAATGGGAGCCATGAATAGAGAGTAGTGTACTCTCTCTATTCATTCATTGTGTAACACACAAAGATACTAAGTCTAAGTCACATATATAGTGTATGAAAATAGGCCACTAATTGACCAGACACCTCTAACCGACTCATTATTACGATAGACAAGATGGTAATAGCTAGCTACAACTATACAATTGTCAAAAACATGGATCTAGAGCATGGCAGCTATATGGAGGATGGAAGATTGAGATAAGACTCATGATGACATAGACAATGAAGAGACTGACTCTGTCACACAAGTGAATTAGGCTCCAAGATGGAAGCTTATACTCATAAACACAATCTTGTGTAAGACACTAACAATGACAACTAACTGAAAGTACAAAGTACCATGATATTACTCAATGAAAATGATAGTCAAGTACAATGCTTTATAGTACTTGGGTTGTTCCACTCTCTTCACTGTGCATATGGGATTTAGGAAATCTCTTCTTGGAGCATACATCATTTGTTATATCTTTCAACACCCCCCCTCAAATGATGAGTTCCTACACTTGCTGGCTTTTTCCCCCCCTACATGATGACATGGCATGGGAGACTAGTTCATAGGCAGCCCAGTCAAGTTAAAGCTTGAAAATTTACATCTTTGGCAAGGGTTTTGTTTTACAAAAAGCAAATCCACTAAGGGAAACAAAATCCACTATGGGAAAACATAAGATCCACTATGGGAAATATAATTTCTTCAAAACAATCTGTGAGAGTTGTTGTTGATGGCGAAAGCATCTTCTTCATTTATGAATTGATTTTGATGATGGTTACCATTCTGCACTTGTTGTGCTCTTTTACGATGGAAACATTCACTGGCTATATGGCTAGTCTTATCACAATAATGACATGTCATCTGATATTTATTGTCGGAGTTGAATCCTTGGCCTCGATCTTTGGCTCCCTAATTTCCTTTGGTGTACAATAGACTATCTTTTTGTGTTGAGACAGCTCCCTTTGCATCTTTGTTTTTATGTTTAGTTTCTTCATCAAGCAGAGAGTGCTCAATGTCCTTAAGTGAGAGATTTGGAACATTACTTAAGGTAGATACAAGGTTCTCATATGGATCCTGATTTACTCTTGCTAGTAATACTACCATGGCTTCATCTTCATCAATGTTCTTCTTAGAGTAGCAAGTTGAGTTTTTAGACTCTTAAACTTATTAATGTGCATGGTCATAGAAGAACTATATTTTACATCTAGTTCGTAGAATTGCATGAGTAGTTTTACCTTGGAGTTTTTAGGTTGAGTTTCAAAGATCCTGTCAAGCTCATCCCATGCCCTTTTTGCATCATCTTTGATGCCGTAGATATGGTGCAATACATCATCAGATAGTCCCTAGGCAATGATGCCTAGAGCCTTGTTGTTCATCTTTTCCACTCCTTTGTCTTGAGCTAGGGACTTCTTCAATGAACCCATCTTCATCATCTTCCTTCTTGCTATCTGCATCTCCTATATTATCCTCAAATATATCCCAAAGATCCTTCCTCATGAGATGGTACATTGTCTTTTCTTTCCAGGAATGAAAGCCTTCACCATTGAATTTGGCTATTTTCTCACCAAGGTACTCAAATAGGAGGAGAAACTTGCCCTACATATGATCAACCACCTAACCCCATTGCCAAGCAGCCTACCAAACAAGTGTTGAGATATCGAGCTCCACTCGTGATATGCCAGGGTGACCATTGTGCATTTATGTCACCGACTTGTTAGCTGTAGATGCGGTTGGTACACCGCCCATGAATAATAGCTAGATGACAGCTATCCTTATCTACTCTAGTTCGTGGCTCAGTTAGTATGCCACCTTAGTTAGTTGAGTTTGGTTTGAGACTCATTTATAGGGTTCTTCTATTTCTATGTACTAGAGTTCTTTTTGGCTTACACAACTAAGAAGAGGAAAACTGTTTTTAGCCTCCACCTTTGTGTGTATTCCCCCATTGTGCAAGCAAGAAAGCTACAAGTGAGACTCCTTTCTTCTCTCCCACAATCTTGACATAGTATCAGAGCCTTGTTCGTGGTAAGGAGCTCAAGAAAGTAAACTAAGTTCGCGGTGTTCTGGTAAGAGGACTAGTGTTGCTTTCATTTTTTTGTTTTGGGAGTAAGTCTATGCAGGTAGCACAGCCGGAAAGTGCAAGAGTGCATTGTCTCAGATTGAGACACCCTTTGTGGTGTAGCAAGAGGGCAGTATATGCTGCGGGAAAGGGCTTTAGCCCTTAGTTTCTCTGTTTTTTTTATTTGAGGCCATTTCGGGGCTTGTTTTGGAGGCGGAAGTTTTTTTCACGCACTTAGGAAAAGGCCCTGTTTTTTTTTGCTGTGCGACCACTGTTCTATAGGTCGGTGAAAATTTACTGTAGAAATTGCATCATATGCCTGTGTGCAAAGACATTGGGAGTTACAGAATCATCCTTGTTGCCTGTTGATGCAAAATCGTCACTAGGAAGTGACTGTGTGGTCAAATACCACTTTCGTCAGTTTTGCAGATTTGCCCTTGTGAGGCTGAAGCTGTGTTCTTTGTAGTGACAGAATTTTTTGCAGTGTTCTATAATGGTGTCTGATTCTCTTTCACAGATTGTCACTGAAAAGCTTGACAAGAACAACTTCCAAGCATGGAAGTTTAGAATGACGAATTTCCTTATGGGAAAAGCATATTGGGAATTCGTTGCAGGAAATAAAGAAGAACCAATTCTTCCTGATGTTCCCAATCAACAGCAAATGTAGGCATTTAAAGCATGGCATGAGAGAGCCAGGAAAGTTATGTACTGGCTGTCTATCAACATTTCAGACTCTATGATTGTGCATATTCGATATACAAGTACGCCAAAGGAGGCATGGGATACTTTGTCAAAAATGTATAGCATAAATACGCAAGCCAGGAAAATGCAGCTCAAACAAGAGTTGCACAATGTGCAAAGAGAAAGTATGAGCATCAATGACTACCACATGAAGGTGAAGAAGATTGCAAATGCACTTGCTTCCATTGGGTCGCTAGTGGAAGATGATGATTTAGTTTCTGTGACCTTGAATGGTCTAGGAAAGGATTATGCACAATTCCGAACATCCATTTCCATCCGTGAAAGATTTCCTGATTTTGAGGAGTTGATTGCTCTTCTAATTTCTGAGGAGCTGAGAAATGGTGGTGCATCTTCTTCAGGATGAACTTCAAAACAAGATGTCTTCTACTCAAATGCTGGAAGAGGTAGAGGCAGAGGTAGAGGAGGCCGATCTGGAGGCCGTGGTAGAAATCAGAATATGCAGCAAACTCAGGAAAACCAGTCTTATGGAGGAGGACGTGGTAACTCTAGAGGTAGGGGGAGCCAAAGAGGTCGTGGTGGATGGCAAAGAGGCCAAAATGCAAACAACAATGTTGAATGCTACTACTGTGGTAAAATGGGTCATATGGCTAAAGACTGCTATAAAAAGCAGAATGACATCATGAATGGAAAATTGCAACAAGGGAATTATGCATCTTCTAGTAGACAGGGTGATGACAGAAATGAGCATTTGTTTATGGTGCAGCACATGACCAATTCTATGACAAGTGTAGAAGAAAGAAACGATGTGTGGTATGTTGACTCAGGTGCATCAAACCACATGACAGGTCATGCAGAATGGATGCAGGATGCAAGGAAAATGGAAAAATCAGGATTTGTGGAGACTGGTGATGATACTGCACATCCTATTGTGCAGATTGGAAAAATTCCTTTGTCTATGCAGGATGGGAAAAAGAAATACATGTCGGATGTATTTCATATCCCAAATATCACCAAAAACCTGGTTTCTGTTGGTCAAATGGTTGAGCAGGGCTTGCAGGTCAGATTTAATTCTCATGGATGCTTTGTTGAGGATATGAAAAATAAAGGTCACTTGATAGCAAAAGGAAAGAAGAAAGGCAGAATGTTTACGTTGGAAGCAGACATGCCTAAATTGAGTGCAGGAATGTTTGCACATGGGACCGGTGTAGTTGCAGATATTGATATCTGGCATAAACGCATTGGTCATGTTAATGTACAGCGACTTAAATCAATGCAAGCCCAAAATATTGTTGCAAGATTGCCTAAATTCAAGGTTGCAGAAATGCATAAGGTATGTGAAGCCTGTCAATTTGAAAAACAGGCAAGGAAACCATTTCCTAGACATGTTCAAGAGAGTAAGAAGCCATTGGAATTAATCCACTCTGATGTGTGGACTACTAAAGCTGCATCTCTTGGAGACTGTCATTATTTTGTCACTTTTATTGATGACTATAGCAGAAAATTTTGGGTGTATTTTATGAAAAAGAAAAGTGAAGTTTTTGAGCATTTCAAAACTCTTAAAGCTATGGTTGAAAAAGAAACAGGCCTGCAAATAAGATGCCTAAGGTCAGATGGAGGGGGAGAGTACCTCTCAAATGAGTTTGCAAGGTTCCTACAGGAGCATGGCATAAAGCAGCAATATTCATGTAGTCATACCCCACAGCAAAATGGAATTGCAGAAAGAAAAAACAGACATATTGGAGAGGTATCTCGTGCCATGCTCAACGAAAAAGACTTGCCAGATTTTTACTGGGCTAAGGCAGTTGCTACAACAGTCTACATAATGAACAGGACTCCCACTGCAGTAATACATGGCATGACTCCAAAGGAGAGGTATACTGGTAGGAAACTAGATATTTCTCATTTGAAAATTTTTTGTTGCATTGCCTATGTTCATGTGCCAGATGAGTTGAGATCCAAGTTGGATCCAAAAGCTGAGAAGTGCATCTTTATTGGTTACTCTCTGCAGCAAAAAGGGTATAGATGTTATAACCCTTCTACTCGTAAGTTTACAGTGAGCAGAGATATTGTTTTTTATGAGATGAGTAGCTGGTATAAACCAGTAAATATGATTGATAATGTAGATGCACAAAATGGTAATGCTGCACAGAATTCACAGCAGCAGTCACAAGATATTAGTGGACCTGGAGCGTCCTCTAGCAGTGGTTCACATTCTTCGCCATGGACAGGCAGATTGAGATCAGGAGAATCTTCTCAAAGCAATGCAGATAGTGGTATTCAAGTATCATGAAAAGGAAAAGAGAAGGTAGGTCAGCCCATGTTTGATGTGAATGCAGGTCACTCTTATGTGGATGGTGAATCCAGTGGCTCAGAACAGAGCATTGATGATGAGTTAGGTATTCCTTCTATTGTTACACTTGGAGTAAGGAAGACTAGGGATATTTTGAGAGTACCTGGGAGGAGTGAACCTACTTTGCACAGGTCCACCAGAGCTAGGTATCCTATGGATAGGCTGAAATATGATGGATTTACAGCCATTCACTATGCATATATGGTTAAAGTGATACAAGAACCAGAACCCACTTCTTTTGAGCAAGCCATGGGAAAAGAAAAATGGGAGAAAGCCATGGATGAAGAAATGGATGCCTTGGAAGCAAATGCTACATGGGAATTGGTATCTTTGCCTAAAGATAAGAATGCAATTGGTTGTAAGTGGGTTTATAAGGTGAAACACAATGCAGATCGTTCTATGAATAGATACAAGGCAAGATTAGTAGTCAAGGGGTATGCACAAACATATGGCATTGACTATGAAGAAACATTCAGTCCAGTTGCAAGGATGGCAACCGTAAGAGCAGTCATTGCTATGGTTGCATCAAAGGGATGGTCTTTACATCAGATGGATGTAAAGAATGCCTTCTTGCATGGTGATTTGCAAGAAGAGGTCTATATGGAGCGGCCACCAGGTTATGTGCATGCTGTTCATCCTGAGTTTGTTTGCAGGTTGAAGAAAGCCTTGTATGGCTTGAAGCAAGCACATAGAGCATGGTCTGACAAGATAGGATAGTATCTTGTCACTATTGGCTTCCAGATTTCCAAGGCAGATTTCTCACTTTATGTGAGAAAAACAGAGAAATGTATTATGCTGCTTGTCATTTATGTTGATGATTTGATTATCACAGGTGATAGTGATGAAGATATCCTTCATGTGAAAATGCTATTGAAGCAGAAGTTTGAGATTAAGAATTTGGGAGAGCTGTGTTATTTCTTGGGCATTGAGGTGATTAGATCACCAAGTGGGATACGGCTCTTGCAGAGGCAGTATGGATTGGACATGTTGTCCAAATATGGGATGACAGGCTGTAAGCCTATTTCAGTTCCTTTGGAGCAGAATGTGAAGCTGAGTGTAGATGCAGGTGAGCTACTCAAAGACCCTACTATGTATAGACGCACAGTAGGAAGTTTGATTTATATGACTATTACCAGGCCAGATTTGAGCTATGCTATTGGATTGGTAAGTTAGTTTATGCAGGCTCCAAGGAAACCACATTTGGATGCGGCTAGATGCATACTCAGGAATGTGAAGTCCACATTGCAGTATGGAATATTTTATGAGACTGGGGTTCAGATACAGTTGCATGGATACACTGATGCTGATTGGGCTGGTAGTATTTCTGATAGACGATCTACCAGTGGATATGTGTTCTCTTTTGGGAGTGCTGCAGTCACTTGGAGCAGCAAGAAACAGCCTACAATTTCCTTGTCGAACACAGAGGTTGAGTACAGGGGCGCAGCAATGGCTGCATGTGAGGTAGCTTGGTTGCATAAGCTACTTTATGATATGCATCAACCTACAGATGGGCCAGTTGTTATTTATTGTGACAACATGAGTAGTATACACTTGGCAAATAATCCAATCTATCATGCTAGAACAAAGCACATTGAGGTGCATTATCACTATGTGCGGGAGAGGGTTTTACTAGGCCTTATTGATCTAGTTTATGTCAACACAGAGGATCAGGTAGCTGACATATTCATGAAAGCATTGGGCACAGAGAAGCTGCGCAAATTCTGAGACCTTCTTGGTGTGCAGGAATTAGGATTGAGATCGAGGGGGAGTGTTGAGATATCGAGCTCCACTCGTGATATGCCAGGGTGACCATTGTGCATTTATGTCACCGACTTGTTAGCTGTAGATGCAGTTGGTACACCGCCCATGAATAATAGCTAGATGACAGCTATCCTTATCTACTCTAGTTCATGGCTCAGTTAGTATGCCACCTTAGTTAGTTGAGTTTGGTTTGAGACTCATATATAGGGTTCTTCTATTTCTATGTACTAGAGTTCTTTTTGGCTTACACAACTAAGAAGAGGAAAACTGTTTTCAGCCTCCATCTTTGTGTATTCCCCCATTGTGCAAGCAAGAAAGCTACAAGTGAGACTCCTTCCTTCTCTCCCATAATCTTGACAACAAGGTCCCACACCACAGGAGCCCCACCATCCTTGGTCCTCCAAGAAGTCTAGCTTTGCCACCAAACGCTCTGTTAAACTTGCTCTCCTTAAATCAAAGGGACAAAAATGCCGACGAGAGGAGGAGACTACAAATGACACCAAGCCCCTCGTCCCCACTTTTTCCTCACTAGTCTCAACAATACATCCCTTGTGGCCACGCCTCTCCTTGCAAACTTGGCTCAATAGCTCCTCATCATCCCACTTGAGATCAATTGGGAGGTGGCCTAATGGTCATTTAACTTCATCAATGGATTCTAGACTAGGCAATAGCATCAACAATAGGACCTAATGGCATAGGTGGATCGCCTCAAGCAAGCTAATACCACCCTCTCTTCGAGCAACTTTGAAAAAAGGATCGCCTCATGCAGGCTAATACCACCCTCTTTGAGAAACTTTGAAAAAAAAACATTGCTATCTGAGAGCATTGCCAAAGGCTGGAGAAGTGCCAACACATGCAGTTGGCCTTTGTTGATGATGTCAAAAACAGAGTGTAGCAATTGGAGTGGGAGAATGTATTCCTCCAGTCTTGAGCGGTAGGTGTTAACCTCAGCACAAGAAGAAAGCGAAAAAAGTGGAAAAGCGCAAGGCGGGACCTAAAAGAGGTGGCCTAGAAGGAAATCAGACACAACAGAAGCGGCAAGATGGAGAACAACTAAAAGCGCAAGGGCGGCCTCAAAAATCAAGTCAAAGGCAAAAGTACATTTTTAAATGCAAGGCACCCCTAAAATTGTTGTTGTAAAAGAGTGCCAGGCTCCTTCCTATGTAAATTGTAAAAGGTAGATGGGCATAGGTAAGAGAGAAGGAAAATAGAAGGCACATAGAAGAAAATGGAAAAAGGACCTTGCCACAATGGCCGGTCATGTAAATAAGGGATGACCACCCAAAAGGGATTTAGGGTTATATATAAAAGCCAAAAAGTGAATGGAGAGCTCATTCTTTGGTGTGTGGCAAAAGTGGACTCATCTTCTTCTCTCCTTCTCTTCTCTTTGCTTGCTTGTGAGTGCTTGAGGGAGGGAGTGTGAGTGAGTGAGGGAGTGAGTGTGTAAGGGTGAGGGATCTTGGAGGTGAAGCGCTCCATCATCTCCTCTCTTCTTCTTCTCTTCTCTTCTCTCGTCTCACACATGGCTATGGAGAATGGAGCCTAGAGGAGTAGGCTTGAGGATGCTTGAGATTGCATCACAAATCATGGAGCTACTGAAGTGCTTGAGGGAGGAGGCAACTCATTTGGGCATCAAGGTAAGCTCACTACACCCTAGTAGGATCGAAGGCGCATCGGCTAGTTGAGAGTTAGCCATAGGTGCTCTCTTGAAATGCTTGAAGAAATAAGCAGTTTGTGGGTCTTGGCAGTTGAGCGTGAGCTCCCATTACAGCAAGAGTAAAAAACCTAGATGGCATGACCCCACTTGTATCTAAGATCATCGAGGAACTTCATCATGACTGCAAAGAAGAATGGCTAAGGCGATAGAAAAAGCTCCATCGAGAACTTTGGGCTACCATGATCAACTCCTGCTCCTAGCTCTCGTCTTTGCCTAAATAGATCGCTCCCCCTACTCACCCATTGATCTCAACCCCTCCACCCCATGCATCACAACCCGTTGATAGTACCCTTGCCAATTCTGCTACCTCTCACTCCCACTCCACATTTGACTCAGTAACCAAGTTCAAAGTTGTTGCCCTCAGATTGCCCACACTTCTTGACTGGCTGCCCAATGAGCAAGTAGACAAGGCCATGCGTCCCATGTGCATTGAAAAATATAAATAGATTTCCACAAAGAAGCCTGCCATAACCCTAAGCAAGGAATATGTATTGTCACCAGCTCTAGCTCTAGACTTCTTTGACTTCTTCGTGGGCACTAGTTCCATTGACCTCAACTGGTATCTCACAATGAAACACTATAATATACTAGAGCAATAGAATGTGGAGGTAGAGAAGCGGATCTAAGTGCTCTATAGACCTTCTCTAGAAACACATCCCAAAGGAAGAGCAACTAGAGTAGCTCAAAATATGAAGAAGGTTGGCATTTCCTATCTCAGTCACACGATGTAGACGATGCAGCAGACCCACACTCTATCCTGAAGTGCCAACAAAATATCTTTGATTCCACTTCAAGGTAGAAGCCTGACAAGAACTGTGCCAGAACCTAGAGCCCAAATCCCCCAACCCCGGATGACCTAGCCTAGGATCAAGGAGGCAATGATCCCAATCCTTGCAATTTTCTCTTTGAAAATACCTCTATCTACACCTGTAACATCATGAAGTTGGCCATTACTCCAGTCCTGATTGACTCAATCTAAGGCCCTCTCTCTCAAGCACTAGCACTAGATCCACACTCATAAGTTTCGAGTCCCAACATAAACTTGAAATGAAAGGAGTTCAAGCTTGCCTTGTCTGGCTCACCTTCCAATGTGACTAGCTATAATAGTAAATCTGGATCGGTATACTGTTTACTTGGAGAAGCTCATGACGGAGCTCATCTACCACAACATTCTACAGCCACCCTTCTGGACTCGCATAGACCTATGATTGCAACATCACCACCTATAGTATAATCCCCTCCCACCACTTTTCCATCCACCTCTTGGCCCATTAGCACCTTGACTTTGGCCTTGACCCAATCCCAACCCACCTCACCCCTAACTACCTTCCCTTCCATCACCAGCCCTTTTCACCCCACCTTTACCATTGGATGAGTTCCAAGTGGATGATGCACCCTACATAGAGAACAACAATGACATCAATGAGTGACTTTGTGGGTCTAAGTCCACCATACATGCCAATGTTAAAGGCAATGGTAGTTAGTGGCCTTTAAAGCTAAGAGCTGCTAGCAACACATTAAGGAGCCAACAAGTGTAGAAAAAGTAAAGACTACCTAGCACAACACATTCTCGCCTTTCCTATCAAATTTTGAAAGTTTGACTTACTTCAAAAGATTCCTTTTCTCTTGAGCTTCGTTGGGAATTATTGTGGGTGCGAGATTGTGGAAAATTTTCAACAATTCGTAAGTTAAATTTTATGAAGTTTATATAGCATCAATAATAGAGTTCAATACACAAACTATCTCTCGCTTAGTTTATTGAACCAACTCTCAAATAAAACTCTCTTCCCATTGCTAAAGTTAAATTGCAATTTTAGAGGTTTCAAGGAAAAATAAGGTTGCATTATTTCTCTGATTGATAAAGTATCAATCAATTTTTTATTACAATGGATGTACAAGGTAATCAAATGGAAAGAAATACATTATTCAAATAGCTCGTAGGCTCATCTTATTTTCTTTCAGAAAAGGATTCCCTACTACAATCTAAGCATGACACTCTGATACATCCTTTATGAAGTAACTTGGATTCGGAGAGTAGATATATAGGAATCTATATTTTTGAAGGAGTTCAGGAAATCCATCTTTTTTGTAGTTGTGGCAGCTAGAGCGACCTACGACTTTTATTTTGTCAGCCGAAAGGATCTTCGTAACTTCCTCATAGATATATCGGTTTAGTTTAATCTTCTTGCCTCTAGTATATAGGGTTGAGTTTACACTGGCGTCATGAAATAGATAGATCTTGGCAACTTTAAGATCTTCCATCCATTTTACCCTTTTCAGATTATTCTGAAGATAAGCTAGATGGCTTGCATCGATATAGCAATATCCTCCACTAATCATCAACCGTCTTTCACGATATAGAGGAGAGGGGTTGTACAACCGATCTAGTACCCGCATCGTCTGAATTCTCCAGGCAAAACTCAATGAATGCATAGCTGACATAAACATTACTCGAAAGATCAAGAATCGTTTCTAAGATTCGTTACTCTGCCATAATTCAAAAACATACATCAATAAAGATAAGAAAACGTGTCCTAGGCTATGTGTAAAAAAAATATTTTTCTTAAGCTTACATTGTATTCTATACTAACGTGCACTCTGATACCAACTGTGAGGTGTCCTCTAGTCTCAATCCATGGCACACCTTTTAGTAGTCCATCAGCAAGTTTTTCAAAAATGATGTCATCAATGCTCCCTTGGAACATCATGGGGTTTTTCACTTAGGCCCTACTAAGTCTACTTCGTAACGGGAGAGTTTTAGCCAAATGCACTAGGATCGACTTGAAGTTTCGGGTTCCTAAAATCACATGGGTCTCCTAGCAGCCAGCTAGCATCAGTAATTCCAAGTCCCACTTTTATAGGATTACTTGATCTGAAGCGGAATTGCCATTGCACTTGGTTCAAAGAGAATGGGAGATGAAGGGGAGTACGGTACGTCAACCCTCCTGCCCAGAAGGCAAAATCCAATTCCGGCCCCCTAAAAAAATGCAAGTTGGTTCCACCTAACGACTAGTTGGTCATCGTCTTCCTATTTCTATTGCCGATTTAGAAAAGCTTCCAGCTAACCAAGACCACCCTACCATTCGACAAACCTGTCGGGGGTTACATCCACCCACTTTCCTTTGATAATGGAATCATCTTTAGTTTTTTAATTACCTACATCACATTTATTCGAACACATACAACGAGCTTCCTTAATTCGTCCATTAAATCACATGTTCCTTCATATAATTTATCTCACCGACATGCATACAATTCGAACTGTAAAGCAAACTTCTTTATTATATCAGAAGCTTATCACAATTTTTATCTTTCCAACCCAGTAGAATATACACATAATTCCATGAAGGTATTCTATCCACCAAGATTCCATCCTCATAACTAGTACTTAGGGTTCCAAGATCCTATCCTGGGTCACAAAGGGGCTCGTCAGATTCTGGGAACAATGCAAGATTTACAGCCAGAGCCTCCTCTGGCACCTACATGTCCTACTGCCTGAGACTATCCCTACTGGTTGGCAGACCTTTTATCTACAGAGCCGCTCCAAGCCTCTCGTAGCGATAATCATGACCCCCTTGGAGTAGGGTCTCATCGCTAGCTTGGAGCCTAGCACGATCCTTCCTTTTATTCTATTTGACAATAATTTCAATCAAAGATCTAGATTCTAGCAAATACAAACAGTCCTTTCAAATATATATCAAATGATGCAACGACAATCACACCATCATGCAATTCATGTTGGGGTAAAGGTGCCTCTGTCGTACCACCCCGTGTATTACTACACTGATAGTACCCGCCACTGCACACTACAGGTGGCGGACGCCCATCACGTCACTTTATTCTTTACATTCATTTTAGTGACTAGTAAATAAAGAAGGCCCGGTCACACATTGTGACTGTTGGAGTTCCCATTTCTTGTCTCTCTCTTTCTTGCTCTTGCTCTCCCGCCATAGCTCACGTGCAAGCTTCGATCCTTCTCACCTTTCAACTGGTAGCAGAGCTTGGCTTCCTCTTGCTTGAGCTCAACTCGGTGCTTCTCTACCTTTGCATCGACTCCCTTCACGCATTGGGTCTCCATCCTGGCAGCCATAGCCGATCTCCCGAGCTTCCAACACTCCCCGGCTTCCCGAGCTCCCTCCCGGCATTGTTGGGCTTCTTCAGGGCCTTTCCCTTGAGGTATTGCATCAGATTTTGAAGGGTTTTACTTCAATTCTCAGTTTTAAACATGTGGAAGAAGAGGGGCAGCCATCATTTGAAGCTTCAAAGCTCCATATCTCCCTTGCTCTTTGCTTTGGGCATTCATGGCTTTGTTGTATGCCCTCTTTGGGGCCTCTTTGAGCCTCCCATCCACACCAACATTGCCACATGGAGCAGCCACTTCCCAGGATAGCCTACGCTGAATTTGTGCCAGATTTCTGCCTGCCTACTCATCAAGTTTTCAGCCTATATGCCTTGGCTTCTAAATGAGCACTTAAACAATGGTTTCTAGAAGGCATTTGAGCTACTTTGAAAGCCTCTTTAGGCCTTGTGCTTGGCATTGAAGATTTGGGGCTGACATTCTCTAATTTGGGACTGTCATTTACTATTATACAGTGTTGGAAACAGGGCAGCCACACTTGGCATTGGCATTTGATGCTTATACTCTACTCCGGTTACCTTGTTTGATGCCCGTATGCGGCCTACATGATGCCTAGTGCCTTGGGAATGTATGCATATGATTATGCCATGATTTTGGACTGAAATATTGGCTGATTTGGGACTTTCATTTACTACTATATACAGTGTTGGAAACAGGGCAGCCACACTTGGCATTGGCATTTGATGCTTATACTCTACTCCGGTTACCTTGTTTGATGCCCGTATGCGGCCTACATGATGCCTAGTGCCTTGGGAATGTATGCACATGATTATGCCATGATTTTGGCCTGAAATATTGGCTGAAATTTCTCAGTTTTGGCAGTCAAACTTGGCTGTAATAACAGTGGACTGAAGGTACTTTGGATGCTTTGTCACTTACCTATTGGTACCGGATGTATGTTTTGGGATTTGCCATCATGTATCTGACATTTGGGGATGACTTTGAGCTCATGTTTGAATCTATGGAATGTATTTGAGCTACGCATAAGCTCTGTCTTGGTTGGTATTCACTGGAATTTGGACAGACTTGGCATGCTCTTGGACCACTTATGCCTCATGTCTATGCTTGACAGTTAGGCTTCATACATTACATGCTTTGGTTCATGATATATGCCGCTTGGTTCGTCTATGCTTTACCGACATTGGGAGCTTTGCCTTGGATGTATTTGAGCATTTCCAACTCAGTTTGATCATTTACTTGGTTGCCATCGGATGTCATTGAGTTGACAGATATCTTATTTTGGAATTATGTATTGCTCGTTGGTTGCTTCCATCAGTTGCTTCATGTATGTCATGCTTTTGGGATGCGTATGATGCATTGACTTGGTCACTTGTCACTGGTACTTTGTCTTGGGTTGCTTGAGCTCTTGAGCTTGTTTGTATGCCTTTTGTGCCAGTGGGAGCATCTTGCATGCTTACTTGACCTTGAGCAGGGATTACATGCTATTGGAGCAGTCTATGTCATTGAGCAGTTACAGATATATTGAGACTTTGGGATTATACTCTGACAATTAGATGTTGCATTGAGTATATGTCTTGGTTCGCAGGATGCTTATGAGCTCTCAGTTTTGGATCCGCTTTCTTTTGACCAGACACCTATTTGTGTCAGGTTTTGGCAGTTGCAGGTACATTTTGCCTAGATTGTCTGGGGGTGTGCCTCTTACTGACAGATGCTATTTGACATCTCTCAATGTTATGCTCATGTATTTTCACTGTCATTTGGCTTTGCTTTGTCCTCTTTATGCCGGCTTTGGACCTAGCATTGTTTAGTTGACATTAGATCTAGTTTTGGGACAGTTTGCTCTCATTATTGCAGTTCTGAAATTTATTACTGCAAGCATTTATTGGTGGACTGAGCAATATTTTTCATGCTGAAATATCCTGATTTGGTGTACCACACCTAGTACTAAGTGGCCATCATCTTTTGGCACACTTTTCTCGCCATTTGGAGCTCATTTCAGTGGATTTTGGGCATTTTTTGCAGTAAAATAGCCAGCAGTTTTACATTGTCTGTGCATTTCTAGCCTACATTATGGCGTCCTCTTCGACTGATAATGCCATATTTAACATCACAAAGTTGGATGGTACCAACTACTCTTATTGGAAGAGTCAAATTTGGCAGGTCTTGGTGCAGAAATCTCATATTAAGCCACTTCGGTTGAGCGGGGAGCAGCCTGAAACTATGGACAATGACGACTGGCTTGAACTTGATGAGCTATGCAAGTCCACGATTGTATTGTCTCTCACTGAACAGGTACATTATAATGTATTTGAGGAAGCACAGAGTGCATGGGATCTATGGAATAAGATCAAGAATCTTTATGATAAGAAAAGTCAGGCGAGTCAGATGTATTGGTTGAAGTAGCTTATGAATCTGCGCATGAAGGATAATGCGACTATGTCTGCTCACTTGAGCCAGTTCCATACTATACTGAAGAACCTAACTTCGCAGGATATCACCTTTGGAGAGGAAGTAACTGCTCTTTTCTTGCTTGGGACTCTAAATGAGTCATGGGATGTATTCCGCACTGCCCTATGTGCCTCTAGTGCTACTCTGAAACTGAATGATGTTGAGAGTGCTCTTCTGCAGGAAGAGGTTAATCGTAAAAACTTGGATGCCTCTCGTGTTTCACATGCTTTGACAGTTAGAGGCAGGAATGACAGGAATGATCGTGGTCATGGCCGTGGCCGTGATTCGCAGAAGGGTCGGTCTAAATCTCGTGGAAAGTCACGTAGTAAGTCGCGTGGGTGCAACGCTAATGTCACTTGTCATCATTGTGGGAAAAAGGGCCATATCAGACCACAGTGTCATGAGTTGCGCAATGAGAAGCGCAAGGATAAGGGGAAAGAGAAAGTGCAAGAGAAGTCCTCTGATCGCAGCATAGTACCTGCGAAGTCCAGCGTCAAGATTGAGGAAATTAATGTCACGCAGACCGAGGATTCCGATGGTGGTGATGAGTTCATACTTGCAGCTAGTTCTTCTGATGCCTCACACTTGACTGAGACACCTAGTATGTATGCACAGTGCTGGTTATTGGATTCAGGTGTGTCCTTCCATGTGACGCCTTACCTGAGTGGTTTCACTCTTAACGTACTGTATCTAGATCAATTAGACTTGGAGATGACATGTCTCTTGATATTGTGGGCTGTGGAGATATTCAGTTGCAGTTTTGCACTGGCAGTTCCTTTTTGCTGAGGGGTGTACGTCATGTACCTGCGCTTACGCGCAGTCTTATGTCTGCAGGACAGTTGGATGATGGAGGGTTTCATGTCTATTTTGGAGATTCTGCTTGGAAGATTACTAGAGGCAGACTTATGCTTGCTAGAGGCGCCAAGACTGGTAGCCTCTATCCTCTTGTTGTATCTGGGTCTTCTATAGACCATGTCTTGGCAGTGGGCTCTATCGCACATGTATCACTTTGGCATGCCCATTTGGGGCATATGTCTTTGAAGGGAATGAAAATGTTATCTGGTTTGCAGTATCTTCCGCCTTTGGACTATGCACGTTTTGACTCGTGTGATCATTGTCTTTATGGTAAGCAAAATAGGTCTACGCATAAGAAATCGGGTAGGCCATGCATGAGTGAGCCCTTGGCTTTGGTGCATTCAAATGTTTGTGGGCCCATGCCATGTATGTCTATGGGTGGCGCAAAGTACTTTGTTACCTTCATTGATGATTTTTCTAGGAAAGTGTGGGCTTATCCCATAAAGCAAAAGTCCGATGTCTTGGCAGTCTTTCAGCATTTGCTTGCTCTTGTTGAGAACCAGACTGGGTATAGGCTGAAATGCCTTAGGAATGACAATGGGGGAGAATATGTCTCATGTGCTTTTGAGCAGTTTTGTGATGACAGGGGTATTAAGCGCCAGTTGACCGCCCCTTACACCCCACCCCAGAATGGTTTGGCTGAGCACATGAACAAGACTATTCAGGAGCGTGTCCGCTCTATGCTTAGCCATGCAGGCCTACCACAGAGCTTTTGGACTCAGGCAGTTAGTACGGCAGTGCATGTCATAAACTGATCGCCTTCAAGTGGATTAAATTTCCAGGTTGCAGAGGAAGTTTGGGCTGGTAAGCCACCCTCTTAAACGCATCTCCATGTCTTTGGATGTGAGGCATTCTGCCATGTGCCCAAGGACAAGAGGAGTAAGTTGGATCCAAAGAGCATTAAATGCATCTTTCTTGGTTATGGTGATTCAGGAGAGATGGGCTATCGCCTATGGGATCTGCAGGCGCGGAAAATAGTACGCAACCATGATGTAGTCTTCCATGAAGACAAGATGCAAAGGCAGCCTGAGAAGCCTGAGTGATCTTTCAGGAGGAGCCTAGAGCTCTTGCACAGCCAGTTGGACAGTCTACAGCTGCAGCAGATACTCATGGTCAGGGTGTTGGCCAGGCCACTGGGCAGGCAGCAGAGCCTGCAGTGAGACGATCTGCTAGAGACAGATGTCCACCTAATAGATTTCAGCCCTCTATGCATTATGTTTTGGTTACAGATGCAGGAGAGCCTTTTACTTATGATAAGGCTATGCGCAGGGGTGACAGTCACTCCTGGGAGAGGGCTATGCAGTCTGAGATCGACTCCTTGTATAAGAATGAAACTTGGGATTTGGTTTCCTTGCCTAAGGGCAAGAAGGCTTTGCCATGCAAGTGGGTGTACATGCTGAAAAGTACCCCTGGACACCCCAAGCCGGCATACAAGGCTAGACTGGTAGCAAAGGGTTTTAAGCAAGAGCATGGTGTAGACTTTGATGAAGTCTTTTCTCCTGTGGTTAAGATGACCACCCTGCAGGGAGCACCTAGTGTGCAAGTTGAAGAAAAGTCTTTATGGCTTGAAGCAGGCACCTAGGGAATGGTATCATAAGTTTGATGCCTTTATGCAGTCACAGGGCTACAACTGGAGTCCTATGGATCCGTATCTTTACACGAAGAAAACCCGTGATGGTTCATTGCTTATTTTGGTACTCTATGTGGATGATATGCTGATAGCAGGGAAAGATCATGATGAGCTAGATGCTCTTAAATCTCGACTGAAGAAGAGCTTTGAGATTAAGGATTTGGGACAGGCCTCTCACATCCTTGGTATGCGCATTAGACGTGACAGGCATCAGGGACTCGTCTACTTGTCACAGAGGGAGTATATTCATAAAGTCCTTGAGCGCTTCCGCATGCAAGACGTAAAGCCTATTGGATGTCCATTGCCTTCTTATGTGAAGATATCATAGGCCGATTGTCCGCAAACAGATGAACAGAGGGTCGAGATGGCCCAGATCCCTGATGCTTCAGCCTTGGGCAGTTTGATGTATGCCATGATAGCCACTCGTCCAGATATTGCCTTTGCAGTTGGTGTTGTGGCACGCTATAGGGCTACACCTGGTAGGAAACATTGGGATATCATGAAGGGTATCATGAGGTACCTGAAGGGCACAACATATATGTATATTTGCTATGGCAGCCACGATACAGGGGTCATGGGGTACACTGAATCCGATTATGTAGGACATGAAGATAGTAGGAAGTCCACTTCTGGCTATGTATTCACCTATGCTGGATGTGTTGTCTCTTGGATGTCCCAGGTTCAGAAGTGTACGGCTTTGTCTACCACTGAGGCTGAGTATGTTGCAGCCACACTGAGGCTTGCAAGGAGGCCATATGGCTAGGCCGTCTAGTTGCTGACCTTGGGATTGATGCTATACCTATACTACATTCGGATTCTATGAGTGCCATTCAGTTGGCTAAGAATCCGGTCTTCCATGCGAAGACGAAACACATTGAGGTGAGGTATCATTTCATACGTGGTGTCATGGAGGACAAGTCTGTTGACCTTGTCAAGATCTCCACTGACGAGAATCCTGTAGATCTGCTCACGAAAAGCCTCACTACTGAGCACTTTGCCTTCCTCAAGCAATTGATGGGCGTTGGATGAGATGTTGCCTTTCCTCATCCCTTGTACCTATGTACAATTGTATTGTCTTTTTTCTTTCCTTTTCTCTCTCACTGGGGCAGATTCGTCTTTCAGTGGGAGGTTGTTGGGGTAAAGGCGCCTCCGCTGTGCCACCCCATGTATTACTACACTGACAGTACCCGTCACTGCACACTGCAGGTGGCGGGCGCCCGTCACGTCACTTTATTCTTTACATTCATTTTAGTGACTAGTAAATAAAGGAAGGCCCGGTCACACATTGTGACTATTGGAGTTCCCATTTCTTGTCTCTCTCTTTCTTGCTCTTGCTCTCCCGCCATAGCTCGTGTGCAAGCTTCGATCCATCTCACCTTTCAATTCACAACTTCACATAGCCAAGGTAGAACTTATCCTAACGTAACCTTACATTCTAATTAGGATTCTTCTCCTCATAAAGAAGTGTTGAGTACATCTCTTATAACATGTTAAGCAAGGCATAAATTTCCCGTTTGGGCTGTCTTACCTAACATAAGTGAAATTCCTTAAAGAAATATATTGTGCCAATAACTCAACGAGATGACTTATAGGACTCTTAAATAGACAATCAGTTTCTATAACAAGTGTTACTCAACTCTTAACCTTATCGCATTTGACCATAACTATATTGAATGCGCATAAAGACATATGTACAATAACATTTGCCAATTAATTCTAACATGATTCTATGACTTAGAATCTCAATTAATCTAGCTGCAATTCATAATAACGATTAATTATTTATGCTTGTACTAATATGTTTTCTAGATGAGTTATCAATTCGTGTAAGTGAAGAATATGAAAGCTAATATCTTATGTAATTATTTTATATAGCAAAATAATAGTCTAGTAATGAATAACCTGGTTTAGCAACATGACAACATTAGGAATTTTGTCTTTACTCGCGCTTGCATTAGCCACACCTGATGTTCCATTGGTAGTGGCAACGCACCAACAACCTTGGGCACTCCCGTATTTCTAGTAATACCCATTGCTTGATCGGTTACGGTGGTTCCCATGGTCTTTCCACTTCGTCGCTTTGGAGCCATCGTCCACGAGTGTTTTGAGAGATAGGGAAGGTGGAATAGATTCGAGATGAGAGAGCGTAAGAGAATATGGCTTAGTTGAAGATCGAGACAAGGGAATTGAGCTCTCTCTCTCTCTCTCTCTCTCTCTCTCTCTCTCTCTCTCTCTCTCTCTCTCTCTCTCTCTCTCTCTCTCTCTCTCTCTCTCTCTCTCTCTCTCTCTCTCTCTCTCTCTCTCTCTCTCTCTCTCTCTCTCTCTCTCTCTCTCTCTCTCTCTCTCTCTCTCTCTCTCTCTCTCTCTCTCTCTCTCTCTCTCTCTCTCAGCTCCTTTCGCAGTCTCTTGAAGGGATATCCTCCTATCTCTATCTCTCTACCTCTCTATCGCAGCCTCTCGGGGTCTCCTTGTATCTCTCTAACTGTCCCTATGCCTCTTATTTATAGTGAATTGGAAAAGAGGGGTTGTGGCTGAGAAGTGAAGGTCTTTGTAGAGGGGATCTTGGAAAATTTAGTGATTTGATTCTTAGATCATAAATCTGATGGTTCCATTGGCTCCAAAAGGGGGGTAAAACTCCAAGACACTTGATTGAAAAACTTTAAGTTCACTCCTTCTTCTTCTCCCTATTTGAAGTGATGTTTTCTGTTTGTAGACTGTGATCGCGATGCGATTTCACCAATCTCTCTCTTCTTTTTATTGTTATTATAAAATCTTTAAAACTAACTAACACGTCACTTGTCTTTTCTTATAAATGACATCTAGTTCTAGAAATCTCCATATATTTCTTTAAGATAATATCTAAAATATCTAAAATATACTAGTCTTATCCAAAAATCTGATATTTTTAAACCATCTGTACTATACACGTTAACACTAGTGATTAATATAGCTCATAACTCTCCTTCACGTTGTAACTTCCATGAAGGGTGGCTACAATCCTTGTTAATTCAAAAAAAAAAAAATCAAGTTACGATTCTCAGTTTTATTTATTTTTAATGTTAGTTAGTTATTAACGTTAGCTAGTTATTAACATTAGTTAATTTTTTTACTTTAGTTAGTAACCTTACTAACTTATTAATTAACTAACTAACTAACTTTTATTGCCTGAAAATATTACATCCTCCTCCCCTTAGAGAAATTGAGATGTTCTCATCTCGAGAGAAACTGTGGGTATTGTTGATGAAGACCATTCTCATCTATCCATGAAGCGTCTTCTTCATGATAATCCTTCCACTGGACAAGGTATTCTCTAAGGGTTCTACCCCCAATCTTCTCTCCCTTACATCAACTACTCTATCAAGTTGTAGCTCAAGGACTCCTTGGCTAGGTATTACAACTTGTTGATCCTCAAGGATATGGTTAGGGTTAGCTACATATGCTTTCAATAAGCTAACATGAAATACATTGTGGATCTTTATATTCTCAGGGAGTTGTATCTTGTAAGCACTTGGTCCTAAGCACTTGAGAATCTTATAGGGTCCACAATATCTTGGACTTAGCTTCTTAAATTCTCCTAAAGATAAAGAACTCTTCTTTGGATGGACATGGATGAAGACCATGTTTTCCTCTTTGAAGATTTGTTCTTGCCTTTTCAGATCAGCATATGCCTTTTGTTGGTCCTTGCCAGCTTGAATATCATGTTTGATAATCTTGATTTGATCATCCATTTCTTCTAACATTTTCCTCGAGGCTTTTGCCCGTAGAGTAGGATCAGAAAAATTGAGTGGCATATGACAATCTTGACCATATAGTGCTTGAAATGAAGTCATCTGAATACCTCGATGATAGGAGCCATTATAAGCAAATTCCACTAAGGATAGATACCGAATCCACCTTTTAGGTTCCTTGCTGCAATACGCATGCAGAATATCCTCAATTACTTGATTAACTCATTTTGTCTGCCCACATTAGTTTGTGGATGATACATAGTACTGAAACAAAGTTGGGTTCCAATGGCTTCAAATAAACTCTTTCATAAGTGTGATGTGAAAAGAGAATCATGATCACTGATGATCCTTTTAGGTAACCCATGTAACCTAAAAATCTCTTTTACGAAAACTCTAGCAATATCTGAAGATTTGTAATTGGTTTTTGTTGGAATAAGATGATCGATCTTTGTTAGCATGTCTACTATCACCATTATTCAATTATGTCCTCCTTGTACAGAAGGTAACCCAACTACAAAGTCCATGCTATTAAATTCCCATTTCATCTGGGGAATGTCAAGTGGCTAGATTTTTCTTGGTAATTTGACACGTTTAGATTTTACCATTTGGCAATTTAGACATTCAGTGACATACTTAAGTACATCACCCTTGAGTTTTTGCTAGTAATAGCTTTTCCTAACAGTATTAAGGGTTTTTGCATACCTCGAGTATCCTGAAAAAGGAGAATCATGTGCTTCCCAAAGTATCCTTCTCTTGAGAGTCTGACTTGAAGGAATGCATAGTCTCATTCTGAAATAAACAAGTCCTTCCTCTTCATCTATTGAGAATTCTTGATAGTTAGTCTTGAGTTTGGGATCTTGTTCCTTATTTTGAACTTCCCAAAACAATTGTTGATAGTCTGGGTTCTTATTTGCTTCATCCTTGCTCAACTCGATGATAGGATTAATTGGCATTGATACCATTGTAGCTAGAGTTTCTACGCTAGACTCGTTCTTCAATGATAAGAGCATTAAGGAAGGCTTTACGGCTAAGGGCATCTACTACTACATTTTCTTTACCAAGTCTAGACTTAATTTCAAAGTCATACTCTTGTAGAGTCTCGATCCAACATCGTTGCCTCATATTAAGATCAGGTTGAGTAAATATCCACTTAAGACTTTTATGATCTATTGTAATATCCCGATTCGCTTATAAAAGCACGCGCGTGAACCTGTCTCAAATGAATATGAAAAAATGGGAGAAATGATTTTTTTTTTTAATTCCCCCCTTATCCCTCCAGCCGAATGACGAGCTGGAGGGGGAGGGGAATAGAAGGAGCCATTAAGCTCCTTGGTGGAGCCTTATGGAGGGAGGGGGAACATGCGTGATGACACACAGGGAGGGAAGATCCCCCTCCCCTCCACTATCTAAATGAGGGGGGGCCGCTAGAGATGAGGGAGGCTGGAGCCGTGAGGAATAGAGGAAGCTGGGGGAAGAGCCGTGACGCTGCTGTAGAGAAGGAGAGTGAGGGACGGGATGCTGCAATCACCAAGACGGAGAGGAACAGAGATTGTCATGAGGCTACCAAAGACAGTCGTGAGGGAGGAGGATCGTCACTAAAGATCTGTCTCGGCCATCATTTTGCCCTGGTTCAAGCCGCCATAAACAAAATCGTCTAAGCTTTCCCCCCTCCCACGTGGAAGCTTTAGAAGCTTCCTGGGGGGAAGCTTCTAAAGAACCTTCTTAGTCCCCCTTTCACCCCCCCTTATGCTTTTTTTTTAAACCCCCTTTGTCCCCCCCCCCCCCGGGTTTAATCCTCCCTAAGCCCCCTTGTTCCCCCCCCCCCCCCCCGAGTTTAATTGCCCCCTAAACCCCCTTTGTTCCCCCCCCCCCCCCCCGAGTTTAATTCCCCCCTAAACCCCCCTTTGTTCCCCCCCCCCCCCCCCCCCCGCGGGTTTAATCCCTCTAAAGTCCTTTTTTCCCTTTTTCCCCCCCGGTTTTAAACCCCCCTCATAACTCTCATTTTCCCACAACTCCCTAAGCTTTCTTCCTAATCCCCCGTATCCCCATTATTATTTTCCCCCCGAACCTAAAAAACCAAACCATCATCATGGCCTCGGATGGTATCCCGTAAGGGAAAAATAGCCGTGAGATAAAAGATAGGGAGGGAAAGTAAAGGGAGTGAAAAGAAGGAGTGAAGGAGGAAGAGTGGGAAAAAGACAAAAGAAAGGGAAGGAAGGAGAAGATGGTGGAATTCCAGAAGAAAGAGGAAAAGGCTATCTCACATTCGAACTACGATGCCGCCGAAGAAAGACCAAGGTGTAGCTGTGGGAGGGTCATCCCCCGGTATCCATGTGGATATCTCACCTCAAAGCTAGGTTTTTCTTCCTAGCGTTAATTCGGTTTTAAGTCGATCATGCAAAGAAAAATTGTTAAGGATAGGATATTCGAGTTATTTGTAACGAAGGAGTTTAGCTTATGAATGACAATGTATAAAACTTAGCTTTCTTCAAATTGCATCAATCATTATAAATTACGAGCAAGATTAACCATTTACTATAGTAATATATTCCTAAGATGTAGAAATTATATCTTGCACCATTAGTCTTATTCCTTTCGCAACGAATCGTTGTAAATGGTTAAATTCATGAAAGGTTTCTTTCGATGCTCAAATTACTAGGAAGTTATCTTGAATATTTGCACATCTTAGCAAGGCAAGTGTTGTTAGTTGGCATGAGCTCATCTTTAAGGAAAACGGAAGTTAAATTAAACTATATTGACTAGGAAGTAAATTGTCACAAGGATAGCAAAACCATGACAAGACGATCAATATTACCTTCCAAAAGATAACTGAACCAATCTAAACATAGAAACATTCACACCCTAAACACTTGACTACTTTCCTTACTGTAGGGACAATAAATTTGTAAAGATAAGAAACTAGGGTTGGCCCTAAGGTTCTTAAAAGAAGAAACCCTAGGCTTGACATACGTTAGCTTAAAGAATCTAAACAGATTATTCCATCACAGGACTTGCGCAACAAGTATGAAATCATTTAGTCTTGTGATTGATTCACAAGGAGAAAGGGGTAAAAGAAGGGTAAAAACCCTCATCAAGGACGGCAGATCCCTACGTAGGTTATCTTGCAAAAAAAAAGATGTATTTTTGGATATCCTTCTAAATAAGGAGAGTTGTAAACGAGAAACTAGCATATCTAAGCCACTTTAGGGTTAACCAAATTGGGTATGCCCTACACCGGAATGTAAAAGATCTTGCCAAGACACCTTGGGAACGAGTGCTATTACACTCAAAAGGAAAGAACACTTCCTTAGCAGTTTGCCAAACAACTCGGTTGATTAACGGAAATGTTTGTGCTTGCTAGTGATTTTAGAGCTCTATTTGAATTATGAATTACAAATTAAATGAGTACCTATACTTCAGGTTAAAGGCCTGAAGGGAAAGGCAGCTTCAGTTACCCCCGACTGCCTGCCTGACCCTAACCAAGGGGGTTGTTGACCGCGCCGGGAACGTGGACCAAACCCACCGCGAGAGGTCTCTCCGTTGAGTTCTACTTGGAGCAGGAGAACATTTGGGTGCCAGGGGGGGCTCTGGCCGTAAATCCCTCGCCTTCCGGGTCCTACACAAGAGGCTAACATGACTCGGGATTGGATCTCGAGGCCCGCATACTAGTTGACGGGTGGAAGCTTGGAATAGTGATCCCTGGAGATTACTGGATAGCCTTCGGGCAGATTATGGACAAGCCTACGGGCGGAACTCCTTGTATTTCAAAGATAAAATGATGAAATGTTAAAAGAACTTGCTTGATGTTGTTTTTCTATGTCACGTGATAAGATTACGTGAAGGAACCAGTGCTTAACAAGGTTAATTAAAGAAGCTGATTGTTATATGTCAAATTAATGTGTTAGATAATTACAAAACTAAAACAAACCGAGGAAAGTGCGGAGGATGGGCCATGGGTCCGTCCTACGGTTGGGTGGTCCCGGTTAGCTGGGAACTTTTCTCAAAAATCTCGAAGAACAGCGGAATGATCATCATCATCAAAACGAATAACGAGAACGATGACCTAAAGTTATGTCTTACCCGATTTACGTTGTTTTAGGGGAACGGAATGGGACTATGCCTTATGGCAAAGAGGTTGAGCTTTGCATCCCTCTCGTTTCACATTCTCCTTGAACCAAGTGCAACGTGAATCCGCTTCGGACCTGGCGTTTCTGCGTAAAGTAGTTCGCTCGGGTCTGACGCTAGTTGCTGTTAGCTAATGACCCATCAGGAAAACCCTAATTCCGGTCGATCCTAAGTGGGAACGGCCAGGATACTTCCACTACGTGGCAGATGCGAAAAGACCTAGATCGCAAAACCCGTAACATTCCACGGGAGTGCCGGGCGGAGCTTTCTAGACATCCTTTCCGATGGACTACTAAGACGTGTCTTGGATGATACTAGGGGACACGTTACAAGTTGGTATCAGAGCCGACCAACAACGGAATTGTTTTTATAAAATGAAGTAAAGAAATTGTTGCTGTCCAAACATTTTTTCATCTTCAATGCTGTCTTGCAGAACTATGAAGCGTGGAACAAGTTTTTGGCGTTTCGGATCATGTTTATGACTGCAATGCATTCTCCCCTTTATAGACAAAGAATTGGGATGATGAACATCCTGGAGCAGATTTATAATCCATCACCTTTATACATAGAACGAAGATGGACGGGGTCTTCAGGAATCTACTATATAGCCGCCCACCGGTTTGCTTATCTACAGGCCAACCTAAAGAGGATCAAGTGGTTGGAAGACTTGAAAGTCGTGAAGCTGTTCATTTTTGTGGAAGCTCATGTAAATTCGACTTTACATATTCAAGGTCGGAGGGTTGAAATGAACTCATATGTATATGAGGAAGTAACCCGTGTAATCCTAGCCGACAGGATTAAAGTGTTGGGCCACCATGAGAAGTATGGATTCCAACGGAAAGGGTATCCTGAACTTCCAATGAATTATCAATTCCTAAAGATCCATGACCCAAAACCCTACTATTACACAGTTCCTGTAGACAAATGCAATACAACGTTGTTCTCCCCAAACTGAATGTAATGATTGGATTATCATCACACGGAACGTTGTATAAGGCTATGCCCATGTAAATACAAATAAAGACTTCTTTTTATCAATATCTCGCTGTGCATAAGAGTTGTTAAAAAGTTAAGTAGCTTCATTATTTACGAGATAGCTGAACTAAAAATGAAAGATAAGCCATCGTCAATTATCATATAATAGCGTTAAGAAAACTTTTATCCAGGCACAACCCCAGGTACAGGTTCCAAATTCGCCTCCTACATCAAGTACTGATGTTACCCAGGAGAAGAAGTTCCTCCTCAAGCAGATAAAGCCACCCGAGTTTGACGGGTGAGGCAGATTCGTCCATGTTGATGCTAAAATTTGGATTGAATCCATGGAGGATTACTTTGAAGCAGTTGGTACTGTACCTACCAATCAAGCCATGCTCGCCAAGTTAAAACTCACCGACGAAGCTAGACTTTGGTGGAAGCAATGGTGCAGGGATCAAGGGACTTCAGAGGGGTCCGTTACATGGGAGAAGTTGAAGAAAGCCGTGCAGGGAAGATATTTGCCACCTGCATATCGTACGCAGAAAATGAATGAGTTCTACGAGCTAAAACAGCTAGGACTCACTCTTGACGCATATTACTCTAAATTCGTCTCACTTTTAAAGTATGCGCCACAGATTGACATGACACAGCGGGTGTCCAAATTTTGTGCGGGCTTAAATCCACCCGTAAATACCTGTCTCGAATCTATGCGTCCATCAGATCTTCAGGATGCACTCATTCGAGCAGCGCCTATAATTCAGGAGGTGCAAGCTAGACCAAGGGGTAACAAAACTTAGTCCTATAGTGACCCGAACAGAGAAGCATTCAGACCTCAAATGAAGAGAGTTCAAGGTCACAATTAGGGACAAAGGAAGAAAGCAAGGACAAATAACGTCAACAACTTTGTTCCTACTCAAAGTAATGGCCGAAACCTCCGATGTTTCCACTGCAACGAAGCCGATCACTTCAAGAGGCAATGTCCCAAGCTCAGCGGAGGACATCGTCAAACGCCTTTCCAAGGTGCAGGCCGCGGTCAAGGAGCCGCCACCCATGGAAGAGGAAGAACCGCTTGCATTGCCAATAGGCAAAGATGCGAAGAAGAAGAAGAGGAAGATCCGACTATGGAAGCTGAATTCGAAAGAGCGACCGTTCATGCCGCTTTACACAAGAAAGGGCCGAATCGCCAGTTCTCGGTGATTCAGATACCGTCGGACTATCAAGGTAAGGTTTCAAAACCTTGATTGATTGTGGCAGTACACATTCCTTTATCTCACCAGCATGTGCAAAAAGATTAGGAATAGCCACAGTAGAAGCACCTATCCTGCTTGTGGAATTGGCAAATGGTCGTGAGGTAACTTGTACCAGGCAAACTGCTAAGGTGGAATTCTTTCTGGGAGGAAAGAAGACTTCAGTCAAATTCAGAGTCATGAATTTAGGTATCCATGAGTGTCTACTTGGGATGGATTGGCTTAAGCCTAATGATGCCCACATCCACTGTGGAAAGGGTCAAGTTTCCTTTTGAAACTCTGAAAGGGAATTTGTCACAACTCAAGGTGAGGTAGGAGTGCCAAAAATCCAATTAGCCAAAGTATCTCGGATCATAAAAGTAGTCAGAAAAGGATTACCCGTTTACCTTATCAAACTCAACAAGTTAGATCAAAAGCAAGAGTCCCATGAAGGACCTTCTTGGCTAAAGGAATACGCTGACATATTCCCTGAGGAATTGATTGAACTTCCGCCTCCAAGAGAAGTAGATCATGAGATTAGGCTAGTGCCTGGAGCTGCACCAATTGCAAGGAGACCTTATAGAATGTCCATACCGGAAGCAATTGAGTTGAAGGAACAACTCAAGCAATTGTTGGATCAGGGTTACATCTGCCCTAGCAACTCACCATGGGGAGCTCCAGTACTATTCCAGAAAAAGAAAGATAGGACACTTCGACTATGTATTGATTACCGAGGGTTGAATCAATCAACAGTCAAGAACAAGTATCCTATTCCTAGAATAGATGAGCTTCTTGATCGTCTTCAGGGTGCAAAGATCTTCTCCAAGATTGATCTCAGGTCAGGTTACTATCAGATAAGGATCAAGGAAGAAGATATTCCAAAAACGGCCTTCAATACAAGATATGGGCACTTTGAGTTCTTGGCTATGTCATTCGGGCTTACAAATGCACCTACCACCTTCAATAGATTAATGTAGGATGTTTTTAGACCATATCTTGATGATTTCGTGCTTGTCTTCTTCGATGACACTTTAGTCTATTCCAAACAGGAAGAAGATCATGAACCTCAACTTTGGATTGTCCTTGAGACAATGAGGTCTCATAAGCTGTATGCAAAAATGAAGAAGTGTGCATTCTTCAAGAGTCAAATTGAATATCTGGGATTCATAGTATCATCAGAAGGAATATCAGTAGACCCAGCCAAAGTCAGAGATGTGCTTGAATGGCCAATACCAGTATCCGTCAAAGAGATACGTAGCTTTCTTGGATTAACAGGATGGTATAGGGTCTTCATCAAAAACTATGCTTTGATTGCAGCACCTCTTACAGACTTACTAAAGAAGCAGACTTCCATTACATGGTCAACTTCCGAACAAAATAGCTTCGACAAATTGAAGCAAAGTTTGGTATCAGCACCTATTCTAAAACTTTCTGACCTCAATAAGGAGTTCGAGGTAGTAACTGATGCTAGCATTCTTGCCTTGGGGTGTGTACTTATGCAGGAAGGTCATCCAGTAGCATACTCTTCAAGGAAATTGAAGAGTCATGAAAAGAATTATGCCACGCATGATCTGGAGTTATTAGCTGTCATCCATGCTCTAAAGCTTTGGAGACACTACCTGTTGGGTAACAAGTTTACTCTAGTAACTGATCATAAGAGTCTCAAATGGATTTTTACCCAGAACGAGCTCAACATGAGGCAACGTCGGTGGATTGAAGTATTGGAGGAATATGATTTTGAACTCAAGTACCGACCAGGGAAGGAGAATGTAGTTGCCGATGCACTCAGTCGCAAGGCATTCCTAAATTCCCTAATCTTGCAGAATCCATCAACGGCCAGATCTCTGGCTACAAAGGTATCTATGCCAAACAACCCTATACTTGAACTAGGTAGAGAGGAACCATACCATGATTTGGCCTACCAAACAATGATAAAGGAAATATCTACCAAGGAGCAGAATCAGAAGTCGCAAGCTAAGTATCAGGAATTTTCCATTGATAATGGACTTGTCTACTATAGAACAAGGCTGTGTATACCAGCAAGCCAGTCACTTAAGCAGAAAATATTATGGGAAGCTCATGATTCTCCTTTTTCAGGACATCCTGGCTATGCTAAGACTCTTAATGTAGTTAGAAAGAGCTACCATTGGGAGAGGCTTAAAGGTGACGTTCTCAAGTATGTCACTGAGTGTTTGTCTTGCCATCGTATCAAAGCCGAACATGTCATGATGCCAGGGAAACTGCAACCGCTTGACATTCCCCAAATGAAATGGGAATTCATCAGTATGGATTTCGTTGTGGGCTTACCCCAAGTCCAAGGAGGATACAATTCCATTATGGTTGTGATTGACATGCTTACCAAGGTTGCACACCTGATTCCAGTAAAGACAAACTATAAATCCTCCGACATTGCAAGATTATTTATCAAGGATATATTCAAGCTACATGGGTTACCTAGAAGAGTCATTAGCGATCAAGATTCTCTCTTCACATCACACTTCTGAAGAGCTATCTTTGAAGCTATTGGGACTCAACTCTGTTTTAGCACCGCCTACCATCCCCAAATGGATGGCCAAACAGAGCGAGTAAATCAAATCATTGAGGATATGCTTAGGGCATACTGCTGTCGAGAGCCGAAGAGGTGGATTCAATACTTGCCATTAGTTGAATTTGCCTACAATGCTTCTTACCAGCAGAGCATTCAAATGACCCCTTTCCAGGCATTGTATGGTCATGATTGTCGAAGTCCCCTAAACTTTTCTGATCCAACCCTAAGAGTTTAAGCTTCAAGACAAATGTTGGAGGACATGGATGATCAAATAAGGTCAATAAGACAAGACATACAAGCGGCCAAGGATAGGCAAAAGGCATACGCAGATTTGAAACTTCAAGATAGAGTCTTCGAAGAAGGAGACATGGTCTTCATTCGGGTACGCCCTAAAAAGAGTTCTCTATCCCTAGGAGAATGCAAGAAGCTAAGTCCAAGGTATTGTGGGCCATATAAAATCCTCAAATGCCTAGGACCCAATGCTTATAGATTGCAACTCCCTGAGAACCTAAAGGTTCACAATGTATTCCATATCAGCCTATTGAAAAAATATGTACCCAATCCTAATCATGTACTTGATGACCAAAAAATTGTAATGCCTAGTCAAGGAGTCCTTGAACTAAGGCCAGATAGGATCTTAGATGTTAGGGAAAGACAGTTAAGATCTAGAACCCTGAGAGAATGCCTCGTCCAATGGAAAGATTATCCCGAAGAGGATGCCACTTGGATAGATGAAAGCTCTCTCAACCATCAATATCCCCAGTTTATCTCGAGATTAGGACTCCTGGGGGGAAGCTTCTAAAGAACCTTCTTAGTCCCCCTTTCACCCCCCCTTATGCTTTTTTTTTTAACCCCCTTTGTCCCCCCCCCCCTCGGGTTTAATCCTCCCTAAGCCCCCTTGTCCCCCCCCGCCCCCCCCGAGTTTAATTCCCCCCTAGACCCCCTTTGTTCCCCCCCCCCCCCCCGGGTTTAATCCCTCTAAAGTCCTTTTTTCCCTTTTTCCCCCCCGGTTTTAAACCCCCCTCATAACTCTCATTTTCCCACAACTCCCTAAGCTTTCTTCCTAATCCCCCGTATCCCCATTATTATTTTCCCCCCGAACCTAAAAAACCAAACCATCATCATGGCCTCGGATGGTATCCCGTAAGGGAAAAATAGCCGTGAGATAAAAGATAGGGAGGGAAAGTAAAGGGAGTGAAAAGAAGGAGTGAAGGAGGAAGAGTGGGAAAAAGACAAAAGAAAGGGAAGGAAGGAGAAGATGGTGGAATTCCAGAAGAAAGAGGAAAAGGCTATCTCACATTCGAACTACGATGCCGCCGAAGAAAGTCCAAGGTGTAGCTGCGGGAGGGTCATCCCCCGGTATCCATGTGGATATCTCACCTCAAAGCCAGGTTTTTCTTCCTAGCGTTAATTCGGTTTTAAGTCGATCATGCAAAGAAAAATTGTTAAGGATAGGATATTCGAGTTATTTGTAACGAAGGAGTTTAGCTTATGAATGACAATGTATAAAACTTAGCTTTCTTCAAATTGCATCAAGCATTATAAATTACGAGCAAGATTAACCATTTACTATAGTAATATATTCCTAAGATGTAGAAATTATATCTTGCACCATTAGTCTTATTCCTTTCGCAACGAATCGTTGTAAATGGTTAAATTCATGAAAGGTTTCTTTCGATGCTCAAATTACTAGGAAGTTATCATGAATATTTGCACATCTTAGCAAGGCAAGTGTTGTTAGTTGGCATGAGCTCATCTTTAAGGAAAACGGAAGTTAAATTAAACTGTATTGACTAGGAAGTAAATTGTCACAAGGATAGCAAAACCATGACAAGACGATTAATATTACCTTCCAAAAGATAACTGAACCAATCTAAACATAGAAACATTCACACCCTAAACACTTGACTATATGGACAGAGAGGTCGAGCAGTGCATCCCTCTCGTTTCCCATTCTCTTTGAACCAAGTGTGGTATGGATCCGCTTCTGATTGGGTATGTCTACATAAAGTAGGATGCCCAAAACCCGACGCTAGAATGCTGTCAGGAGACCTTGACAACTAGGAACCCAGATTTTAGGTCGATCCTAGTGGGTTTGGCTGCGAACGTTCCGTTGTGAGGCAGTCTCAAGAAACCCTAGGCGGCAAACCCCAGAACATTCCATGGGAGTGCTGGGCGGCGACGCTTAGATTTGTTTCTCGATGGACCGCTAAAACGTGCTTGGACAGCCAATAGACAGGCACGTTACACCCATGGTCGTTCTTTTGTACTCCCAACTCAAGGAGTCTTCCAAGCACATATTAGCATTATAAGAGGCCATTCTTTTATACTTGTGGCCTAACGAGTCTTCCATGCACTCAATTCCACTCTCTTCATTCCCCATGACCACCCTTTTATACTCCAGGCACAAGGAGTTTTCCAAGCCTTGTATTTACATCACAAGAGGACATTCTTTTATACTCTTGACTTAAGGAGTCTTCCCCTACCACAACATCACTAAACTCAATTGAATCCCTACAAGGCATACCAAAAACACATGGTCCCAATTCATTTATGCTCACTGCGCCCAACGAGTGCTCCACACACTTCACATCATCATTGTCCACTCCTATCCACTCCAACACACGAGGAAAATTAGCATGCAATGGTTCATTTGACTCCTACTCCTTGAAAGAGGATTTGGCCTTATTCTCCTCTCCCACCACTTTGATCACCACGTTATCAAACACATACTTTAGCTTGCGGGTCCCTTTTAGCACCAAATCCACTTTCAACTTCTTAAAAAGTTCCACATTTCTCTTCATACATTTTGGCCCATAGGCTAGCTTCACCACTACATCAACCTTTGGCTTCTTCATCAACTCCACACTCTTCTCAAACAACACAAATTCCTCTCTAGGCTTCTTCTCAACATCACCTTTGTTCTTCACTGCCTCAACTCCACTTTCCATTTTCTTCATCACATACATTTCAACACATTTTAACTTTAGCTTCACATCTGCACTCCTTTTCTCCACAGACTTCTTGTCCTCAACACATCTTGGCTTCAACTCAAGGTTCTCACTTGTTCTTCTCATAGGCATTTTTCCAACACCACAACTTGACTTCGACTCCTTTTTCTCCAAAGGCCTTCCACCTTGAACACACGTAGATGCCCAAGGCCTAATTTGTTTAGACTCGCCCCAAGTGCACAAGTCCTTCTCTCCTTGTCCATGACCACACTACACATTTCTCACTTTAGCATCTTGATCACCACTTTGCCTCATTGCCCTCTGAAGGGTTCCCATCAACACACATAGTTGAGCACACTTGCTCCATCTCCTTTCAGCTTCCAAATCACTTGATTCATCATCAAACTCATCATCACTTGACTCAAGTCCACTTGACTCCAATTCTTTCAACTCCTCTAACATCTTCTTTGCCATAGATAGTTCAATATTTGCAAGGGCCCTCATGGCTTTATCCATCATCATTTGGGCACTCGGCCCATTATCTTCGTCATCCAAATTCTCATCACTTTCACTCTCCTCATCATCATCATCATTGGAACTCAAACTAGGTTCACTTGGCTTCAAAGGCTAGGTTGTTGTAGAAAAAGTCTTCATGTGGGTCACAATGTTTTGACTAGGGTTGGATCATCCTTATGACACCCTTGCTTCATTCAAAATAGGCTAGCTCAGTGACTTCTTCACTCCACTTACACCCGCTTTTCCCCTTCTCCCTCTCCATGCACAACATCATTACCCTTCCCATCATGAGTACCCCACTTAACCACACTTGACTCATTTTTCTCTCTAGTCATCCCATCTATGGCAAACTGATGCATCAAAATCCAAAGCAATGTTGCGTCTAAACTCACTCTCCACATCAAGGGAATCCTACTTGCTCAACTCCATCATCTTCGCAATCCACTCCTCAATCTTCCAATTCAAGGCCACCAACTCCATTTTCAACTCACTTTGTCTTTCCAAAATCCTTCTCACCTTGGTTTCAAACTCATTTATCGCTACTTTTTTTGTTGGGGGAGGGGGGGGGGGGGGGGGGGGGGGGGGGGGCCACTTGTCCCATTTCCACTCAAATAACTCAATTTATCAACCAAACCTCACTAGTCATATTAAAAAGCATAGAAATCATCAAGAACACTTCTTCTTCTTTTTGGTACATTCTCAATTATAGCTTTTCTAAACTCAAAACAAGTCTCCCTTGATACCATTCCACCATGACTTATCCCAAGGCCCCCAGCTTGAGAGGTTATGCGCACCACCCGTGAGGGTGGCTCTAATACCAAGTGTGACCATTCAGCCCTTGGAATCCCTTGTGGGGTACACCCCATGACCCCTAGGAGGCTCCTTTTTGCAAGCTCACAACGTGTCATGTTCCATTATGACTTTCCAACCTGACATGCACTCAATACACACAACTGAATATGCAAAGGCACCAAAGTTTGCAAAATCGCCCAACTTGAGGGAAATTTTCATATTAACAAGAGGAGACTATGTACAAGGCAAGCTAAAGGCACAGAGGGACAAGGTTCATAAGTGATGGTTGGCACTATCAACATGCATCCAAGCACAACTCAACACTTTGGGTGAGGGACGGAGGTACACTTCCTCATAGGTGTTGTGATGAATTTCCCATGGGTCCATAGGGGTGATCTACCCCATGGAACACACCTCATGAGATATCACCCAACACCCAACAATCACAATAGCGTGCAAAAGCATAACATGATGTGAGGCATAGTACAATAAGTGAGCTCAATGGAAAAAAAACAGGACTCGTCTTGGGGGCTAGGATTTGTATTTCTTACAAGAAAGAGTGTACAAGATAGCTAGGGGCATGAGAGGGACTTGGTTCATGGACAAGGCTGGAAGTTTCAATATGCATCCAACTTGACATTGTGGTGTGAGACACTGGCACTAAAGGCTCATATCCCTCATATACACCTCCTCTTGAAGAGCTTGATGTCCTCATTGAGTTCCTGTAACATGCCCCCTCCTCAAATCGCGGGACACGTCTTAGTAGTCCATCGAGAGATATATCTAAAAGACGCCGCCCAACACTCCCAAGGAATGACACGGGGTTTGCCAACCAGGGTCTCTCGAGTCTGCCCCACAACGGAACTTATCCGGTCGTTCCCACTAGGATCGACCTGAGTTCCTTGTAATCGGGTCTTACTAACATCCTTCCAGCATCGGTCTAAAATTGCTCCACTTTGCACAGACACAACTGGGCCAAAGCAGACTCATACCGCATTTGGTGGAAACAAGAGGGATGCATCACTCGACCTCTCTGCCCGTAGGGCATAGTCCCATTCCGGTCCCCTAAAACGGTATGAATAAATGTTTCAACTTACAAGTTCTAAGGTCCTTGTCTAACTAATGTTCGCATCAAATTAATTTCATTGAGGAAAGCTCTCGGCTAACCGAGACCACCCTTCCGTAGGATAGACCCATTGGTCACATCCACCATGCTTCCCTCGAGGGTTATTTTAGTTATCTAATTACCTACCACATTATGTTTGACACATAAAAGAAGCTTCCTTAATTAACCCGTTAATCACGGGTTCCTTTACGTAATTTAGGGCACTTACACAAAAACAATATCAAACAAGATCAAACACTTCCTTAACTTATCTTCAGATTAATGTTTGTCTCCTACCCATACAGGAGAATTAAGTGTCCCTTTCTGCCTCCGCAAAAAAATCCTTCTGTCTCCTGGCAATAAACCCGAAGGTTTATCCTACCAAGATTCCACCTTGTAACTAGTATCAAGGCCTCCAGATCCCATCTCGAGTCATGTAGAACACTTGTGTAGGGTCTAGAGGCATTGGGATTTATGACCAGAGCCCCAACTGGCACCCAAGCATCCTCTTACACCAAGTAATTTCCACGGAGAGACCTCTCGCAGCATGTTCGGTCCACATTCTCGATGCAAATTCATAACCCCCTTGGTTAGGGTTTGGCGGTTTGCAGGGGGTAGCTAGCGCCATCCTTCCTTAATTATCCCTTTAGGAAATCAACCACAGATGAAGCAACCAGCTTAATAACATTTACTAGGGAAAACATCCCTTTTGTTTCCATGGCAATCAGTCATCTTAGACCCATCCATGCAATCATCAATCACAAACAACTTGGATTAGCATCCAAAACCACATCAAGCAATCACCTTGCTTATGATCCACCTATCCTTAGTAAGATTCTCTCCTCTTACCAACACAACCAGTCGACATTCACTTGGGGATACCCTTTTCAAACAACCAAGCATAACTTGGGTCAACAATCCATCTTTAACAAGTTCAACCTTTGTTAAAACCATTTCAACAGTTTCAAGCAACATGCTTAGCATAAATCAACTACCATAAAGTCCACTCTCCCCCTTCGTTAGGGCTTTGCAAGGTCAATTTAACAAATTCCTTCTAGATCCTTTAAATGATCTAAGTGGTCTTCCCCTTGATCCTGATTTGATCAAGGCTAACATTGTCCTATTGTTTCAAACATAGACAAGTTTGGTGGTTTGTACAACATTCTTGTTAAGGTGAAGTTCCTTTCATGAATACCCTCAGCATTCTTCCTTAGGTCAATTGCAACCCGCAAGATCCGATACCTTAGGAATTGGGGTTTTCCCTAAGTTCGTCTTTGCTTGTAAGGAACAAGAATCTATATAGTCGAATGCCAATTCAAATCATGCTTTTCAAGTTATGGATTGGTGCTCCGCCCTTTCCAATGACCTTAGCATCGACTAGGTCTTCATAGGAATTTTACCCTAGATAGTTTACCTATCTAACTCCTAATTATTGTTGTGCATTGAGTCCACTAGGACGTCCTTGCCCTAGTATGTAAGTCTCCCCTTCCTAGAAGAATAGGAGAATTTCTCCATCCCAAGTTCTAATGCATTTAAACTATCTTTTCGAACTTATAATTTACCATAAATCCCGGGTCTTAGAGAAACCTGATTTTGATCTGCAAGAGTTGAGACATTAACAGTTCCACTTGATTCGGTCGGCTTCTTTTCCCCTTTCCCAGCTCCCACATTTGTACTTCGATCACATTGAATGAGCTCTCGTCTCCTTCCTCAAAGAGCGAACCTTGAAAGGAACTCCATAGCTTTGCTAGAAATTCGGCAACCCTGAATTTGAAGGGAATAGTGGCAATGATCCCCGCAGTTTAAGTAAGGGGGAAGGAGGAGTAGGAACAAGGCTTAAGGGGGGACCTTAGAAGGTTCTAGAACCTTCTCTTTCTCTCTCATTCTCTCTCCTTCTTCTTCTCCTACTCTCTCCCTCTTCTTCTCCTTCTTTCTCTCTCTCTCTCCTCTTCTCCTTCTTCTTCTTCTTCTTCTTTTCTTCTCCTTCTTCTTCTCCTTCTTTCTCTCCCTTCTTCTCTTCTTCTCTCCCTCTCTTCTTCTCCTTCCCTCTCTTCCTTCTTCTCTTCTTCTCTCTCTCTCTTCTTCTCCTTCCCTCTCTCCCTTCTTCTTCCCCTTCTTCTCCTTCTTCTCTTTGTCTTCTCCTTCTTTCTCTCCCTTCTTCTCTTCTTCTCTCTCTCTCTTCTTCTCCTTCCCTCTCTCCCTTCTTCTTCCCCTTCTTCTTCTTCTTCTCCTCTCTCTCCCTCTTCTTTTCCTTCTTCCTCTTCTTCTTCTTTTCCTGCTCACAGGGGGGGTGCAACTCCCTAGTGATCGAGGAGGGGGGGAGTTTCTGTCAGAAAGCCCCAGGGCCGCTGCTGTCGCACGGATGGGAGGGAAGCTTGCAATGGAGGGGGGAAGCTTGCAACGGACGTCTAGGGGGGCCACAGCTTCTGTAGACGAGGGAGGGGAAGGAAGCTCCCTTTATAGGAGGGGGAGGAGGATGGCATGGCCGCCACCCCTCCTACCTGGGGGACTGCATGCCCCCCTATGACTGCACTTCACTCCCTCCCTCTCTCTCCTCGATGTACTGTCGGTGGTGAGAGGGAGAGGGATAAAAAATTTTGAATTAAATTTAATAAAATTTAAATGGGGGTTCCTATGGGGGGAGCCACGGGGGGCACATGGGGGGGATGTTACATCCTCTTCCCCTTGGAGGAATCGAGATGTCCTCATCTCGAATGAACTTAAGGTTTATTGATGACAAGTTATCATTAGGTTCTAGAACCTATGGGTTAGGACCCATCACGCTTCCACTGCGCAACTCTGATGATGTGGCGCAGCCCTTAGCTTAAGCAGTTTGGCTCTGATACCAACTGTAACATGCCCGCTCCTCAAATCACGGGACATGGCTTAGCAGTCCATCGAGAGATATATCTAGAAGACGCCACCCGGAACTCCCAAGGAATGACATGGGGTTTGCCAACTAGGGTCTCTCAAGTCTGCCCCGCAACGAAACTTATCCAGCTGTTCCCACTAGGATCGACCTGAAGTCCGGATTCCTTGTAATCGGGTCTTCCTAACAGCCTTCCAGCATCGGTCTACAACTACTCCACTTTGCGCAGACACAATTGGGCCAAAGCAGACTCATACCGCACTTGGTTCAAAGAGAATGCAAAACGAGAGCAATGCATCGCTTGACCTCTCTACCTGTACGGCATAGTCCCATTTTGGTCCCCTAAAATGGTATGAATCAGGGTTTCAACTTACAAGTTCTAAGGTCCTTGTCTAACTAACGTTCGCATCAAATAAATTCCATTAAGGAAAGCTCTCGGCTAACCGAGACCACCCTTCCGTAGGATATACCCATTGGTCACATCGACCACACTTCCCTCAAGGGTTATTTTAGTTATCTAATTACCTACCACATTATGTTTCACACATAAAAGCAGCTTCCTTAATTAACCCGTTAATCACAGGTTTCTTTACGTAATTTAGGGCACTGGCACGAAAACAAGATAAAACAAGATCAAACACTTCCTTAACTTATCTTCAAATTAATGTTTGTCTCCTGCCCATACAGGAGAATTAAGTGTCCCTTTCTGCCTCAGCAGAAAAATCCTTCTGTCTCCCGGCAATAAACAAAGAGACCTCTCGCGGCGGGTTCTGTCCACATTCCTGGCGCGGATTCATAACCCCCTTGATTAGGGTTTGGCGGTTTGCGGGGGGTAGCTAGTGCCATCCTTCCTTAATTATCCCTTTAGGAAATCAACCACAGCCGAAGCAACCAACTTAATAACATTTACTAGGGAAAACGTCCCTTTTGTTTCCATGGCAATCAATCATCTCAGACCTGGCCATGCAATCATCAATCACAAACAACTTGGATTAGCATCCAAAACCACATCAAGCAATCACCGTGCTTATGATCCACCTATCCTTAGTAAGATTCTCTCCTCTTACCAACACAACCAGTCGACATTCACTTGGGGATACCCTTTTCAAACAACCAAGCATAACTTGGGTCAACAATCCATCTTTAACAAGTTCAACCTTAGTTAAAACCATTTCAACAATTTCAAGCAACATGCTTAGCATAAATCAACTACCATAAAGTCCGATCTCCCCCTTGGGTTAGGGCTTCGCAAGGTCAATTTAACAAATTCCTTCTAGATCCTTTAAATGATCTAAGTGGTCTTTCCCTTGATCCTGATTTGATCAAGGCTAACATTGTCCTATTGTTTCAAACATAGACAAGTTTGGTGGTTTGTACAACATTCCTGTTAAGGTGAAGTTCCTTTCCTGAATACCCTCAGCATTCTTCCTTAGGTCGATTGCAACCCAAACATCCGATACCTTAGGAATTGGGGTTTTCCCTAAGTTCGTCTTTGCTTGTAAGGAACAAGAATCTACATAGTCGAATGCCAATTCAACTCGTGCTTTTCGAGTTATGGACTGGTGCTCCGCCTTTTCCAATGACCTTAGCATCGACTAGGTCTTCATAGGAATTTTACCCTAAATAGTTTACCTATCTAACTCCTAAGTGTTGTTGTGCATTGAGTCCACTAGGACGTTCTTGCCCTAGTATCTAAGTCTCCCCTTCCTGGAAGAACAGGAGAATTTTTTTGTCCCAAGTTCTAATGCATTTAAACTATCTTTTCGAACTTATAATTTACCATAAATCCCGGGTCTTAGAGAAACCTGTTTTTGATCTACAGGAGTTGAGACATTAACAGTTCCACTTGATTCGGTCGACTTCTTTTCCCCTTTCCCAGCTCCCACTTTCGTACTTCGATCACATTGAATGAGCTCCCATCCTCCTTCCTCAAAGAGCGAACCTTGAAATAATAGCTTTGTTAGAAATTCGATAGCCCTGAATTTGAAGGGAATAGTGGCAATGATCCCCGCAGTTTAAGTGAGGGGGAAGGAGGAGTAGGAACAAGGCTTAAGGAGGTGGGGACCTTAGAAGGTTCTAGAACCTTCTCTTTCTCTCTCATTCTCTCTCCTTCTTCTTCTCCTACTCTCTCCCTCTTCTTCTCCTTCTTTCTCTATCTCTCTCTTCTTCTTCTTCTTCTTCTTCTTATTCTTCTTCTTCTTCTTCTTCTTCTTCTTCTTCTTCTTCTTCTTCTTCTTCTCTTCTTCTCTCCCTCTCTTCTTCTCCTTCCCTCTCTCCCTTCTTATCTTCTTCTCTCTCTCTTCTTCTCCTTCTTTCTCTCCCTTTTTCTCTTCTTCTCTCTCTCTCTTCTTCTCCTTCTTTCTCTCCCTTCTTCTCTTCTCTCTCTCTCTCTTCTTCTCCTTCCCTCTCTCCCTTCTTCTTCCCCTTCTTCTCCTTCTTCTCTTCTTCTTCTCCTTCTTTCTCTCCCTTCTTCTCTTCTTCTCTCTCTCTCTTCTTCTCCTTCCCTTTCTCCCTTCTTCTTCCCCTTCTTCTTCTTCTTCTTCTCTTCTTCTTCTCCTCTCTCTCCCTCTTCTTCTCCTTCTTCTTCTCCTCTCTCTCCCTCTTCTCCTTCTTCTTCTTCTCCTCTCTCTCCCTCTTCTTCTCCTTCTTCTTCTTCTTCTTTTCCTGCTCACAGGGGGGGCACAACTCCTTGGTGATCAAGGGGGGGGAGTTTCTATCGGAAGGCCCCAGGGCCGCTGCTGTCGCACGGAGGGGAGGGAAGCTTGCAATGGAGGGAGGGAAGCTTGCAACGGACGTCCAGGGGGGGCGCAGCTTCTGTAGACGAGGGAGGGGAAGGAAGCTCCCTTTAAAGGAAGGGGAGGAGGATGGCATGGCTACCACCTGCATGCCCCCCTATGACTGCACTTCACTCCCTCTCTCTCTCTCCCCGATGTACTATCGGTGGGGAGAGGGAGAGGGATAAAAAAATTGGAATTAAAGTTAATAAAATTTAAAGGGGGGTTCCTATGGGGGAGGCACGGGGGCACACGGGGGGGATGTCACAGTTCCAAAACCATGACTTATGGCCCTAGGAGTGGCTATATGAGTTAGACTCAAAAATTTGGGGGTGTTAACATGACTCACAATCAAGTCAATCAATGTCTACCCACTAGAACCTCGACTTTAAAATTTTGGGAGCCTTTGCTAACTAGCTATCAAGCTTGCTAGGATCTTCTTACTAGGTAGGATTTGAACACCATGGGGTAGCCACATGCCTCATATTCCAAGAGATGCATCTTGAGTTCACACCTCCCCTTGAAGAAAGTTAGGCCTGGCATGCTTGGATCCTCACATTGATTCCATGAGCTTCCTATCTTGGGAAGGGGCCATACTACCATCTTCTAAAGGTGGCATGTCTCCTTGTACAGAAGGCACAACCTAACATGTTGCACCACCTATCTTCTTCCACTTAGGGTGGTTTCCTATAGGATCTTTTGGGATAGTGACATGCCACAAAACACATGATGTTGCTACATGTCTCTTGGCACACTACAAGAGATCCATTTCTCCTATAGCAATCACCCTTCCTCACTATGTGGCACACCTAAAAGAAGATTCAGGAAGGGGTCCCCATCCTACTTGGACTGGATAGGTGGGGAACCTAGACAAAGCATGGCAACTTGATGGGTTGCATCAAACCACCATGCCTACAAAGCAAAGTTCATCTCCCTTGTGGTCAAAACCATTGGGCCTCTATCATCTAGATACAACATTAGTAGGCACAAATTTGATAGGCAGCCCTTTGGTAGATATTTCCATGACGTCCTACATGTATGATGAGGCCCTTAATGCCCAAATCAAGCTTTGAGACACTAAATGCATTTAGCCCAATCAAGTGCATACCATTGAATTGCCTTGTTTCCATGGCATAGGCCATTATCTACACCATAACCACTTTGACTTGGCTCTCAACGGCCACATAATATGTGAAGGAACAAGAGGTTGGGTGTGGGCTGGCATTTTCCCCTAGCACAAACCAAACATTTCCCATTGGTGACCTTGACATGCCTAAATCTATCAATGGGATGCATGTGTGAGCTAAGTCTATACACCTAGCTTGCTTTGTGATGAGCTAAATGCAACATGAGTAACCTAGAGGGTGAAGCCTCCTTAGAACCAACTTGGTTTGATAATGTAGCTAACTAACTACCTTGATCTCACCAAGAAGATTACACCCTTTTGTTGGTCCAAAGATAGAAATGGGCTTGAATGCACTAGTAGACTTCTCAAGCAAAGAAACCTCTTTGAATTTCACTATCATGGAGAGTATGGTGTGGGTTTCATCCCATAATGCAATCACTCAGGATCCGTTCACCATGATCCCTCCACATGAGAGGCACCCCAACGTATGCCTTGACTTTGCTACATGAGGGGTCTTCTCCCTCTATATCAACCATTTAAGTGCAAAGAAATAACTTCTTGTCGAGCTTATAGAAGTGGGTGGTCACTTCCTTGGCAAATGTCATCTATTTTCTTCTACTTGTGGACTCCATTTTAAGAATCTCAAGAGTCAACCTAAAACTCTCATCCTTCGACTTAGGACAAGTTGGTGAGACCTGAGTTTTCTCCCTTGCCTCAGCTTTGGTCTTCATTTTCTTTCTCTTTTTGGAGCTAACTTTGGCTCCTTCTTTCTTTTCTTTTGCATTGGCCATTCCTTTATTCTCCCAAGACAAGGAGATTATTGAATGTCCATCATTTTCATTGGAGTTATCCATTTCTCTTATACTCATGGCACTACCAGTCTTCTCCTACACAACTTTGTTCACTTTTGCATGGCAAGTGACTACTTCTTTATCCTCCTAGCTTAGGGAGTCTTTGTGAGGGATAGCATCACATGAGTTGGCCATTCTTTTACTCTCCTAGCTCAAGGATTCTATGAGATATCCATCATTTTCATAGGGGTTGTCGGTTTCTTTAGTCTCCTAACTCAAGGAGTCTTTAGGATTATCTGTATCATATCATGGGACCATTTCTTTATACCCCTAGCGTAAGGAGTCTACTAAGTAAACATCATTTCCATAGAAGATTGTCGTTTCTTTATCCACTCAGCACAAGGAGCCTAAGGTATCATCATCAAAGAAGTCATCCATTTCTTAATTCTCCCAGCTCTAGGATTCTTTAGAAGTGAATGTGTCTAGGTAGGCCATTTCTTTACCCTCCTAGCTCTATGAGTCATGTTTCCCCTCTGCATCAAGAGTAAGAGTTATTTTATTGTGGACCTTATAACCATGTGCCTAGCCTTTGCTCGAAGGTTGGATTAATTCAACATCATCTACATCTAAAAAGTAGTCATTAAACTTTGAACTCGACTCAGTGCCGTAGTGGGGGTCACCTCCATGCAAGGTTGAACAGGTTGTTCTGTGTAGACTAGATCATCTTAAGCCTAGGCCTTAGCCTATTGGTGCATAACCATAGCCCTTGCAGCTTGAACAAAAAAATTTGGGGCCCATGGTCCATATTCATCATCATTGGAATGACCGAAGTAGTCATCATTAGAGTAGTCGAAGTAGTCGTCGACACAAAGAACGTGGTATGGGGTAGCACATGGCTCCATAGGGGAAGATGGGTCCAAATCCTAGAAGATCCATGGATTACAAGTCCCTCTACAATTGATGCAAAGGAGAAGGCCACACTACTATAACTTGTCCTAGTGCAAGGCTAATACCACAAATAATCAATAGAAGAATCAAGAGTCTACCTCCAATTTGATACAAGACTACTTCATTGTAGGTGTATTGATAGATGGAGGCTCTTCATGAACATCATGACAAATGTTTCAAAGATCAGGGCCTACAAGGCATGTACCAACTCAGTGCTCATTAAACTGGAAAATTAGAGTAGAATCAAGCCCTTAGGCATCCTTTCACATGTCAAGACCATAGTTGTAGGAAGAGATTACTAGCTAACTTATCTTGTAGTGAAACCAAACTCTTATAGAACCTCTTACCTCCTCTTTCTGGAAAGACCATGACTATTTGAACTACAATAAAGGACTAATTGATTCAAAGGAATCCTAACCTTGGGTAAGGAACATAACAAAGTTGTGCTAAAGCTTTATGATTTGCAGAGAGGACATGGATCCACCTCCATTGAAGTTTCATCTAACTCTTCCAATGAAGCAATGGATGGAACATCCACAGAAGAAGATGTAGAAACCTAAAGCAAAATCCCTGATAGTAGGCACTGTAAGTCGTCATATGAAAGAAGAAAAGTTATTATTGATGGGTGGATATATCCTACCTTAACCAAGAATGACTTCTAAAATCAACTTTAATAGTGAGACAAAAGTATGGATGTATTGTTCTCCCTATTACATTTCCATAGCCGAGCTAGAGAGAAGCTAAAGCTAAAAAAAAGAGCCTGATCTTCTCTTACACAGAGCCCCCATAGAAGCAAAGATAGAGTCTAAAAAGGAAAATGATGAATCCAAAGATGAAGATAATGAAAGTAATGAAAAGTAAGGATCCCTATGACTCAAAGAGGAAGAGTATGTCCATGAATAGGACATGACAGAGGCTTCAAAGGATAAAGAACCCTTACTATTGGATGGAATGATAATTGTCCCTTTTAGGGTTGTTCAATGGTCCATAATGTATGCACAGGATATAAAAAAAGTGGAAGGAACAAATAGCAATCTCCTTTACAATGGTTGTTATCCCCCTACACTACCAATTTTCAAAAATGATGATGATGATGAACCATGCCAACAAACGCCAACTCCACAAAAGCAAAGAACCTTAGAAGGTCCCTATTATGTTACATTCCTAGATGCATCTTCAAAAAATGAATCTTGAAGTTAAGATGGGAGTATCCCACAATCTAAATCAAAGATAGCTCTCATATCATTTCAGCATCTAGAAGGATCAATAGAGTTTCAGTCGAAAGTAGAGAGAGATGGTTCCAACAAAGCATCAGAGGAAGAAGCTACTCCCTTGAAGGAGTCAGATCTATATCTAAAGTAGTTAGCATGAAAAATTCATTAGAGAGGTATAATGTGAAAAGAAATTAATTTTATTAATGCAAATAGCATGTGATGACATCTTAAAGTGGGCAGCAATCTTCCAGAAGAGGAGTTTTTGACTCTTCATAACTTGATAAAGGAAAACTTGGATCCTTGGTCTTACAAAGAATTGAAGGCTTTGATCCCATTGTGTGTCAATATCACATCAACTTGGAGCCTGATGCCAAGCTTGTACAATAGTGTAAGATATATATGAATCCTAATTATTCTACCCTAGTCAAGATAGAGTTAGTCAAGCTCTTGGAACCTGAATTCATCTATCTACTGGCCAATAGTGAATGGGTTTCACCCATTGTGGTCATGCCAAAGAAGAATGTAAAGCTATGAATCTATGTGGATTTTCATAATGTGAATTCCAAAACCAAGAAATATCATTTCCCTATCCCCTTCATTGATCAACTATTAGACTCAATAGTAGGACATGAACTCTTTCTTGCTTGATGGTTTCAGTGGATACAATCGAGTGTAGATCACATAAGACTCGTCTAGGACAACATTCACAATAGAATGGGATATTTATTCCTATAAAGTGATACTATTTGGGCTCTGTAACACCCTTGTCACTTTCAACAAGTCATGATGGCCGCATTCTAAGACCACTTGTATGATTTCATTGAGGTATATCTAGATTATTTCTATATCTTCAGTCTTCTTTCTCAACATTAGGGACTCTTGGAGCAATGCTTTGAGCGATGCCAAAAGTATGGAATCTCCCTCAACCCAACAAATGCATCTTTGGAGTCTCCTCAATAGGACAACATTGTCTCAACACAAGGGATAGCAATAGACCTTGCAAAGATTGAAAAGTGTAGCCCTAATAGCACCAACTAATCTAAAGTAGTTGAGAGGATTTCTTGGCCATACAAGCTATTACATGAGGTTCATTACATATTTTGCAAGGCATCTCCCTGCACAAGCTTCTCAAAAAAGTTGTAGATCTCATTTGGAGATATGATTATAAAGAAGCTTTCAACACCCTGAAGCAGTGCATGATCAAAGCACTTATCTTGCAACCTCTTGATTGGATGAAGGAATTCCATGTGCACACTGATGCATCCATCAAAGGGCTAGGTGCATTCCTATGCTAGAAAGGCTCCTCAAATTTGGACCAATCCATTTATTATGCAACCCAAAAAGTCACTAATAGGAGAGGAAATATACAATGACCAATCTTGAGTGCATGGTGGTGATGTTTACCCTAGAGAAGTTTTAGCATTATCTCATGTTAATGCATTTCAAGTTTTATGTGGATCATAAGGCTATGTCTTTACTGATTAATAAAGCTAGTGTAAAAGGTAGAATGATGAGATGGCTTCTTCTTTTCTAGGACTTTGATTTTGAAGCGGGCACTAAACTCGATTATTTCCATGTCTTATTCGATCATCTAGCGTGACTCTCTTACAATGAAATAGAGGTACAAGATTATCTAGATTTCGTTGATGCAACTACATTTCTAATGGAGAGTATAACCCCATGGTATGCTGAGACTGCCAACCTCTTGGCCATACAATAGTACCCTCTTGGCATCTCTAGCAAAGATAAGAAAAAGCTTATTTTGAAATCAGCCCTCTCTATACCCTACTAAGTGACACTCTGTACAAGAAAAGTAAAGATAAAGTGCTACAATATTGTGTAGTAGTAGATGAGATTACAATCATCCTAAAGGCATTCCATGATGAGTCATTTAATGCACTTTGTGGGAGAAGCCACAACCATGAAAGATCTACTTGCACAGGATATTGGTGGCCTATCCTCCATAAGGATGCCTATGATTACTATAAGTGTTTTGATGTGTGTCAAAGAATGGAAAAGATCATAAAAATTGGTGCCATGCCACCACTATCAATTCTTTCCCTAAATCCTTGAGAAATGAAGCATTGATTTTGCAAGGCAATCGACCCTTCAACCAAAAGGAGATAGAATAAATATATCCTTGTCTATACAAATTATGTGATGGTGTAAAGCCAAATCTTTCAAGCGAGATGATAATAACAGCATGGCTTTATTCTTGTATGAGAACATTATCACTTGCTTTGGTAGTCCATTGGAGTTGGTAAGTGTCATGGCACTCACTTTTCAATAAGTTCATGGAGGAGCTAATAGAGATCTACAAGATCTACTATCATAAGTCTACACCCTACTACCCCAAAGCCAATGGCCAAGTTGAAATCACCAATTATATCCACTAATCCATCCTAATAAGGATTATTATTACACCGTTATGATTAGGATGATCGACTTAAAGAGGCCATGTGGGTGTATATAACCTCACATAAGGCCACAATAGGATAGACACCCTTCCAGTTGATCTATGGCATAGAACATATTTTCCTTGTTGAGTTGGAATTCCTCTCTTTGTGAGTGGCTATCAATTAATGATTAGGATATACCAAATCCCTACAGCACTATCTCGTGCACTTGGAACGTTTGGATGAGACTTAAAGGATGGCCTTACAATGCATGGAAGCCATATAAGCTCAATGCAAAGTCTATCATGATAGCTTCATCAAACAAAAAGAATTCAAGGAAGGTGATCTCATCTTCACATATGATTTGTACTTTGGCAAGTTTCCTAGAAAGCTTTAATAGCATTGGATGGGCCCTTACAATATACTTGCAATCAACCCCAATAGCTCTATGCAAATACAAGCCATAGATGCCTCTAATGATCCCTTCTTGATCAATGGCTATCACCTAAAGAAGCATTTTCCTCGTTCAGGCTCCTAATAATCACAATAGATAACTTCTATCCATCTTGGTGGGCATTTCTTCTCAATTCTTCTTTCGTTACTATTTCTAATAGCTATCATCATTTGGATTCTATCACAAAGCAAATGATTTATTTTGTCCCCTTTGTGTTTCAACTCATGTCAGTGTTCTATTCCTCCCTTTCCTTCCAATCCAATAGATATGGTATGGATGGTTTTGAAAAATGGTATGCTTGCCTCTAAGCAAATAAATAAAGAAATATATATATGTTATGGGAGAAAAGGGTTTCACTCCTTGCCATGCTGACCTTTGAGAAAATGTGGAAACACCGTTGTGAGTAGGGAGAAAAAAAGAAAAAGAAACAAAAAACTGTTATGGGAGAAAAGGAAGAAATTCCATGCCATAACATGCCTCATTCCAAGAAAATGTAGCAAACACCCTTGGGCGGGAAGCTAGCTGTGAAAAAGGTGGTGATACCCTATAGTCCAAACTAGGGCACTATTCTAAAGCCATCTCCCTTGGTGCATTGTGTCCATAGTATGACTCCAAAGAACATTTGACTCCTATAGTAGACACAAGATCTCTATTGAATCCAAGTTTCTTATTTATCAACTATCTCCCTGAGTATGCCTTTTCATCAGTAGAAATTTGATATAATTGATCTTCGTCGACAATCCATGAGTGATGCAAGATTTCATCCTTACAGAATGGGAATGTGAGTGTGGGTTACCCTCTATATTTATCAATTAGGCACGAGACAGAGGGTAGGGTGTAGGACCACTCATTTCTCTTCAATTCAAATGAGAGGTGAGCTAAATGAATGGAGTGTTGCATGCATGGGTGGCTCTCAATGCGCAAAGCATGCTCTATTCCATGAACGGTACTATAAGGCTCCTTGATCTTCCTTCTACATGTTGGCAGTGGACAAGGTGCATAATTACACCATAAATTGTGTACAAGGTATACAAACTTTGCATAAATGATAATAAGGATTACATTAATGAGTTTCAAGAAATAGGTTGCCCTTCTATATCTTATCAACAAAGCATGAGACAAAGGGGGGATAGAGTGTGTCAATCCTTATGTTCCCACCAACAAAGAGGTGAGGTTTGAGGGACATTATGATAATTGGTGATTAAGAAAGTTCTTGTTTTATTATACACACATAGGATAGGCCTCTAAAATCACAATAGGATGACATCTCAATGTGTTTTGCACACTGCATTATAAGGTTCCCTAGCCTTCCTTTTTGCACCTATGCTAGGTAAGGTGGAATACATTGATACACCATCAATTGTGTACACTGGCATAATCTCTCTTTACTCTTCCTCTTGTCAATTTATAAATCGAGTGTGAGATATGGGTTTCTATCATCCCTCTTCAAGTGATGTGAGCACATGGGACAAGTGACTACCCTATCAATCCTTAACTAGACTGATTAGTGAGACTAAGAAATAGGTGCTTCATTGATAAAAATTGATGGTCTTCCTTGATACCAGTATTTCCCTAGGTATTTGTTGCATGGTCTACTCCTTTGTTAAATGTTGTGACAAGTTGTGATGCCTCCTACAATCAACACTAACCCCTCGACACAGATGATGAGCACCTCTGTCATCTAGCATACCAACAAATTTCAACAATGACTTAGGTCAAGTATTTCAAACCCTACTCTTTTGTGTCTGCGTGTATGGCATGTCTTAAGTGTGGGGATGTAAGGGGTTGAGTCATGTATCAATGTTTTAGTCCATGTTGGTCACCCTAACCTTGCTCGTTAAGGTCTTAAGTGTGGGGGTGCATCCCTGCACATATGCTCTACATACACTCATGATAACACCTCTCGCAAATCTTTGATTAATGTTTTGCAAGTATTTTTCGATTGTATCTTAGTCATTTTCCCATGTAAATGTACTCTTTTCTCATCAAAATTGTGTTCTGACTTGATACTCCTATGTGGCTCGTCAAACTAGATGTTTTTTCATTTCATGGTCTTCCATTTTGATAAATAAATTTTTTAATTTATTTTTTGTTGTTTTTTTATATTTTCTCATGCAAACATCCCTAGTTGACACTGAATCCATCATTTGGATTATCCATCTTATTTTCCTTATTTCCTTGCCCACTTTTCCTTTCTTCTGTACCTTAATCCAATGGTTGGATTTTTTTAATTCTTTTTTTCATTTTTTTGTCATGTTCCCACATGCACGCCCGCTTTTACCTCTGGATAAGCATGTTATACTATCCTATCCTCAATCAAGCCATCGTGCACATAGTGATACTAGATCTCAATGTGCTTGGTACATGCATGAAAAGCTAGTTTTTTGGCAATGGTGATGCAACTCTAATTGCCATATCTTAGCACTATTGGATATTCATCATGTACTTCCATATGCCATAGGATCCGCCTTAATGATATTGCTTCACATGTAGCAAAACAAGCTACCTTGTACTCTGCTTTAGTAGAAGATAATGCCATAGTTGGTTGCTTCTTACTAATCCAAGACAAGATTCTAGAAACTAAAGAGAATTAATATCCAAAAGTTGATTGGATTTTCTAGAATCATTGTCACATGCCCAATCTGAGTCACAATTCCATGTAAGAGCACTTTCGAAGCTGTATGTGATACCATAGTCAAGAGTTCCCTTCAAGTATTTGAGCACCCACATCTTGGCTTTCCAATGACTTTCTTATGGTCTATTGGAGAACTTGCTTAAAACACCAATAATGAAATTGATATCTAGCCTAGTGTTACACAAGTAGATGAGGCTGCCAACCAGCCTCTTCAACCTCCCAATGTCTACTAATGCTTATGTATCCTCAATGGATAACTTCACATTGACCTCCATAGGTGTAGCTATCTCATACTTGATCGTGCCAGATACTTTTAAGATCTCCCATGCATACTTCTTTTGAGAGATAAATATTTTGCTCTCGCCAAACTTCAATTTCCAAACTATCAAGAATCATGCGGTGGGGGGACTTGCCTGAGTACAATGCCAAACACACATTGTACACACAAGAGGGAGCTCACTCAAGAACACAAGAAGAGAGATGGAGGCTAAAACGTTTTCTTGTTGGTTTCTTCTTCTTCTTTTTCACACAATACAATAAGATACAACATAATGGAAAGTGGCCTACTAAGTCAAACATTTAATAATGGACTATACTAAACAATTGGTGCTATATCTATACCAGTTGTAGGTAGGTGTAACAAACTAAATATAATAAGAGATAAGTCAGTGACCATGTGAGGATCATAATGACCACTGATGTGCTAAGTGTAGACATGCCGACCCTTCTAGCCATGCACGTGTTGAGATTTCCATCTCAACACTCCCCCTCAAGCTCAACTCTATCTCTGCAACTCTAAGTAAGCTTTAAAACTTTCGAAGCTTCTCTGCACCCAATGCCTTTGTGAAAATGTCAACTATCTGATCCTATGTGCTAACATATACCAAGTCAATCTCTCCTGCAGGTACCTTCTCTCTCACAAAGTGGTAGTGCACCTCAATGTTTTTTGTCCTAGCATGGAACACTAGGTTTCTAGCTAGCTATATGCTTCTCATGTTGTCACAGTGAATGACAACTAGACCACCTCCCTACACATCCACATCACCTGATAACTTTCGCAGTCATACCACCTCACATGCTGCCATAGTAGCACCTCTATGCTCAACCTTTGTACTTGATAAAGCAACTGTAGGTTGATTTTTGCTGCTCCATGTAACAGCTACACTACTAATAAGGAAAAACATGAATCCACTGGTAGATCTTCTAGTAGGCATGCTACCAACCCAATTTGCATCTGTATATCCAAATACATGTACATCCTTACCTGCCTCATTAAAAAGTCCATAATGTAAAGTGGACTTCACATATCTCAATATGTGTCTAACTACATCCAAATGAGGCTTTCTAGGCATTTGCATAAACTAACTAACAAGGCCAACAGCATAGCTCAAGTTTGGCCTTGTGATAGTCATCTAAAACAAACTCCCTACTATTCTCCTGAATATAGTAGGATCTTCTATCTCATCCCCAATGTCATCACTCAACTTCACATTTTACTCCAATGGTACCAAAAAAGGCTTACATGCTGTCATACCATACTTGGATAACATATCCAAGCCATACTGCCTTTGGGATAGCCACACACCATCATCACATCTGATCACCTCAATACCAAGACAGTATCTCAGCTCACCCAAATCCTTCATCTCAAACTTCTTCTTCAAAAATTCTTTAACTTCAGCAATCCCATAGTTATTGTCACCTATAACAATCAAGTCATCCACATAGATGATTATGATGACCAAAGTCGCATCTCCCCTTCTCACATAAAGTGAGTGATCAGCATTGGAAATGTAAAATCCAATATTGACAAGATACTCTCCAATCTCATCAAACCATGCTCTGGGTGCTTTTTTTGGCCCATAGAGTGCCTTCTTTAACCTACACACATATGTGGGATGATCTAAATCCTCATACCCTACTGGCTACTCCATATATAGCTCTTTTTGCAATTCACCATGCAAAAAGGCATTCTTAATATCTATTTGTTGCAAACTCTAACCTTTGGCTATTGGCAAGGCAATCACACATCTAACAGTTGCCATCCTAGTAATCAGACTGAATGTCTCTTCATAATCTATGCCATATGCATTTTATTCCAACCCCAATCAGATCCTTAAATTTCTATATTCACTCATTGTCCTTTCATCATAGACTGTCCTTTTTCACCTACTCCTCCTGTTCCTATACCTTTCCCTCTAGTATTATCTATCTTTCCACCATATTTATTAATGTTGTTTTTGTTTGATTCAATTCCTATCTCTCATTCTCCATCATTATCTTTTTCATCCTTTCATGAGTTTGACTATTCACCACTTTATCCCTTATCCCTTATTTATCTTCTATGTTTAGTTCCCTTGTCCTTGATCCACCTCAGTTGGATAGTGGCTATTCAGGATTTGATTCTCAAATCCTACAACGGAGAGGTTGGAGCCAGAATGATTCATTCACATATCTTAAGATTAATTGGCATTTTATTCTAGGATATTGGATAGTTCCCTACAATGCATGTCATAACTATCTTCAATTTACAAATATGCATTATTAGTCAACAAATCCTTCAGTGAGATTAACTACACACTTTGCTTGGTATATGGCTTTTATGCACAAATATTCCCATCCTAATGCAAATACAATACCTAAGTTGTGTGTCAATCCGAATGTTGATATTGATATTCAACAGCTTGATATTCCATACTTTCATGCTTATTGTATCCCTACTAGATTTATTATCCTTGTGGAGAGAATGTGTTATTTGCAATTCTTGTAGAATCCTCCCAAGATTTTTGTTGATGAAAATATATTTGTGGATAGATTCAAACATCAACAAAATTTTAAGAGGGATCATCTCCATTAATGGATCTTTCAATGATTGTATTTTTTAATGAGCTTTAATGAAAATATCTCTTTTCCTTTTTGGGGATGCTATTTAGTTATGCGTTCTATTATTTGTTGTGTGAGTATTTGCGATGGAGTATACAATGGAGTCATGGCTTGAAGTTGAAGTTAATCGTGATTGTTGAATTACTAGTTATGAATGGTTCGAGGTTTTGAAGGGTTATAATGGCATTGAAGAACCTCCTATATCCTTTGATAGTTTGTTAGATTATCTTTTGCTAAGTTAAGGATTGGTTGATGGTTAAGGTGGTTTTCCTTTCTTACATTTGTTTAGATCCAAGTTAACCTAATGATTGGATGGAGTAGTGGTTTGTTCGTGAGTGCTTATTGTTGCATATGAAGTTGAAGTGATTTTAACTTTTGTTCTTTTTTTCCAAGCTCATGAGAATGCTCCCTAATTAAGTGTGAGGATATAATGAGGACTAAAATGATTGGATTTTTATTGTGGACAAGACCTAAGAAAATATTGCACCCTTGAGAATCGATTTATGATGTGAAATTCCCTTGTAGAATCATGATTGGGTTGCCTTGCAAGGGTTAGTAAACTATATCTTAAATGTTGGATCAAAATGCATGAAAAGGGCTAAAGTTTAAAACATAGTTCTATGTTTTTGAAGACCTTGAGTTACGTCTTGGAACATAGGATGAGATTACAAGGAACTTGGAAATCTTAGGATGAAATAAGGAAGAGGATAATTATTGTATGACTATGTGTTACCTTATGATAGGAGATTTAATGCATGCAACTAGATGTTATGCCCTCTTTTATAGAGGAACTTATGATCTTATTTTCCTAAATCTGGAATGTTGGAAAGGACTTGTTTGAGTTGTTAAAAAAATATGTTATTGGTTTTGGAAAGAGACGATTTCCTAAGTGAGATAGGTCTTTTGCCCTGTTCTTGATTGAATTTTGTGAATCCCCTAAGCAGTAGAGTTATCCTTTTTGTGAGGGTTTGATGAACTAGTGGATCACCTCCATGATTGCATCATGAAAAAAGATGTTGGTAAAGGCAAAGAACCCAAAAGGGCACTGCTTGATACACTCATCAAAGATTGAGTGGTGTGAAGGCCACCAAGAAACATTGGTTCACTCACATAGCAACCATGGATCAACTTTGGACACCCCACACTAGGCTAAGGATGGAGTTGGAAAACCTCCGTAGCCTAATATCTTGGACATTAGAAGACTTTATTCTAGATAAATGGTGGAGGATTTATTATGTCCATGGGATTTGGACATGGGTATCTAGTTTTTTTGGATACGGGTCTTAGTGTAAGGGCCAAAATGTTAAATTGGCATTGCACCTTAGAGAAGGTGTGGATAATTACATTATTGCTACTAACTTCTAAAGATTGTTTGATCTTGTCTTTGTATTTGTGCATAAATTATGTGAATGAACCACTTGCTAATAGACTAATTAAGAAATATATCTTTATATATCAAATAGAAATATGTTAGGTTAATTGCGTGAATGAACCACTTGCTAATAGACTAATTAAGAAATATATCTTTATATATCAAATAGAAATATGTTAGGTTAATTAAATAACTAAAACACACCATTGAGGAAAGCAAGAGGGTGGAGCTCCAAACAGGTTTGCCATCATACGAATGGATGGTCTCAATGAGGCAAATTTTTTTCTTCAAGGTGTGATAGGAAAAGGACAAATGCTTCATTGCCTATTGTGTTGTCTTAGATCTTGATCAATATCATGTTAGGGGATCAGAGTCGAGACAATACATTACTGGTAAAAGGGATTGATGCATATCACTCCTCCTTGTTTCTCACTCACTATGAACCAACTGCAACCTTGATTTGCTTTGATTTAAACTTTCTGAATGTAGTGTGGTTCAAAGACCAATACTAGAGAACAAAGAGGTGAACTTAGTCTACTTTAGAAACCTGGATTCAAGTCAATCCTTATGGGTTATGGCGGCTAAAACCTTCAATGCAAACTAGACTCAAGCAAACCTAGGTGATAAACTTCATGTTATTCCAAGGAGTATGAGGTGACATTGCTTAGGAAAATCTCTTGGACTACTAAAATCATGTCATTGAAGGGACTTCCATCGAGCACATTACACATGGTATTAGAGAAAAATCAAGTAATCATTTATGAGGGATTGTTTGTCAAATGAGAAATTGAATACAAAAGTGATTTGTCATCTAACAAACAATGGGCTCTTTTCATAATGATGCAATGTTTACCTTTACTTTCATTCTTCTGACTTTGATTGGTGGGATTACTTCATGAGACTCTTGAAGAGTATGTATAATCCTTTCCTACTATATCAAGAGCAATGATAGACACAAAGTGGATTTTATTGCTTTATAAATATTGATAAACTTACTTATTTGCAAAATAATCTCAAAATGATCAAGTGGATGGAAGACCTTAAAGTAGTCAAGTTATTCATATTTGAAGAACTATGCCTAGATCCTATTCTCAACATATGTAGAGAGCAGATTTGTTAAAACCACTCTCTGAGGATGCTCAAGCAATAATAACTATTGTAAATATGATTTTCTAGATCTTTTTCTTAAGTATATAAGCTTAAATTATCAATATATCCAAATTCCACGAGTAAGGACTATTGTAACCAAAATTCTTGGTTTATCAAAATAATCTCTACCTGATGTACTTCCATTTTGCCTATGGAAAATGATGAATAATAAAGATGTATCAAACTTTCTTTTCAAATTTCGTAT